>NC_058119.1:28339375-28658750 GCF_914725855.1 Thunnus albacares
ATGGCTTCCCGGCAGAGCAGCGACACTCTGACATATGAGCAATAATCAGCATAAATTGGATCACCCATCCAGCGCTATATAATTTCAGTGAATACGCCCTTTTATCGTCCTCGCCAGTCATTTATATTCCTCAGCACTACCGTGTTTCTGGAATCCGTTCCAGCTGATACTTGTGTTCTTCACGGTGTCCAGATCCGGTTCCTTCAATCCTCCAAATCAAGCTTCCTGCACGCCAGGAAATCACTACCGCTCAACGGGATGAGAGACTTCCGCTAAAAGTGGATTTCTCTCCAACCTGGCAACACAGTATTTACACCGTTTCCCTGTGGGGAAGGTTGAAAGTGTGGCAAGCGGGATGGAGTCACTGGAATGGGATTTCCTGTCTCTGCAGGGTGACAGGTGGAGGAAGCTGCGCTCAGGCGATTCCGCCTGTCACCGACAGGGACAAGAGAGTGAAATACTTCATTTATTTTATTTTATTTTATTTTAATTGAAATCATATTGTGCTTGGAGCCCATATTCTCTTTGGATGCAACTCAGTGTGTCTATGTGTTTGAACACTTGAATAGGACAACTGTACAAACATACAGGCAACAAAGAGCATTAGACAATTAAAGTATCACATTCAGAGGTTCAAACATTTAAGCCAAATGACTAAATGAGGCTTAATTATACACGAGCCGAGTCCAACAGTTTTATGCATTTGTAGTTTTTAAGCAAATAAACATAGTTGAGTAAGAAATCTATTTATACACAGTAGTTGCTTGGTTAAAGGACTGGTTCACAATTTTTCAACAACAGTCAGGTGTCCATATGAGCAGTGAAAGAGGTTTTCCTCTCTGTAATCACTCCTCCTGTTCATACTGGATATTAAAAGATCCTTCAAATGTGCTTTCAGTGTAAGTGATGGATAAAAGTTGATGTGAAGCTTATATGAGGCTTCAGCAGACTGAGTTAGTCATATCAAGCGGATATCTGACACATTTACAGTCTTTTTATAGCATCAAATTCCCTCTTTGTGTTTCCTCGGACAGTGTTTCCCTGTTGAGCTGCGGTGGAAGTATAGTAACAAAAAGAGGGAATTTGGCACTAAAAAGACTGTAACATTGAAAGATATCTACTTGATTTGACTCAAGCTTCATATTAGCTTCAGATAAATGTTTAAATACATGTTTGCACAGAAGAAGGACTGTGGATTTTGTCCCCCATCACTTATATTGTAAGTACATTGTGAAGGGATCTTCTAATGGTCAGTATGAACAGGAGGAATGATTACAGCAAGAAAAACATGTCTCATTGTTCATTTGGGCTCCTGACTGTTGTTGTAAGACAGACCTTTAATGAACCTTTAATGATTTCAACAGTCAAACAGGAAGCTGCTCATTTATTCTAACAGACGAAAGCTTTGAGGGGCCAAACCCGAAATAAATATCTAAGACTTTTACTGTTCCAGAGTACAAAATGGTCATAATATAAGTCTGTGAAGGCAGAATATATTGAGGACATTCTCATATCCAAGTTAAAGGAGGTTTGAGTGAACCAGAGAGTCATTCATTCCTTTTGTGTTATAATACAGGCTGGTAATGTCCTGTCTGCTCTTATCATGATAATGCTCTTATCAGATGTTTTTTGTTGTAGCCTACTTGGTGATTTGTGCTTTTATGTAACATTGGTGCTTATGTGGCTGCTATTTTTTGTGAACCCCATCTGCAAGCCAGATTTTTCTCATAGTATATTCAGACTAGGGATGTGCAGATGGCCCAGTATTTGTATTTATATCTGTATTTGTTGAGGCAGCAAAATTATTTGTATTTGTATTCGAATAAAAGTGGAAAGAGGTTTAAAAATCCTGTTTTTGTTTTTATTATGTTTTTAATTTTAGAAAATTAAAGTGTTACAATAAGTGTTCATGAAGTGTTGCCTTGGGAGCACTTCATTTGTGTCAGTAGCTCAGTTTTATCTCTGGGGAACACCCCCAACTCCAGGACTGATGTCCAAATTAGGAAATGTGCGTCATGTAGCAGGTGGATGTGACTCCCCTCGTTAATCCCTGCTGAAAGACGCAACAGTGGAGCAGAGGAGAGAGACTGAGATAGTGATGTAGCCGACCTGTGCGTTGGTATTTAACATGTTTTTTTCTTTCTTCCCGAAAACAAATAATTTTTAAAATATTTGTATGAAACAAATATTCATAAAAAAACCCACTATTTGTGCTTTGCTGAATAATGTATTTGTATTCCGACACACTCCTAATTCAGACTGAACTCATTTTTGAGAAATTAGATTAACAACATGGCCAAAAGAAGGTGGACACATATACATTGCATGAGCATTAATCTGCTGCTGTAACAGCCACGACTCTTTTTGGGAGGCTTTTCAGAAGATGTTGTAACCTGGCGGCAGGGATTTGTTCTCATTCAGCTGCAAGAGCATCAGTGAAGTCCAAGTCTGATGTTGGGTGATGAGGCTCACAGTCGATCCTGTTCATCTCCAAGGGCTTGGTGCGAACAAAAGCTTCGGAGAAACAAGTCATAGAGATAGTTTGGCCACTTTGTTTGGTCGTTTCAGTGTCTGCAGGCACATATATCTTATAGTTAAGAATTAAATGTTTAAAAACAGCCTCACAAAAAGTTCCTATACAAAGGAGATTCTATTTTTTACTTCCCAGCTTCCAAAACCGAGCAAAGACCGTCAGCAACCTATTTTAAAGTTGCTGACAATATTAAAAATGTTAACACGAGGGAGGCAATCAGAGTCTGGACCAAAGTTTCCTCTAAGCTGGTGGTTTGTTGCTCTGCCTGTAATACACTAGTTCATCATGTTGCTCAAATACTAATATATTTCTTGTCATGTTGTTCTTTAAATTTAGCTGATGTAGGCATTTTTTGAAGCTTTGACAGCAACTTGTATTAAATGTAGAGGCTTTTCCATAAAGCTTATGATTCATAGAGTATAGATTCCCCTGTTGAAAATGTGTTCACAACCTTCAAAAAAAAAAAAAAGCTTGCAATTATCGCCAGAGCTAAACAGCAGGAGGTGTCAAATCAGCAAGAACATTGACCTCAGGTGCTGCAGGTGTCAATCTGTAGCCTTTTGTGATTTACCAACACATAACTGTGCTGCTGCTGTTGTGGTAAAACAGACTATTGAAGGTCTTTTCAAGCAGTCTGACCTGTTTAATGATCGAGTCCCGTTTGTGTAGCAGGCTATTTTTTGCAACCCTCTTGTGAATGCAGCCTGATTAAATGTGACTCTGAAGGATAAAAGCAGCAATTTCACCTATAAGTCTCATTGAATATATATTGTTTTCTACTATAAGAAAGGATGTTTTCATGTCAGAGACTTCAAGCCACATAAATTTAGCTCAACAGGGAAACACTGTCCGAGGAAACACAAAGAGGGAATTTGATGCTAAAAAGACTGTAAATGTGTCAGATATCCACTTGATATGACTAACTCGGACTGCTGAAGCTGAATATAAGCGTCATAACAACTTTTAAATGACTGTGTTAGAAAAAGGGATCCCAACCTAGAAATGTAAAGATATATAAATCTGAGGGGTCCCAAAATGATTAAGGGGATATAAGAAAAAAAAAATTTCTGTTACACAAAATTATGCTTATTTCTCCTAACTTTTCCCTTTTTTTTTTTTTTTTTTTTTTTTTTTTTTTTAACAATATTCCTATATTCGTTTTTCTTGTAAAATACTGGATGTTTTCACCTCTTCAGGCCTCAAAAATTTGTCAAATGCAAAAATCTGAAATGGACAAATCAGTCTGGTTGAACTGTCAACAATTTATGTCCACACAAAATGAATAACCTGTAATTAAGGAGTCATATGTGCACATTGCTTCTTTTTTACAGTATCACAAGTCTGAAATATTGGAAAGCTCTGATTTATAGTTAAACTGATGAGAGATTTTGTGTGTTGAGAGCTTTATAATTTGTCCCTTCTAAGTGTCAACACTGACATTTATAGGCCTAATATGAGAGATACAGCTGAAAATAAAGACTAGATTATTAAACACATGATCTCAGAGAATTCCTGCAATCACCAGCTTTAACATGCAGTAAAGGCTTATGTCCGCTTGGTGGCGCAGCTATCCAAGGTTACATACTGCATTAGTATCATACCCACGTACAGGGTTATCATACAATAATTGGTCTCAGTCAGATTAGAAAATGATGAAAAGGCTTCGGGAGCAGTTTGGGTTCCTGCTCTCGCCTCCAGCAACATAAATCTCATAAGTTTTAGAATCGAGATGAAGCAGCCTGGTTTACGTCTCTGCAAACCACAGAAACGTTGAATATCTACGTTGCAACACGTGAAATACGTAGCATATTAACATTTCAACAAAACGTAGCATATTAACATTTCCAAAATACGTATCATCTCAATAGTTCTAAAGTTTCGTAGTTCACATGCGGTCTGTATGACTTGAAACCGAAACCAATGTCCGCTTCCCGTTTCAACCGACAAAAGTGGGTGTTTTTAGCGAGACGTCAGGACATTTGCAGCCGTTTTGCTGGCGAGAAAACCGGCTTTTTTAAGTGAGACATCGGCCGTTTTTTATTTTATTTTTAATCTTTAATTTAACCCAAACCATGATCGTTCCCTAACCCTAACCAAGTGGTCTTTGTGCCTAAATCTAACCAGACCTTAACCACAGCGTTGTCACACCATAAAACGTCATTATTCAACGGGTAGAAATGTTAATATGCTACGTTTGTAGATATGTTAATATCATACGTATTTTACGTGTATTTTTATTTAAAAAAATTTAACCATATATTTTAGGGGGTTTGTGGTCGGCATGTAGTATTGAAGTATTGATAAAAATAAAATATAAACAATCTTATATGTCAGTACATATACATATAAGGAATTGTAAATTTCCTGCAAATTCAATACAAATATATGTTCCTGGACAAAAATGAGAAAAAATCTGTGTGGTATATATGATCATATAGCCCAACTCTACTGTTGTGTAATACCATGGAGGCATTTTGCTTTTATTTTCAAATTACCAAATTATGTTTATTCATGTTATATTCTCTTACTTTTTTAGATCATATTTTGGGGAAGAAATTATATCATATTTTTCACTATAAGTTACCATAGTGAGGCCTACTGTACACCTCCCTTTTCTTAAACTTTTTGATCACCAACTGTTGCACTAATCAGCTGACACTGCAACAGCAGAGATCCAAGAAAAAGACACTTTTATCCAAAGTGATGTACAAATGAGGTACATGGAAAAGTTCAACCTTACATGCTTTTCATAGTCTGTACAGTGAGAAAGTGAAAAACAGGAAACTGCTGCAGTGACTGAGTGACAAAACTTTGTAATTTCCTTCATATAATCAACTGTCTTTTACTGAGAAAATTACTGCTGAAACCAGCTTTTTAATATTATATGAGATTCAGCACCTGCAGAAAATGCTGGATTGTTCAGTTTGCGTTGGGAAAGAGTTGCATAAGTAATAATGTGGACACTGGACTGTATGAAGGAAACATTTTTGATTTACTAATCAATCTCTTATTTATTCTTTATTTGGATCCTCATTAGCTTTCACAAAGTAGCCGCTAGTCTTCCTGGGATCCATACAACAGTAACAACAACAAATCAAACTACAATTTAAAATCACATTGTTCAACAAAACAACAATAAAACCAAATAAGCCAAAATATAAAGATCACAAAATAAGTGAAATAGTTCTACGTCTGAAAAGGTAGAAAATACAAACCCACAATGAAAATAATACTGAGATCTATGATTCTAGATTCAAGGTTACAAGCATCTAAGATTAGTTTACTTCTCAGGGTGTCTGAGCTCAACTTTAGAGACCAGGTGAGGAGTTCAGACATCTGAACTGTTTTTCCTTTTTACTGAAGGAGCCAGTTAAGGTGGTTTGTGCTTCCAAGTCAGAATCAGAGTCTGTTTTTATTAACCAAGTATGAAGCATACAAAGAATGGGTCTTGGTGTTTGCTTCCATAAACGTAACACAGAAGAATATAGAATAAAAAATAAAGCATGAGGAAGTAAAGGAGAGAAGTGTCAGACTTTGCTTAGCCTGCTGCCACCACGACACAGACTCAGAAACTGGATAATTGATACATTTCCTTTAATCATGTTTTCATTCTAACTGTTCTAACTGTTGTGACTTACTTCTATGACAAGAATATAAAACAAAAAACAGTTTCAACACTTACAATTCTTCTGTATATAATATTGCAATATAACCTCACAACAAGTGGTGATTAGAGACTGCTTTCTCAAGGATCTTAGAGAGAAATGGAAAATATAGAGCGGTCTCACTCTGACCAATGGAAGATTTCTACATCAACAGCACCTCTCAAAATAGCTGATTATGATCAATTGTCTCATATGTGACAGTGTAGATTGTCATCTGCATCAGTCTTCCTTTGACCATACTGGCCATCTATCCTCTTTATTCTCTGGTGTGTAGATTGTTACTGATATTGAAGCATTTATGTGTCTCTAATAAATATTTTAACTTGATTATTAACTTTTGCACAACTAAAAAAACTACTTTTCTGCCTGTTTTCACATAGTTTAAATTATATTTTTACTCTGCTCTTTTGACAGAGTGGTTAAAACATATTACATTACATTACATTACATTTTTCATTTAGCAGACGCTTTTATCCAAAGTGACGGACATATGAGACTGATACAACACAAGCAAGGATCTAATCATTGATTTATGTGGGAGTTAAAGGACATATCCTGATCAAAGATAACTCCCAGATTCCTTACGGTGGTGCTGGAGGCCAGGGTAATGCCATCCAGAGTAGCTATATCATTAGATAATGTGTTTCTAAGGTGTTTAGGGCCAAGCACAATAGTTTCAGTTTTATCTGAGTTTAGTAGTAGAAAATTGCAGGTCATCCAGGTCTTTATGTCCTTAAGGCATGCTTGGACTTTGTTTAACTGATTGGTTTCATCAGGCTTCATTGATAAATATAATTGGGTATCATCTTCATAACAATGAAAATTTATGGAGTGTTTCCTAATAATATTACCTAAAGGAAGCATATACAAGGTGAATAGAATTGGTCAGAGTACAGAACCTTGTGGAACTCCGTGTCTAACTTTTGCCTTCACGGAGGATTCATCATTAACATGTATAAACTGAAATCGGTCTGATAAATAGGACTTATACCAGCTTAATGCAGTTCCTTTAATGCCAATTAAATGTTCCAGTCTCTGCAAAAGGATTTGATGGTCAATTGTGTCGAATGCGGCACTAAGTTCTAACAGGACAAGTATAGAGACAAATCCTTTGTCCGATGCAGTAAGGAGGTCATTTGTGACTTTCACCAGTGCTGTCTCTGTGCTATGATGCGCTCTAAATCCTGACTGAAAATCCTCAAATAAACTATTGTTATGTAGAAAGTCACATAACTGATTAGAGACTGCTTTCTCAAGGATCTTAGAGAGAAATGGAAGGTTAGATATAGGTCTATAATTGGCTAAAATGCCTGAATCAAGAGTAGGCTTCTTAAGAAGAGGTTTAATTACAGCTACTTTAAAGAACTGTGGTACATAGCCTGTTACTAAAGACAGATCGATCATATCTAGTAAAGAAGTGCTAACTAAGGGTAAGGCTTCCTTAAGCAACCTAGTTGGGATGGGGTCTAAGAGACAAATGAAGACAGAAGTGACAGGAAATCGGCTGCTTGGGTTTTGTCAGTGTGGATGTTCATGTCTCCCATGACAATTAGTGGTGTGTTATCATCAGGTATGGCTGAGAGTAACATGTCAAGTTAAACAACAAAGTTCCCAAGTTGACACCCTGGTGGGCGGTATATGACAACTACAACCAGCTTAACAGGAGCAGTAACCCTGATTGCGTGGTATTCAAAGGAAGAGTTGTTGGAGTTAGTGGAGCGAGCTTAGTGAATTTTCAATGTTCGGAAATGAGGACCCCCGTCACCCCTCCGCGCCCAACAGGACGGGGTGTGTGTGAGAAGGTAGAGTCAACGGAGTGCAGCCGGAGTGACAGTATTTTCTGGACAGATCCAGGTTTCGGTCAGGGCTAGTACCTGAATGTCTGTCATATTAGCAAGTGCTTGGATAAATTCTGTTTTGTTTGTAGCTGATTGGCAATTCCATAGGCACACAAACAAGCAACAGTGACTGAATTGCGCTGCAGTGCTGCAGAATGGTTGCAGAAGTTTTAATGAATATTTTTCTGTATCATAACCTTTGTAAATAATCCTTTGAACAGGACTGATGGATAAGCTTGGGAGTAAGTTTCTAAGCTATTGCTGGAAGATGTTTAGTCAAAAAAACATACATTTCTGGATGGTTATGTCTGTCTTTCTGATGAACAATGCATACACACCGTTAATGCCTGTTTATATCTATTGAGGACATTATTTAGAAAAAAAAATTGCTTTTATTTTACCCTGGCGATATTAATGCATGTACATTCCAGTACAAATATCAGAGGAAGTAAAGTCAATTTTATTTATATAGTGTCAAATGACAACTGAAGTTATCTCAGGGCACTTTTCACATAGATCAGATCATACTCTTTGATTTATAGATATGGACATGATGAAACCAAATATCAGCTATCAAAATTGATATGATGAAAATGAACCTATAGAGTAGCTGATGGTGTTTTTTGTTGTTGTTTTTTTTTTAATTATATTGATGTTTACATTTATAGATATTAGCTGTAGCTCACATTTTTAACAACTGATATCATAAGAAATATAAATTATAATAAATTACATTACAAAAAGTCATTTGTCAAATTAAAGAACGTAAAACCTATATTGTTTACAACCTAAACAGATTAAAGCTGCAAGCAGCGTTGGTCGGGACCTCGCACTCTGGCCCGTCGGGATCAGATTATTTTGCTTTTTAAAAATGAGCGATATTTCTTACAAGTGTGGTGCGCTTTAATTTTGAATGTTTGATTGACAGGATGAGCATTTTCTGCAGGGTGAGACATGTCTGTCTTGCTCACACCTGTGTCATTAAAATCATGAAAATTTTGGGCCCATTCACTTGAATTTCAATTAGTAAATTGAAAACTCTTGATGAGTTTGTGTGTAAAACAAATTATTTTCCTAATTTTCATCAAGTCTATTTTTAGAAAAGGAAAGACTTTTAACCCACATGACCTGGTCAAAGTTTGATTGACATGTGTACTGTCAGGTGTGGAGAGACAATAAATAACTGCAGCTGGACACAAAAAAATACTCATATATTTGAATGGAGAGTGTGAGTGAACCCACACCTTTTTGAACATTTACTATTTCCACATAGTTTAAGATACAAACTTCATTTGAACTTTAAATGAGTCACGAGACTTTGACCTACAAATCTTGAATTTACATGTTTTTTCTATCTTTTATTGTTTTTTAGATATTAGAGTGTGAGTTTTAAAGTCTTTTCCTCCTGTGATTTTATAATGAGTCTGTATTGCAGAATGTTTCACAGCACTGAGGGAGTGACATCACCAGGAGCAGTTGGAGAGGAGGATTTTAGAGCAAACTTTTTGTGAAATCTCCTCATAAATCTCATGAGTTTGGCCAAATCTTACATTAAAAATCGTATTTTTTAGTAGGAAATTTTGTTGAGAATCCATTAATACAGGTTTGAAAGTGGTCAGACTTATAGTTTAGACATCAGAAGCCTCTGTTTGACACAAAGTTCATGCCTCCCCATTGGTTTACATTGTAAGGGTGATGTGGCACTGCAACTTTCAGGGCTTATAAAATCCAAACCGTTCAAGTTATTACAAAGTTTTTAACAACTTTTTTTCAGCATGGTGTCATAAATTACCTATTAAAGCTTGAAGCCTATGCCATTAATGCCCTCGGAAGGAGATAGCGTTTGTTCGGGGGCCAAAAGTGGGGCAAAGTATTATTTTGAAAGGCTAATTGCGGACTTCCTGTTGGATTTAGGTCAGGGGTGTCAGTGTATGATTTGTAGGTCTTGATGAGACGAATAATTGAGTTTTAGTTTGATCTCTCTACGACATTCCTACGGGCCGTGGTGGCCATTTTAGTTACATAGGTGGTGCTAGAGAGCACATTTGGGGATTTTATGGGTTAATTTTTACATTTTATCAAATATTTCACCAGACCTGATGTGTGTGCCAAATTTGGTGAGTTTATGAGCATGTTTAGGGGGTCAAATTTAGGGTTTAAGTGGCGTAATAATAATAAGAAAGAAAGAAAGAAACAAACAAACACACGAAAAACAATAGGGTCCTTGCCCTTAGGCAAGGACTACTGTGTTATAGTCGTAGTCTGCCTTTTGGGCTCAGTCCCTAAATATAAAAATAACAACATAAGAAATATCAAGTGTCACTTCTTCCTACCATCACCCAGTAGGTTTTCACTTCTGTAATATGTTGTGAAACACTTCATTTTTGTAACAGGAAAGGTGAGTACAACTTGTCATCTGTGACTAAATTTCATCAACTCTGCACACTTTATGTGCATTGCAATGACAGAACTGAAAAGGTTTCGGCTAACTTGAAGGATAAAAACTCATTTACAGCAACAAACAGTCCTGATTGTCTGCTTGTACGAAGAAAAAAATCTAAAAAGCCACAAGCAGAACAGACTAATATGAGCCACATGACATATTTCCATCCAGCCTGAATGATACCTTCATATAACTGATTAGATGTATAGGTTAAAAGGTTATGGAGTGAGTTATCCTATGACCAGCTTCTGTAATATTACACTGTATAAAATATTGCTCAGTAGGTCCAAGTGGACGAGATAAGACTTGTATCTGTACCAGTTTTGTTTGAGTTTTGTTTGACACTTTTATCCAAAGTGAGGTACAAATGAGGTACATGGAGAAGTTCAACCCTACATGCTTTTCACAGTCTGGACAGTGAGAAGGTGAAAAACAGGAAACTGCTGCAGTGACTAAGTGTCAGCTTAACAAGATCTGCAAAACTTTGAGGGTGTTAACCAACAGCTTTTACAGATATGGACATGATGAAACCAAATATCAACTTCATATTAATAACAGGAAAGGTGGGTCATATCTTACAAGTACAAGTTGTTAACAACTGATATCATAAGAAATATAAATTATAATAAATTACATACAAAAAGTCATTTGTCAAATTAAAGAACTTAAAACTAAAGCATTTCATACTGTTCACAACCTAAACAGGATATAAAAACAACAACATAAGAAATATCAAGTGTCACTTCTTCCTACCATCACCCAGCAGGTTTTCACTCCTGTAATACGTTGTGAAACACTTCATGGTCCTTTTTTTCTCTTTCTTATCACACAAGAAACTATTATTGACTTAATTATTTATCATTGACCTCATTGGAAAGAATTATTCTCTGTATTACCCAAATATGTTCTTTGGAGCCACGTTTCATATAAACGGTTACAAACTTTCTAAGAAAAACCTGTTTTCTTTTTTTTTTTTTTCAAGGAATTTGAACATTATATCAGAAATACTGAATAATGTAGTAACCAGACACACAATTGTCTGACAGTAACACTTCTAATTTCATTATTTTGTTTTATTAACTATCATTTTTTGTATTACCCCCGCATGTTCTGCATTTTTGCAAATTAAGAAAGAATAAATTTAAAAAAAAGAAAAAGAAAAAAGGGGAAGAAGTTAAATTGTGCAATGACTTCTCCTGAAACTGCTGTACAGGGGCTGTTCAGAAGCAGATAACAATCTGCAGTCGCTGATACATTTAACACATCATAGTGGTGGAACAGCAGCACGTAACCAGGAAGCTTTGAGGTATTTTACTATTTAGCATGAATACAATTTTAAGCAGGAACTTCTTGAACACATGTTTATATTTTCCTGTTAGGCCTTCTGTGTTTCCTTACTTTAATTATCATTATTAGTTGTAGTAGTAGTAGTAATGATAGCAGTAGTAGTACTCCTGCTGCTTTTCATTATGTGTTCACAGTACTTTTATTTGTGAGTTGAGTTTTCATGATCAGGTTTTGCGTTCCTCTCCATGCCTCCATGTTTTCTCCAGTTCCATTTTGTGCATTGTTGTCATGTTTGTGTGAATCTTTGGGGGACATTGTAATAGTGGAAATAATGGTTTTGGTAGGAACAGAGATTATTAGATGCTAAAAAAAGTGTGTCTGTCAAAGGCTACTTTTGGGGACAAATTTCAGATTAATTTTATTTTGAAGTCTAATTAACCAGACTGAACGGCATAAAATACTAACGACTCATTCATTACTTATCAGCTACTCTGCAGCCCTCCTCAGCTTTATGGAGCTTTATAGAGAGTTTCAGCTCATTGTTTATCTGTCACCCTCTTGGTTCACTCTCTGCACTCTTATAGCTTCATTTTCAGCCACAGCAGGCAGCTGTTATCAGAGAAAAAGCCCTAAAAACCCACTGTACACTACCTGCTCAGCACCAACAGACAGTTTGCTGTAGACTAGCTGGTGAACATAGTGGAGCATTTAGCAGCTAAACATCCAGATATTTCCCTCATGAGTTGGTAGAGAGCAAAAACAGAGTTAAAAGAGAGTGAATATTGGACTTACTTTCACCAGGTGAATGAGAATAACCTCTATCCTAATATTCATGTCTTTTTAATTGATCATGCATGCTTTATAGCAAGAATGCCAATCAAACAATCTTGAAATGGTACAACTTCTCTCTTCTTTAGAAGTCTAAGTAGAGGAACCTCCTGTGTGTCATACTCACCACTCAATCAGGTTGAGATCCTGCAGCTTTCAAAGGTAAATTTTGTGTGTTTCCTTTGTACTTTTTTTGTTTTACTGTCATCCAGTGTAGAAGCAATAATGGTGTCACTCTATATATAATGTAGCACATAAAAACTGTGAATTTAGTGATGCAAAAAAAGGAAACAGAGATGCAAACAGTAATGAAAATAAACATGCAAACAGTGACAGTTTACTGCTGTCCAACCAGTAAGTTTCTCCCTCTCTTCCCTTCTATACAAATTTGACATGTGAGAAATACAAGTATCTGACTGTGTCATAAAATATACAGTAAAATATACAGTATTTTGAATAATAAAACTGAGGGAAAGTAAGACACATAATACAGAAACATAGAAACAGGGAAGAATGAGAATAAAGGTTATGGCACTGCTTAGAAATGTCTTCCAGGAATTCCTGGAAATGATGAAAGCTGAGTTTTGTATTTTCATTGGAAATATTCACATGAAGTTACTTTCATGACAAAGTTCAAACTCTCAAAGGAAGATAAAACCACAACCCTGTATGTGACATCTTTGAGGAAGTTACATATTCTGTGTGGTTTTGGCCAATCGGAGAGTGATGTGATCTGAGATCAGTTAATCACAAATGTGTTTCAGTGCTTTCACTCACCATATTTACTGTAGACTGTTTGGATGCAGACGACCAAACATCAACCTCTGTGTAGGGAACTCATCCAGGTGTGGTCTTGCAGCTTTCAAAGTAAGTTTTGTGACATTTTTCACTTGTGTATGTAGAGATTGTAAAAATGACATCAGAACTGCAAACAGTCATGATAATGAGTATGCAAACTGTGAGAAGCAGACAGCTTTGGACTGTAGGTGTACAGAATACTGTGGTTAAACCAACTGTGTTTTATTTCATTTGTGTTTTTTTCCCGTAAATACAATTTTGATGTGTAAAAGTTGTGTAACAAAGACAAAAAAGGTGAGAAAATAACTAAAAAGATAATAACATTCAGAACTTTTCACTATTTTGAATGAAATAAAATGAGCTAAATAAAGAAGAATGAAGAAACAAATGTTGTTTATTATATTTCTGTATTTCTTGTATTTACTGTATGTTCTGAGCCAACATTGATCCACATAGAGGTATTTATAGTGATATTTGCAGTTTTGATGACAGCTGAGATATAAAAGAGTTTCCTCTGCTGTGATGATATGAAAAGAAATAAAATAGATAAAAAATAAAAGTCTAACAGAGGGATAGAGTTACACAAACCAAGATAGATTACAGTCAATCAATGATTCCATCCCATAAGTGTTTCTTTTGTTTGTTTGTTTTATATGTTGGTTATTTTTGGTGATTTGGTACATTTTATCCTTTATTGAGAGGAGACAGTAGAGTCAGACAGGAAATGAGGAGAGAGAGAGAGATGGGGATGACATGCAACTAAGATCTGCTGGAATCAAACTGGACATAAATGTTGTAGTTTTGTGGTATGAGTCTTAACCAGTACGCTACAGGGATGACCAGTATGTTAGTGTTGTTAAACATGGTGAATGTACCAGCCTGCAGTTGTTTCCTCTAATTTATTTTCATGCTAACTCCAAAACATAGTCAGAGTGCACAATCTGTAAACAAAATATAAAATATGCAGATGATTCATGAAATGGTTTGGTCAGACATGCAAACCTCCTTGTCCAAAATCAGAGAGCACAGAGTTATTCAACTGGTGGGATGTCAAGTGCAGAAGACAAACCATCCTAGACCAATGTCTCTGTACCTTAAATTACTGAAATAACTGTATGAAATTCTGTAGCAATGACCTCACATCATCATGTAAAAATATTTATGTACATCACAAGGACTTGTATTATCTGACAAGTTATTTTTTGATGAAATATAGAACTTCAATGATTAGTCGATTATTCTCATTGCTACTTTATTGCTTTATTGTTTTTTCAAATTATTGTTTCAATCATTCTTCAAGCAGAAAGACCAAATATTCTCTGGTTTCAGCTTTTTAAACATTATGATTTGCTCCTTTTCTTTGTCATATGCAACAGTACATTAAAAATCTTTAGGATTTGGATTGTTGGTGAGAAACAAATAGTAAGCTGAAGACATCTCCGCAGGCTCAAAGAAAGTGTGAGTGTCATTTTTTATTTTTTACAGTGTATAAAACACTACATTTTATAAACTCAAAGGTTAATCATTTAATAGGGAAAATAATCAGCAGCTTAATCTGTGATGAAAATAATTCTTAATTGCAGCCTTGAACAAATATTATTAGGAGAAAATGTAACAAAGACACCTTTTTTGTGGCTATAATATTCACTGTATTTGTGTGAACTTGCACCTCAAGACTTTAGTGATGTCACTTAACAATGTTATGTAGATATTAAAAAACCTCCATAAACTGATCTCTCATACAACAGGTTTCACTCTGAAGAAGAAGAAGATTTCTACATGAACACCTCACAGATGAAAAGCAATAATAACAGCAATGTCACATCCGACGATGATAATAGTGATGCAACCTACCCCTATTTTGCTGAACCATATTTTATGTATGTGATAACATGCGTAATCATTAGTATCGGCCTTCCTTTGACTCTACTGGCCATCTATTCTCTTTATTCCCAGGTGAGTACTTTATGACTAAGATTTATTAATTTTAGGTCATGTGTCTGTCATACAGGCTGTCTGTAAAGAATCTTTATCCTGCTTGGGGGCTGGAAGGAAGTCTTGTAATGACCTATAATTTTAAGCTAATTGGACCTTAAACACATGCAGTTAACATGTGTAGTTTCATTCCAGCTTCTCTTAAGGTGAAGTTAACAGCACCATTAACTTGTAGAGAAGAAATTGTCATGAAAGATTTGTCAGGACAATTTGTACAGCATTATTTGAGCTCATTATTTTGGGATTTGATTTAAACAATCAAGAAATATATGTTCTATATATATGTATATGTTCTTGTTGTTGTTGAGTCTTGCAGCACTGATTGGCCAGTGTGCTATATTTGATGACACATTGGTCGATGCATGAATGTTTCTGACTGAAATTGCTGGGCAGAACAAAATGACATATTTATTATTACCTATAATTCCATCCACTTGTATTTTTGCACATTTTGTGCAAAGGTCCTAAATGAAAATTGAAAAAAAAATGTTTCCAGCTGCTTTTCTTTATTTCTACCATTGTTTTCTTGCAGGTGCAAAATAACAATGTTGCTCCAATCTACATCATCAACCTCCTCATCTCTGACATCATTCAGTTCTGTTGCGTGATCGTAAAAAAGGCAAAACCTGAGGATTTGAAGATCTATCGAATCTTCTATTATATTTACTGCTTTGGTGTGCTGGCCAGTATTGGCTTCATGGTCTGTATCGCCCTGGAAAGGTAGCTATCTGTTTATCCTGTATGTTTTTAGCTACTTCCATGTGAATGACCATTATTTTACCATATAAATCTGAAGCTCCTCAAAGTCAGGAATATTCTGTATCTGATGATAGACTGTGTATCTTGTGTTTCAGGTATTTGGGCATCGCATGGCCACTGTGGTACCGCGTCAGAAGAACCATCAAGATCTCTCTCGTGGTCTGTGTCGTGGTCTGGACCCTTCCTCTTGTTTATGTCCTTCCTTTCTATTTCCAGGTTGAAATTAAGGTCTTAAAAACCATTTCCGCTGGCTGTCTCCTCGTTCCTTTCCCACTGCTCATATTCTTCTTGGCTGGGACCCTAAAATCGCTGTCTGCTGCCATCTCGGTCTCCTCTGATGAAAAACGACGAATTGTGGGAATTTTGGTCCTGGTGGTGCTCATCTACACAGTGCTGTTTCTACCCACCATCATCTGGTACCTGGTAGAAGAAGCCAGAGATAATGATACCTTCAGCTACCTGACTTTCATGCTTCTTAGATTCAGTCCTCTTGCAGACTTGATTCTGTATTTTTTCATTAGGAAAGGGGCCATAGACAAGCTTTTGGCCTCTCTGTGTTGTTGCAGAATGGACAGTGATGATAACAGCAGATCATCAGTATGAAAGATAACAACATGTACACAGTCAGCTCCATGCAGGCAGAGAAAGAGGGAGAAAGAAAAGGGAGAAAACAGATGTTAACTGTAATGTGTCTGAATGTTAACTAAAATGCACTTAAACTAGCAAAAAAGAGATAAATAAAGTGTTTGCTGTATGACAACAAAAGACTTCGTGCCACATCATTAGTTGAAATGTTTGTGTCAGTTATGCTCAAAGAAAACGACTAAGACTGTTTGTTGTCAGCCAGTGGTGTGACCATCACAAGTAGATGAAAAGGAAACATTGTTTTGATTATGTTGTGAGAGAAGTGGTTAGTGGGAAATGTTTGTCCATGCAGGTTAACTTTTTCTGGTTCATTGTTAGGGCTTCAACAAATGTGCATTAAGTTGATGTCTATCATTAATTATCCTTTGAAGGGGACATATCATGCTTTTTGTGATTTTCTGTCATTTATATTCATAATTTAAGTCTGCCAAGGAGCAGCTTCCTGGAGCTGGCCAATCAGAACAGAGTGGGCTCATCGGGAGGGGGCCTTAAAGAGACAGGAGCTAAAACAGCCTGTTTCAGACAGAGGCTGAACTGAGGGGCTGCATAAAGGGGCAGTATTAGATAAATAAAGAGTTTTTTGAACTGTAAGTCATGCAAAAATATTCAAGTAGAGCTCCAGAATAAGACTATAGACCTGGAAATGTGCATGTTATGTCCCCTTTAATCAAAGAAGCAAAACAGATATTATTTGTTGATCAACTGAGCTGTTCAACACCATGATCACCCTGTTATTATAGCTGCCACTCCGTCTTATTTCTACAAGGAGATCATCATATCAAGTCTAAAGACTTTCTTCTTCTTTTGCCTCTCATACACATTATAATATGTTACTTTTTTCCTACTTATAACTGTGTATGTCTATTATTGTGTGTGGGGGGTATTTTTATGCATAAAAGTTAAACAACATATGATTTATTTCTTTTTATTTAATATAAGTTATATTTTAGGAGGTTTTGTGGTTGGCATGCTATGGCTTGGCAATACTGTTAACATCTTACATTATTATATGCAGTACTTTTATAAGAAATTGTAAATTTTCTGGAAATTCTATAAAATATGTTTCTAGTCAAAAATGAGAATGTTTCCTTTTTACTAATTATGTGAATTAAACCCTACAAATCAACAAAATATCTGCTGATTGTTTCTTGTGTATATCATCATATAGCACAACTCTACTGTTGTGTAATACCATGGAGGCATTTTGCTTCTTTTTTTCAAATTACCAACGTATGTTTATTCATGTTAAGTTCTTATACTTTTTTAGATAATAATTTGGGGCAGAAATTATATCATATTTTTCACTATAAGTTACAGTAGTGAGGCCTACTGTACATTTCCCCCTTCTATAACTTGTTGATTACCAACTGTTGCACTAATCAGCTGACACTGCAACAGCAGAGATCCAACAAAAACATATTTCCCAGAATCTCTTTAAATCTTTGACTTTCTGCAGGGTGACACTTTATAGAGAAAAACATGCATTTTCAGAAGATAACGTATGATTGCTAAGAGCTTAAGGTTACTACTTGATAAGTTGTATAGTGTACACAAAAGATGATAAATTACAGTAGTTGTAATGTATTTAATCATATGTGATTAAAGAACAGTTTAAAAAAAACAAGTACTGAGTCATTTCAACTCCATTCAGAGCACACATCTGTCATTTTACTCTCCCCAGCCCAAAATACCTGTTTGGTTAGTCCACAGATACCTTTGGAACTGAAATCTTGTATTTTAGAGTTTTCTCTCTGACTGTTTAGGCATTACTGTGACTGAATTTCTCTGCACACTTTATGTGCATTGCAATGGCAGAACTGAAAAAGTTTTGGCTAACCTGAAGGATAAAAACTCATTTAGAGCAACAAACAGTCCTGATTGTCTGCTCATATGAAAAAAACAATAACTAAAAAGCCACAAGCAGCCTGAATGAAACCTTCATATAACTGATTAGATGTATAGGTTAAATGACCATGGAGTGAGTTATCCTAAGTGATGTACAAATAAGGTACATGGAAAAGTTCAACCCTAAAAAGGCAGCTGTCTCATGCCATTGTTAAAGTGTATGCAGCAGCTGTTTCCTCCTGTCATGAGAGTTTTGGCTATAGACTTGTCTCTGCCCCCCAGTGGAATGTGCCGGTGGTGCACGAGGCCCTAGTGAGTGATCCCTATGAGCCTCTGGAGCGCTCCTCTCTGAAGGCGTTGTCATTCAAAACAGCTTTGCTGCTCGCGCTGACCTCAGCTATGAGAGTGAGCGAACTGTGCGCCCTGTCGGTTCACCCTAGCTGTTTCGTGGTGACCACAGCGGGGCTACTCTCAGACCGCCTGACGGATTTTTATAACTATCAGATTTATAGTTTCTAACCCTCTGATACTGCAGAGATCCAACAGGACACTCATACAAGTCAAGAGGTTATTTTGAAAGCCATGATCGTGTAAAAGGTCACAAGGCTGCTAAATGTCAGTTTTATTCCTTTTCAGTGTCTAATACAGATATCCAGCGTCCATTGTTGGCTTTCATCGTACTCTTCAAATATCAAACTAACAAGTGGCAGTTTTTGCTCTGAGCAAAATATTGTGAGGTTTATTTGAGTGATATTCCTGTCTGCTAACATCAGTGTTGAGATGAATATTAAAAGAAAAAACAAGAATTTAACTTAGATATGACAAGAATTAATTATCATCTATTATGCATGCTATTGTTATGCTAATATGTATCAAACCTGCTTTGACCCCCAAAGTGATGAAATGTATGGAAATAACTATGGTGAGCAACCTGCAGTCTGAGGAAGGCCCACAGTAAAAAAAAATAACACAAACTGGAAAATTGTTTGAACTCTCTTCCTGGTTCTGTAGTCCAAAACTACGGTGGCCCCTAAGGACAAAGCATATACAAGAGTGAAAGCACAAACAATAAGAAGAACACGCTCCATATCCTCCTAGCAGCCTGGAGCACTTCATGTGTAGCGATTAGCTTTGTAGCATTTTTCTTGTTTCATGTTTCATTTTCCTTTTTTATATGTATTTGTAGCATTTCTTGATTTGGAGCATGCTTTTTATTAATGTTTGTTTGCATTCACACTTGTATGTGCTTTGTCCTTAGGGGCCACCGTACAAAACCCTTTCTAATGAATCAGGAGTCAAACCAGTTATTGTTGTTAGTTTGGAGATGAGTAGATAAAGCCAGTGCAGCACTGCACTATCAGCAATGTGGCTTGGCAGCTTGCCAGTTATTTCATATGTAAGAGATTATACAGATGGTTTTATGTTTGGCCACTAGATGGTAGCATGAAACATGAAATGACACAGTGGTTGCATGAGTCAGTGCTGAAACATCAATGTTGAGGTGCAGATGAAATGAAGATCACACTCAATGTCAGGAGTTCATCAATTTAAATATGACAAAAGTTACAATTAGGTAATTACCAAACACATTTAATGCCACTTAAAACTTAAGAAACTACAAAATAATCTTAAACTGGACTGATATACTGTATATGCTTGGGAGTATATTATTGGCAGAAAGAATATTCCTGTTGATGTCAGTTGTTTTCTGCCTTATTCTCTTTGTTTATTATTACCAGACTGTGACTCGAATGTAATGCTAATAAATGAGAAGCACAAGTTTGGTCATAACATTTATATTGAAGAAGTTATGTGTTAATGTTTTTAGAAATGGAGATGTGTCAGCCTGCAGTTGTTTCTTCCAACCAACACTTTACAATACATTACACAAAATTTAACTAAGTTACTAGGGGTGTGCCCAAATACAAATATCTTATTCAGCAAAGCACAAATAGTTTTTTTTTGTTGTTTTTTTTTTTGTTTTTTTTGCGAATATTTGTTTCATACAAATATTTTAAATATTATTTGTTTTCGGGGAAAAAAAAAACAAAAAAACCCAACATGTCAAATACCAGCGTGCAGGTCGGTTACATCACTATCTCAGTCTCTATCCTCTGCTCTGCTGTCACGTCTGTCAGCAGGTCTCAACGAGGGGAGTCACATCCACCTGCTACGTGAAGCACATTTTCTTATATGGACATCACTCCTGGAGTTGGAGGTGTTCCCCAGAGATAAAGTTGAGCTGCTGACACACACAAAGTGCTCCCAAGGGACTCAACAAATACAGACGAAAATGCAAATACTGAGCCCTCTACACATCCCTAGTGGGTACCCATCTACCCTGTCTATGAGCATTCATTGGTTTCGAGCCTTTCGATTATCATTAATCTATATTTAGTCAGAGCAGACCATACTCATGCTCTTAGATTCTTCCTCGTAGCAAACATTTTAGTAACTTTGCATAATTTTGAGTCTGCATATTTTTGGAGCATCCTAATACGATGTCTTTGCAGTGGACTTTGACTAGCTGCCTATCGTGATTACTACAACTAAGGAGGACAGTTTACTAGTTTCTCAATAAGCAAACTCATCAGTCAAATGTATCAGCACGTTCATCAGTACATGACTGCATCACTGTCAGTGTATTAACTACGCTCATCAGCAGTGAATGCATCATTCTTCATATGGTCTGACACTGTCAGCTCACTCTGTCTCAGCAATAGCTATGTTAAGTATTGTGCTTCAAGAGCTGTACATTCAGTCAGATCAAAGCTTTCTCATATTAGCATTGCTCATAGGGTAATAGCTCAGCAGATGTATTTGTACAGAGTTGGGAGTATGATTATTCCGTAGCTGGAGTCTCTAATATGCTTTTATCAAGGGAGCTATGTACTGCTAACTGTGTTTCTCTTCCACATTATGGGGAGCTATACTTCTACAAGCTGTTTTGTCAGTGACAATGGTGTCTGGGTTTAGTCTTTCAGCTAATATCTGTTTATTAGATTCATTCATACGTGTTAACACCTCATTTTGTCGACCTTAATGAGTCTAAGGTGGGTGTTTTGTCAACTCTTATTCATTCAATCCTGAAATTTAAGTGTTATTTCTGTCTTACCTTTAATTTCATATTTTACAGTCTAAGCAATTTAAACAAAAGTACTCTTCATATATTAAACTATGACTCAGTATTGTTTGTTTTCCAGGTCAGTGCTGACCTAGTCAATACAGGGGGTGTTTGTCTCTGTTGATTTTAATCTCTTTAGCTCAAAAGAATTTATTTTCCATGTCATGTCCAATCTTATGTTTCATGTCTGTTCATGTTTGTTTGTTTGTTTTTTTTTACGAATATTTGTTTCATAAAAATATTTTAAAACTATTTGTTTTCGGGAGGAGAAAAAACATTTCAAATATCAGCGTGCAGGTCGGTTACATCACTAGTGCCATCGTCCCATTTTTGCTTCCCCAAAGTTATAAATGGAACCACGTTCCAGCTAGTTGTACTAATGTACTTTACATATTCATATCTGTCTACTTTTTCCTCTCTTCCGTAGTATCAGGAACCTATTGCATGTTATCACTCACCATATTTACTGTAGACTGTTTGGATGCGGAGGACAAAACATCAAACTTGGTGTAGGGAACTCATCCAGGTGTGGTCTTGCAACTTTCAAGGTAAATTTTGTGACATTATTTTTCACTTAAGTAGGAAGGGAGTGTAAAAATGACATTAGAACTGCAAACAGTCATGATAATGAGTATGCAAACTGTGACAAGCAGACAGCTTTAGACTGTAGGTGTACAGAATACTGTGGTTAAACCAACTGTGTTTTATTTTATTTGCATTTTTTTCACCTAAGAGTAATTTTGATGTGGTTGTGGTTTCATCTTCTCTTTGAGAGTTTGAATTTTGTCATTAAAGTAACTCAGAAAATTTTGAACATTTCAAATGAAAATATTATAAAACTCAGCTTTGCATTGTTGGGCCTAAAACCATGAGGTCACACAGAGAAGGCCTACATGTAACCTGTGAGGCCTGACCACGAGGTGCTTTGTTCCTTTGTTTCCCCCGAGACAAAGGTATAGCGCCAAAATGCTGCTTACAGACAATGGGAGTCCATTGCAAACTCCATTTCCAAGGATGCTTTGCGATTTTCACACCTCAGCAGGGAACAGTCAACATACAGTCTCATTGGCGGAGACGCTCCTGCACAGCGGCGCATCCTAATGACGCAGCCATGACATCACCACCCCTTTAAAAACTGAACGTGCCCTGAAGCACACGCCTTTCCCATGTCACTGAGCTAAGAGCAACTTTTGTTCCCCTGTGAGTCAGCGTGACTAAAGGGGGTACTCCACACACGTGTTTTCCCCTCATCGAAGACTCCCCTCGCCGGACTAGACGAGACTTCGCCCGTGTTCACCCGAACACATTCCTGGATCCGAGAGAGACCGCTGCTGCAACCAGCGTCCTCAAATTCCCTCGAGAATGAAGAAACACTTCTTCACCGAGGCGACTCTGCTGTTCTCTCCGCCACGCCGCCGTGCGAGAACGGCCACCGTCTGCATCCGAGCCCAGGACAAAGCCGGACATAAAGACGGACTACACACAAACCCTGCTCGCTTTCTGAAGCGACCAAGTAAGAGGCATAAGTCTGGGCAGAGGCAGTGTTAGTTGTGTGTTCCTATCAGCATCAGTTGCTGTTGTTTAGCATTTAGCTTTTAGCTTTATTGCTATTGTTTGTTGGGTTGTTGACGGACCGCCGAGTCCATTTTTCTCTGTTTACTCTCAGGAGTATTTTAAGTTTGCTGCCTGTTTAGTTGTGTTCACCACGCTAGACTGTTTTGTGTTTGTCCCGCTTGGGACTACTGTTGTGTTTGTGCCATTGTGGGGGAGAAAGTAAGTTGCTTTGTCGGTCAGAAACCAGACAACGTGCGTTACAGACTGCCGTCCGTACACACGCTGTCTGTGGACAAAGGAGCCGCTTCTTTTCCTCTCACAATCGCTTTCTCTCCTTCTTCCATCTCTTCTGACTAACACATACACGCGCGCACACACACACATACATGCACCGACATCTTTTTGCACATCTGATGGTCAGATAACGTCGGACAAAACTTTGCTTTGTCTTTCCTTATCCGCCATCAGACACGTGTGTTTTTCACAGAATTGGGTGAGTGCAAGACGACGTCCACCAGACGGCGCCATCTTGCTTCTGTCTAACCAAGACACCGCCATACTTCTGCCATCCGGTTCTCGCGCAACGTGACTTCCTCCCATAGTCACGTCCGCGTTGCAGACCGACGACATCATCACGTCAGGCCCCGTCGCCATCTTGTCGCACACACACACGCACACACGCATTCCCCTGCATGTGTCCAACCCTGTACATAGCTGTTTGTGTTTGTTTGGTAGGATTAGATTTTAGGATAGTTGTTTATTGCATGAAGCATTTGTTAACTTTGTTAATTTTGCTAAATTTAATAAACACTGTTATATCTTTAAAGAGAAGTTCTTCTGTCATTATTGTGTAACATATTGTGAAAAGTGGCTGATTGAAGGAGTCAGAGCTCGAATTCAACCCTTCTTTGTTCACCCTTGAATGTTGATATCTCTCAGATATTAACATTCTAAGTGAACTCCTTTTATGAGACTACCTTGTTTGGTTATTGGTCCCGGTTTCCAGGTGGTGTCCCGTATTTGTTAATTCATATTAATAATTCTATTAATTGTCATAATTAGTTAATTATCCTTGATGATTGATAATTATTGCAAATAATCAACTGTGTTCCTCACAGATCCAACAGTTGGTGACCGAATTATTGATTAAGGTTAACAATATCTTATTTTCATAATTCATAATTATCTATGATGATTATGAATTATTGCTAATAACCAAACGCACTACTGCCCGTCCATATATATATATATATATACATATATATATATATATATATATATAGTGTGTGTTCTTGTTGTTGAGTCTTGTAACTTTGATTGTTCAGTGTGTCATATTTGACGACACATTGGTCGATGCATGAATGTTTCTGATTGCAATTGCTGAGCAGAGCAAAATTACATATTTGTCATTACTTATAATTCCATCCACTTGTATTTTTGCACATTTTGTGCAAAGGTCCGAAATGACAACTGAAAAAAAAAAATGTTTCCAGCTGCTTTTTTTATTTCTACCATTGTTTTCTTGCAGGTGCAAAATAACAATGTTGCTCCAATCTACATCATCAACCTCCTCATCTCTGACATCATTCAGGTCTGCTACATGATCGTTAAAGTGACAGAACCTGTGAATTTGAAGATCTATCAAATCTTCTTTAATATTTACTGCCTTGGGTTGATGACCTGTGTTGGCTTCATGGTCTGTATCGCCCTGGAAAGGTAGCTTTGAGATTTGAGCACCATTGAGATTTGATGCTTCGCCATGACAGAGGAAGTTGCTATAATTTTATTGTAAATGCTCCAGTCTGCACCAAACTTTACATGTTTGATAAGAGTCCCGGCCTGAACACGTCTACATGACAATATTCCATCAGTGATGCAAACTGGCTGAATAGCGCCCCCTACGAAATTTCAGCAAAGCAGCCCCAGCAGCAGGCAAAACAGTGGACAAAGGAAGTGATGTTTATCTCCTTCTTGCACTGTTTGAAAACAGCCCGGGTCTGAAAACATCTACATGCCCGTGACAGAAGACCTTCGATTGCATCATGGCCTGATGTGCATGGAGGCGTGAGGGCCCGTTCAACACTGCTTGCAGCTTTAATTTATTATTGACCTCATTGGAAAGAATTATTCTCTGTATTACCCAAATATGTTCTTTGGAGCCACGTTTCATATAGACGGTTACAAACTTTCTTAGAAAAACCTGTTTTCTTTTTCTTTTTCAAGGAATTTGAACATTATATTAGAAATACTGAATAATGTAGTAACCAGACACAAAATTGTCTATAAGTATTTGAAGTAAGCAAAAAAAGGGGATGAGGTTAGATGTGCAATAAGTTTCCTGAAACTGCTGTACAGGGGCTGTTCAGAGGCAGATAACAATCTGTGGTCGCTGATACATTTAACACATCATAGTGGTGGAACAGCAGCACGTAACCAGGAAGCTTTGAAGTATTTTACTATTTAGCATAAATACAATTTTAACATGAACATGTTTATATTTTCCTGTTAGTCCTGCTGTATTTCCCTACTTTAATTATCATTATTATTTGTAGTAGTAGTAGTAATGATAGTAGTAGTAGTACTCCTGCAGCTTTTCATTCTGTGTTCACAGTACTTTTATTTTAGTTGAGTTTTTCATGATCAGGTTTTGCGTTCCTCTCCATGCCTCCATGTTTTCTCCAGTTCCATTTTGTGCATTGTCGGCATGTTTGTGTGTAACTTTGGGAAACATTGACACCCTGTATGACTACGTGTTTGAAGAGTTTGTCTTTCTATAAAATGATTTTCCAACATTCTTACACGTGATTACGTGGACTGTGATCTCGATACGTTTTCCACTGATCTTACTGGCTATCTACACACTGTATTCACTGGTACGTAAAGAATTATCAAGTTTTCCTGTATGTAGAGATACAATAGCCCTAAGTGGCATTTAACTAATTTAACTAATACATTTATAACAAATCAAATGATACATCTGAAACTGAAAAAAATGACGCTGCTGACATTAACATTCAATAATAAGCTGTTTATTCTGACTGAATTAACATCATTACATTAAGTCTTTAATCTTCCTAATTTAGTGTCCGCAGGTCAAATTTGACCCGTGTTTGAAATCATTAACAAGCCCTGAAAAAAACACTAATCATCATCCAGTAAAATGTTGTATCTGCTGAGTGACTTATTATTCATCAATAACCATGATATATATATACTTACTTTGATATTTTATGTACCTTAGACCACCTTTAACTTAACAATATACAAATCATTTTTAGTCTAAAATAGGCACAATTTATCTATTTTATTGCTTATGATGAACAGAACAGGAAAATAAGACCATGAGATGATCTCATAAACAAAATAATTCCCAAAATAACTTGTTTATATTTTCTTACATGTTAAAAATGTGCATGCTGTGCCAGGTGTGCGGTGAGATGTGAGAAATAAAGCATGAGATATATACTGCTATACAGCTGGGGAACAGGAGATGTGTATCTGTGTGTGTGAGTGTGTGTGTGTGTGTGTGTGTGCCTGTGTGTGTGTGTCTGTCAAAGGCTACTTTTGGGGACAAATTTCAGATTAATTTTATTTTGAAGTCTGATTAACCAAACTCTGAATGGCACAAAATACTAACGACTCATTCATTACTCATCAGCTACTCTGCAGCTCTCCTCGACTTTACGGAGCTTTATAGAGAGTTTCAGCTCATTGTTTATCTGTCACCCTCTTGGTTCACTCTCTGCGCTCTTATAGCTTCATTTTCAGCCACAGCAGGCAGCTGTTATCAGAGAAAAAGCCCTAAAAACCCACTGTGCACTACCTGCTCAGCACCAACAGACAGTTGCTGTAGACTAGCTGGTGAACATAGTGGAGCATTTAGCAGCTAAAGAGCCAGATATTTCCCTCAGGAGTTGGTAGAGAACAAAAACAGAGCTAAAAGAGAGTGAATATTGGACTTACATTCACCAGGTGAATGAGAATAACCTTTGTCCTAATATTCATGTCTTTTTAATTACTCCTGCATGCTCTATAGCAAGAATGCCAATAAAACAATCTTGAAATAGTACAACTTCTCTCTTCTTTAGAAGTCTAAGTAGAGGAACCTCCTGTGTCTCATACTCACCACTCAATCAGGTTGAGATCCTGCAGCTTTCAAAAGTAAATTTTGTGCGTGTCCTTTGTACTTTTTTTGTTTTATTGTCATACAGTGTAGAAGCAATAATGGTGTCACTCTATATATAATGTAGCACCTAAGAACTGTGAATTTAGTGATGCAAAACAAGAAAACAGAGATGCAAACAGTGACAGTTTACTGCTGTCCAACCAGTAAGTTTCTCCCTCTCTTCCCTTCTATACAAATTTGACATGTGAGAAAAACAAGTATTTGTGTGTCATAAAATATACAGTAAAATATACAGTATTTTGAACAATAAAACTGTGGGAAAGTAAGACGAGTAGAAATAGAGAAGAAGTGATGAAAGCTGAGTTTTGTAATATTTTCATTGGAAATGTTGAAATTTTTCTGAGTTACTTTCACAACAAAGTTCCAACTCTCAGAGGAAGATAAAACCATAACCCTGTATGTGACATCTTTGAGGATGTTACATATCCTGTGTGGTTTTGGCCAATCGGCCACATTCAAGGTGAACTCCTTTTATGAGACTACCTTGTTTGGTTATTGGTCCCGGTTTCCGGGTGGTGCCCCGTATTTGTTAATTCATATTAATAATTCTATTAATTGCCATAATTAGTTAATTATCCTTGATAATTGATAATTATTGCAAATAATCAACTGTGTTCCTCACAGATCCAACAGTTGGTGCCCGAATTATTGATTAAAGTTAACAATATCTTATTTTCATAATTCACAATTATCTATGATAATTGTGAATTATTGCTAATAACCAAACGCACTACTGCCCGTCCATACATATATATATGTACATTACATATTTATCATTACTTATATATAGCTAAAAACATACTCCTGCTGCTTTTCATTATATGTTCACAGTACTTTTATTTGTGAGCTGAGTTTTCATGATCAGGTTTTGCGTTCCTCTCTATGCCTCCATGTTTTCTCCAGTTCCATTTTGTGCATTGTCGGCATGTTTGTGTGAAACTTTGGGGAACATTGTAATAGTGGAAATAATGGTTTTGGTAGGAACAGAGATTAGTAGATGCTAACAAACCTGCTGCCATTTGTTATTACAAACAACAGGTTGCACTGTGAAGAACGGCACCGTTCTACAGCGACTACATCTTTGACTACAATGACACCCTGTATGACTACGTGTTTGAAGAGTTTGTCTTTCTATAAAATGATTTTCAAACATTCTTACACGTGATTACATGGACTGTGATCTTGATAGGTTTTCCACTGACCTTACTGGCTATCTACGCACTGTATTCACTGGTACATAAAGAATTATCAAGTTTTCCTGTATGTAGAGATACAATAACAAATCAAATGATACATCTGAAGCTGAAAAAATGACACTCCTGACATTAACATTCAATAATAAGCTGTTTATTCTGACTGAATTACCATCATTACATTAAGTCTTTAACCTTCCTAATTTAGTTTTAGGTCAAATTTGACCCGTGTTTGAATTCATTAACAAGCCCTGAAAAAAACACTAATCATCATCCAGTAAAATGTTGTATCTGCTAAGTGACTTATTACTCATCAATAACCATAATATATATATACTAACTTTGATATTTTATGTACCTTAGACCACCTTTAACTTACAATGTACAAATCATTTTTAGTTTAAAATAGGCACAATTTATCTATTTTATTGCTTATGATGAACAGAACAGGAAAATAAGACCATGAGATGATCTGATAAACAAAATAATTCCCAAAATAACTTGTTTATATTTTCTTACATGTTAAAAATGTGCATGCTGTGCCAGGTGTGCAGTGAGATGTGAGAAATAAAGCATGAGATATATACTGCTATACAGCTGGAGAACAGGAGATGGGTATCTGTGTGTGTGTGTGTGTGTGTGTGTGTGTCTGTCAAAGGCAACTTTTGGGGACAAATTGCAGATTAATTTTATTTTGAAGTCTGATTAACCAAACTCTGAATGGCACAAAATACTAACGACTCCTTCATTACTCATCAGCTACTCTGCAGCTCTCCTCAGCTTTACAGAGCTTTATAGAGAGTTTCAGCTCATTGTTTATCTGTCACTCTCTTGGTTCACTCTCTGCACTCTTATAGCTTCATTTTCAGCCACAGCAGGCAGCTGTTTTCAGAGAAAAAGCTCTAAAAACCCACTGTACACTACCTGCTCAGCACCAACAGACAGTTCGCTGTAGACTAGCTGGTGAACATAATGGAGCATTTAGCAGTCAAAGATCCAGATATTTCCCTCAGGAGTTGGTAGAGAACAAAAACAGAGCTAAAAGAGAGTGAATATTGGACTTACATTCACCAGGTGAATGAGAATAACCTTTGTCCTAATATTCATGTCTTTTTTAATGCTCCTGCATGCTTTATAGCAAGAATGCCAATAAAACAATCTTGAAATAGTACAACTTCTCTATTCTTTAGAAGTCTAAGTAGATGAACCTCCTGTGTCTCATACTCACCACTCAATCAGGTTGAGATCCTGCAGCTTTCAAAAGTAAATTTTGTGTGTTTCCTTTGTACTTTTTTTGTTTTACTGTCATACAGTGTAGAAGCAATAATGGTGTCACTCTATATATAATGTAGCACATAAAAACTGTGAATTTAGTGATGCAAAACAAGGAAAAAAGAGATGCAAACAGTCATGAAAATGAACATGCAAACAGTAACAGTTTACTGCTGTCCAACCAGTAAGTTTCTCCCTCTCTTCCCTTCTATACAAATTTCACATGTCATGTCATTTTACTCTCCCCAGCCCAAAATACCTGTTTGGTTAGTCCACAGATACCTTTGTAACTGAAATATTGTATTTTAAGGTTTTCTCTCTGACTTTTTAGGCATTACTGTGACTGAATTTCATCAACTCTGCACACTTTATGTGCATAGCAATGACAGAACTGAAAAGCTTTTGGCTAACCTGAAGAATAAAAACTCATTTACAGCAACAAACAGTCCTGATTGTCTGCTCATACGAAAAAAAAAAATCTAAAAAGCCACAAGCAGAACAGACTAATATGAGCTACATGACATATTTCCATCCAGCCTGAATGATACCTTCATATAACTGATTAGATGTATAGGTTAAAAGGTTATGGAGTGAGTTGTCCTATGACCAGCTTCTGTAATATTACACTGTATAAAATATTGCTCTGTAGGCCCAAGTGGATGAGATAAGACTTGTATCTGTACCAGTTTTGTTTGAGTTTCTCTTGTAGTTTACGTTCAGATTTGCATTTATTCATGTGGGAGACACTTTTATCCAAAGTGAGATACAAATGAGGTACATAGAAAAGTTCACCCCTACATGCTTTTCACAGTCTGTACAGTGAAAAACAGGAAATTGCTGCAGTAACTGAGTGTCATCTTAACAAGATCTGCAAAACTTTGAGGGTGTTAACCAACAGCTTTTACAGATATGGACATGATGAAACCAAATATCAACTTCAAGGTGGGTCATATCTTACAAGCACAAGTTGTTATCTGTTCAGAGTGAGATTTAGATTCACAGGCAGCTAATGTGCATCATTAAGAGAAAAATAAGGTAACAGCAATGTCCCGACATGTCAGTGACATGAGTCCATATATCTAGAAAATACTGTCTGAGGTTTTTATTAAAAGTTGTTCTTTCTGTTATGTTTTCAACAGCCCCTTTGGTAACAGCTAAGGCTATTAAAAAGAGTTGGTTGTGATGTGATAATATGTTTATTGATGAAAGGTTTCCTATTAGCAAAAGTATAGAGATGCTATGTCACCCATAAGTTATGATGAACAGAATCTGTGTTTATCAGTCCTTTATGAAACTTATAACATTTATTCTAAATAGTAATATATGGATAGTGTTAGTAAGACATGGTGAATGTGTCAGTACACATTCTATTCTACTCTTTTTAAACTTACATGTCAGGGCTTATTAATGATTGTTAATAACCTGTGTATCTTGAATGTCATTTTGTATCAGAACCAAAACATTTGTAACAGTTTTTAGCAGTTTCAGCTTGTTGTGTGTGACACTATTGCTACTGATTAAGTTAACATAATGTTGTATTGGTGCTTTATTGAACCAAACTGGGTAAAATTTTGCAACAGTGATGTTTAGTGTGTAAAATCTGTCTTATAAAAGTTCTTAAGCAACATAGCTTAAGACAGGAGAAGATGATATGATGAAAATGAACCTATAGATTAGCTGATGGTGTTTTTTGTTGTTGTTTTTTTAAAATTATGTTGATGTTTACATTTATACGTATTAGCCATAGCTTATATTTTTAACAACTGATATCATAAGAAATATAAATTACAATAAATTACATACAAAAAGTCATTTGTCAAATGAAAGAACTTAAAACGAAAACATTTCATACTGTTTACAACCTAAACAGAATATAAAAACAACAACATAAGAAATATCAAGTGTCACTTCCTCCTACCATCACCCAGCAGGTTTTCACTCCTGTAATTTGTTGTGAAATACTTCATGGTCCTTTTTCCTCTTTCTTATCACACAAGAAACTATTATTGACTTAATTATTTATCATTGACCACATTGGAAAGAATTATTCTCTGTATTACCCAAATATGTTCTTTGGAGCCACGATTCATATAGACGGTTACAAACTTTCTGAGATAAAACTGTTTTCTTTTTTTTTTTCAAGGAATTTGAACATTATATTTGGAATTATTGAATAATGTAGTAACCAGACACAACATCGTCTGACAGTAACACTTCTAATTTCATTATTTTGTTTTATTAACTATCATTATTTGTATTACCCCCACATGTTCTGCATTTTTTTCAAATTAAGCAAAAAAAAAAAAAAAAAAAGGGGGAAGAGGTTAAATTGTGCAATAACTTCTCCTGAAACTGATATAATCGCTGATATATTTAACACATCATAGTGGTGGAACAGCAGCACGTAACCAGGAAGCTTTGTGGTATTTTACTGTTTAGCAAATATACAATTTTAAGCAGGAACTTCTTGAACATGTTTATATTTTCCTGTTAGGCCTTCTGTGTTTCCCTACTTTAATTATCATTATTATTTGTAATAGTAGTAGTAATGATAGCAGTAGTAGTACTCCTGCTGCTTTTCATTATGTGTTCACAGTACTTTTATTTGTGAGTTGAGTTTTCATGATCAGGTTTTGCGTTCCTCTCCATGCCTGCATGTTTTCTCCAGTTCCATTTTGTGCATTGTCGCCATGTTTGTGCGATCCTTTTGGGAACATTGTAATAGTGGAAATAATGGTTTTGATAGGAACAGAGATAAGTAGACGCTAAAAAAACGTGTGAAATGTGAGAAATAAAGCATGAGATATATACTGCTATACAGCTGGGGAACAGGAGATGTGTATCTGTGTCTGTGTGTGCGTGCGTGTGTGTGTGTCTGTCAAAGGCTACTTTTGGGGACAAATTTCAGATTAATTTTATTTTGAAGTCTGATTAACCAGACTGAACGGCATAAAATACTAACGACTCATTCATTACTTATCAGCTACTCTGCAGCTCTCCTCGGCATTACGGAGCTTTATAGAGAGTTTCAGCTCATTGTTTATCTGTCACCCTCTTGGTTCACTCTCTGCGCTCTTATAGCTTCATTTTCAGCCACAGCAGGCAGCTGTTATCAGAGGAAAGGCCCTAAAAATCCACTGTACACTACCTGCTCAGCACCAACAGACAGTTGCTGTAGACTAGCTGGTGAACATAGTGGAGCATTTAGCAGCTAAAGATCCAGATATTTCCCTCAGGAGTTGGTAGAACAAAAACAGAGCTAAAAGAGAGTGAATATTGGACTTACATTCACCAGGTGAATGAGACTAACCTTTGAATGCCAATAAAACAATCTTGAAATAGTACAACTTCTCTCTTCTTTAGAAGTCTAAGTAGAGGAACCTCCTGTGTCTCATACTCACCACTCAATCAGGTTGGGATCCTGTAGCTTTCAAAAGTAAATTTTGTGCGTTTCCTTTGTACTTTTTTTGTTTTACTGTCATACAGTGTAGAAGCAATAATGGTGTCACTCTATATATAATGTAGCACATAAAAACTGTGAATTTAGTGATGCAAAACAAGGAAAACAGAGATGCAAACAGTCATGAAAATGAACATGCAAACAGTGACAGTTTACTGCTGTCCAACCAGTAAGTTTCCCCTCTCTTCCCTTCTATACAAATTTGACATGTGAGAAAAACAAGTATTTGTGTGTCATAAAATATACAGTAAAATATACAGTATTTTGAATAATAAAACTGTGGGAAAGTAAGATGAGTAGAAATAGAGAAGAAGTGATGAAAGCTGAGTTTTGTAATATTTTCATTTGAAATGTTGAAATTTTTCTGAGTTACTTTCACAACAAAGTTCCAACTCTCAGAGGAAGATAAAACCACAACCCTGTATGTGACATCTTTGAGGATGTTACATATGCAGTGTGGTTTTGGCCAATCGGCCACATTCAAGGTGAACTCCTTTTATGAGACTACCTTGTTTGGTTATTGGTCCCGGTTTCCGGTTGGTGCCCCGTATTTGTTAATTCATAATAATAATTCTATTAATTGTCATAATTAGTTAATTTTCCTTGATAATTGATAATTATTGCAAATAATCAACTGTGTTCCTCACAGATCCAACAGTTGGTGCCCAAATTATTGATTAAGGTTAACAATATCTTATTTTCATAATTCATAATTATCTATGATAATTGTGAATTATTGTTAATAACCAAATGCACTACTGCCCGTCCATATATATATATATATATATATATATATATATATATATATATATATATATATGTACATTACATATTTATCATTACTTATATATAGCTAAAAACATACTCCTGCTGCTTTTCATTATATGTTCACAGTACTTTTATTTGTGAGCTGAGTTTTCATGATCAGGTTTTGTGTTCCTCTCCATGCCTCCATGTTTTCTCCAGTTCCATTTTGTGCATTGTCGGCATGTTTGTGTGAAACTTTGGAGAACATTGTAATAGTGGAAATAATGGTTTTGGTAGGAACAGAGATTAGTAGATGCTAACAAACCTGCTGCCTTTTGTTATTACAAACAACAGGTTGCACTGTGAAGAACGGCACCGTTCTACAGCGACTACATCTTTGACTACAATGACACCCTGTATGACTACGTGTTTGAAGAGTTTGTCTTTCTATAAAATGATTTTCCAACATTCTTACACGTGATTACATGGACTGTGATCTCAATACGTTTTCTACTGACCTTACTGGCTATCTACGCACTGTATTCACTGGTACTTAAAGAATTATCAAGTTTTCCTGTATGTAGAGATACAATAACCCTGAGAGGAATTTAACTAATTAAACTAATACATTTATAATAAATCAAATGATACACCAATTTTGGACCCCCAAGAAACGCTATCTCCTCCTAGGGCGTTAATGGTATCGGCTTCAAACTTGAATACATGACTTATCACACTGTGCTGAACAAAAGTTGTTTGTAAGAACTCAAACAGTTTAGATATTGTTAGCCCTGAAAGTTGTAGTTCCACATCACACCTTACGATGTAAACCTATGGGGAGGCCATCTCTAGGCATGGACTTTGTGTCAAACAAATGGTTCTGATGTCTAAACTATAAGTCTGACCACTTTGAAACCTGTATCAATGGATTCCCGATGAAATTTCCTACAAAAAAATGTGATTTTTAATGTAGGATTTGGCCAAAGTCATGGGATTTATGAAGATATTTCACAAGAAGAGTGACATTCTCCTCTCCAACTGAGAAGGAGAGAGAGAGAATAGGAGGGGGTGTGGGGGTTGAATGGAGCTCATTGAGTGAGAGTGACAGTTTAGTGATAAAGTGCTGCAGAAAAATAAAATCAAAACTAAAATTTGTAGCTCTGTACTGCAGTTTTTCCTTTATTCGGGCCCAAGCACCTAGTGGTTCGCTCACACTCTCCATTCAAATATATGAGTATTTTCCTGTGTCCAGCTGCAGTTACTTATTGTCTCTACACATCTGACAGTACACATTTCAATCAAACTTTCACCAGGTCATGTGGGTTAAAAGTCTTTACTTTTCTAAAAATAAACTTGATGAAAATTAGGAAATTAATTTGTTTTACACACAAACTCATCAAAAGTTTTGTTTACTAATTGAAATTCAAGTGAATGGGCCCAAAACTTGCATAACTTTGATGCCACAGGTGTGAGCAAGACAGACATGTCTCACCCTGCAGAAAATTCTCATCCTCGCACCATTGAGATTTGATGCTTCGCCATGACAGAGGAAGTTGCTATAACTTTATTGTACATGCTCCAGTCTGCACCAAACTTTACATGTTTGATAAGAGTCCCGGCCTGAACACGTCTACATGACAATATTCCATCAGTGATGCAAACTGGCTGAATAGTGCCCCCTACGAAATTTCAGCGAAGCAGCCCCAGCAGCAGGCAAAACAGTGGACAGTTCAAACAGTTCTATAAGTATAACTATAATTGTCTATAAGTATTTGAAGTAAGCAAAAAAAGGGGAAGAGGTTAGATGTGCAATAAGTTTCCTGAAACTGCTGTACAGGGGCTTTTAAGAAGCAGATAATCTGTGGTCGCTGATACATTTAACACATCATAGTGGTGGAACAGCAGCACGTAACCAGGAAGCTTTGAAGTATTTTACTATTTAGCATAAATACAATTTTCAGCAGGAACTTCTTTAACATGTTTATATTTTCCTGTTAGTCCTGCTGTATTTCCCTACTTTAATTATCATTATTATTTGTAATAGTAGTAGTAATGATAGCAGTAGTAGTACTCCTGCTGCTTTTCATTATGTGTTCACAGTACTTTTATTTGTGAGTTGAGTTTTCATGATCAGGTTTTGCGTTCCTCTCCATGCCCCCATGTTTTCTCCAGTTCCATTTTGTGCATTGTCGGCATGTTTGTGCGAAACTTTTGGGAACATTGTAATCATGGAAATAATGGTTTTGGTAGGAACAGAGATTATTAGATGCTAAAAAACCGTGTGAAATGTGAGAAATAAAGCATGAGATGTATACTGCCATACAGGTGGGGAACAGGAGATGTGTATCTGTGTCTGTGTGTGCGTGTGTGTGTGTCTATCAAAGGCTACTTTTGGGGACAAATTTCAGATTAATTTTATTTTGAAGTCTGATTAACCAGACTGAACGGCATAAAATACTAACGACTCATTCATTACTTATCGGCATCTCTGCAGCTCTCCTCGGCTTTACGAAGCTTTATAGAGAGTTTCAGCTCATTGTTTATCTGTCACCCTCTTGGTTCACTCTCTGCGCTCTTATAGCTTCATTTTCAGCCACAGCAGGCAGCTGTTATCAGAGAAAAAGCCCTAAAAACCCACTGTACACTACCTGCTCAGCACCAACAGACATCTCGCTGTAGACTAGCTGGTGAACATAGTGGAGCATTTAGCAGCTAAAGATCCAGATATTTCCCTCAGGAGTTGGTAGAGAACAAAAAAAGGAGTGAATATTGTACTAACATTCACCAGGTGAATGAGACTAACCTTTGTCCTAATATTCATGTCTTTTTAATTGCTCCTGCATGCTTTATAGCAAGAATGCCAATAAAACAATCTTGAAATAGTACAACTTCTCTCTTCTTTAGAAGTCTAAGTAGAGGAACCTCCTGTGTCTCATACTCACTGTTAGTATGATTTTATATGACCCTATGTATTTTACTGATTTTGGATGTTGGACGTGTGACAGAAACATTCCCTGGTCTGTATGACACCTTGGGTAAAATGGCATAGCCCTTCTGGGTGGCCTTTTAGATACAAACAATGGATCCATGGTTAAGTTTGGAACGGTTCCAGATGTGGGCAGGTGGTGACACATAATATGTTGTGAGATAGCTGTCAATCACTTGATGGATGGCTCCCAACGGAGGTAGTGCCCCTGGAAAACATGTTATTCATATGATAAGATACAGATGTGTAACCCTATATAAGCTGTGCATCGACAGTGGTACATTGCCCAGACCATCTTTGTATATGGAATGGACCCGATGGCCATCGTCTAATAAACGTCTACAAAACAAGAACTTCGCCAGCTCTTCCTTTGAACGATATCATCACACATCCTTCCTTTCACTCACCACTCAATCAGGTTGGGATCCTGCAGCTTTCAAAAGTGAATTTTGTGTGTTTCCTTTGTTCTTTTTTGTTTTGCTGTCATACAGTGTAGAAGCAATAATGGTGTCACTATATATATTATGTAGCACATAAAAACTGTGAATTTAGTGATGCAAAACAAGGAAACAGAGATGCAAACAGTCATGAAAATGAACATGCAAACAGTGACAGTTTACTGCTGTCCAACCAGTAAGTTTCTCCCTCTCTTCCCTTCTATACAAATTTGACATGTGAGAAAAACAAGTATTTTTGTGTCATAAAATATACAGTAAAATAAATAAATAATAAAACTGTGGGAAAGTAAGACGAGTAGAAATAGAGAAGAAGTGATGAAAGCTGAGTTTTGTAATATTTTCATTTGAAATGTTGAAATTTTTCTGAGTTACTTTCACAACAAAGTTCAAACTCTCAGAGGAAGATAAAACCACAACCTTGTATGTGACATCTTTGAGGATGTTACATATTTTTGGCCAATCAGAGAGTGATGTGATCTGAGATCAGTTAATCACAAATGTGTTTCAGTGCTTTCACTCACCATATTTACTGTAGACTGTTTGGATGCAGAGGACCAAACATCAACCTCTGTGTAGGGAACTCATCCAGGTCTGGTCTTGCAGCTTTCGAGGTAAGTTTTGTGACAATTTTCACTTGTATATGTAGAGATTGTAAAAATGACATTAGAACTGCAATCAGTCATGATAATGAGTATGCAAACTGTGACAAGGAGACAGCTTTGGACTGTAGGTGTACAGAATACTGTGGTTAAACCAACTGTGTTTTATTTCATTTGCATTTTTTCCCGTAAATACCATTTTGATGTGTAAAAGTTGTGTAACGAAGACAAAAAAAGGTGAGAAAATGACTAAAAAGATAATAACATTCAGAACTTTTCACTATTTTGAATGAAATAAAATGAGCTAAATAAAGAAGAATGAAGAAACAAATATTCATTATTATATTTCTGTATTTCTTGTATTTACTGTATGTTCTGAGCCAACATTGATCCACATAGTGGTATTTATAGTGATATTTGCAGTTTTGATGACAGCTGAGATATAAAAGAGTTTCCTCTGCTGTGACGATATGAAAAGAAATAAAATAAGATAAAAAATAAAAGTCTAACAGAGGGATAGAGTTACACAAACCAAGATAGATTACAGTCAATTAATGATTCCATCCCATAAGTGTTTCTTTTGTTTGTTTGTTTTATTTGTTGGTTATTTTTGGTGTTTTGGTACATTTTATCCTTTATTGAGAGGAGACAGTAGAGTCAGACAGGAAATGTGGAGAGAGAGAGAGAGATGGGGATGACATGTGTGAAAGAAAATTGAATAGTAGGTTATCATTTTATAAATCTTTTGTATATATGTTACAAATGTTTTCAAACTAAGGAGTCAATGTTTGTTATCAACTGAATGTGATGTAATGTCATCGTCATTTTGGGGACACATGTTGGTGAAGAAATCCTACTCCTAGGCTAGTTGAACTCTTGAACCTGTTTCTATCTGAGGGTTGCTTGCTGACCTTTGGGGTTAGCTAGAGATATCTTTGTCTTAAGGCTACTGTTTTAGAGACCATACTTGTTTGTAAGAAGGTGTAACGGTTTGTGGAAGTGTCCATTTAGGGACCAGACTGTTTTTAGCTTTGCTTCTGGAGAGGTATAAAGCTGTCTAGTTTGAGTTCACAATCTTTAGAGAAAGGGCTGGCTTTAGGGAAAGGGCCAGCTGAACAACATGCTTTCTCTCCAAAAATACAAGAAGATTGTATTTTTGTTTCCTCTAATTTATTTTCATGCTAACTCCAAAACATAGTCAGAGTGCACAATTTATAAACAAAATATAAAATATGCAGATGATTCATAAAATGGTTTGGTCAGACATGCAAACCTCCTTGTCCAAAAACAGAGAGCACAGAGTTATTCAACTGGTGGGATGTCAAGTGCAGAAGACAAAACATCCTAGACCAATGTCTCTGTACCTTAAATTACTGAAATAACTGTATGAAATTCTGTAGTAATGACCTCACATCATCATGTAAAAATATTTATATACATCACAAGGACTTGTATTATCTGACAAATTATTTTTTGATGAAATATAGAACTTCAATGATTAGTCGATTATTCTCATTGCTATTTTATTGCTTTATTGTTGTTTCAAATTATTGTTTCAATCATTCTTCAAGCAGAAAGACCAAATATTCTCTGGTTTCAGCTTTTTAAACATTATGATTTTCTTTTCTTTGTCATATGCAACAGTACATTAAAAAATCTTCAGGCTTTGGATTGTTGGTCAGAAAAAAACCGTAAGCTGAAGACATCCCCGCAGGCTCAAAGAAATCATGAGTGCCATTTTTACAGTGTATAAAACACTACACTTTATAAACTCAAAGGTTAATCATTTAATCGGGAAAATAATCGTCAGCTTAATCAATGATGAAAATAATTTTTAGATGCAGCCTTGAACAAATATTATTAGGAGAAAATGTAACAAAGACACCTTTTTTATGGCTATAATATACACTGTATTTGTGTGAACTTGCACCTCAAGACTTTAGTGATGTCACTTAACAATGTTATGTAGATATTAAAAAACTTCCATAACCTGATCTCTCATACAACAGGTTTCACTCTGAAGAATGGAAGATTTCTACAACTCTAACAGCGATGTCACATCCAACTATAATTATAATATTGAACCAAATATTGAGCGTGTGATTACATGCATAATCATTAGTATCGGCCTCCCTTTGACTCTAGTGGCCATCTACTCTCTTTATTCCCAGGTGAGTACTTTATGACTAAGATTTATTAATTTTAGGTCATGTGTCTGTCATACAGTCTGTCTGTAAAGAATCTTCATCCTGTTACATGTGTATATGGGAATGTTAGTCATCAGTGGTGTAAAGTGGGTGTGTGGATGCATGAAATGTTGGCTGTAAAAGTAAAGAAACAGAAGTTCAACACAAACTAATCTAAAGTGAAAGCCATGTGGACGGGGTGCTGCTGTTCAGCTGAAAAGAAAGAGAGAGACTCCTGGGCCAGCAGTCCTTTTATATCCTTTGGGCCACTCTCTCATCAGGTGCAGCTGATCAGCTATGACAGACCTCTTAGCCTGCCACTCCTGGAAGAAAATGACAAGAGTGTAACTGGAGAGAACTAGAGGTAGATAAATAAAGAGAGAAAGAAAGCAAGAGAGAAAGAGAGAAAAAGAGAGAGGGCTGTCACAATCCTGCATGGGGGCTGGAAGGAAGTCTTGTAATGACCTATAATTTTAAGCTACTTGGACCTTAAACACATGCAGTTAACATGTGTAGTTCCATTCCAGCTTCTCTTAAGGTGAAGTTAACAGCATCATTAACTTAACTTCATTAACTAAAGAGAAGAAATTGTCATCAGGTTCATCAGAATTTTTCACTCTGCTCCCATCTGGTTGCATATAAAGGACAACAAAGCGGTTTTAAATTCCATTGCCCACTAATCACCAGATTACGATATATATATAAGTATTTTCCTCTGCTTGAAATCGTTGTATGTATGTGTATGTATGCATTTATATGTCTATGTTTTAGAGGCACATATAATGCACAGTTTAACCAAATTTCCCCATGAGGACAATCAATATCTATCACTCTGTCTTTAGCATGCTAACACGCTAAACTAAGATGGTCATTGTCATTGTGAGCATATCAGCATTTAGCTCAATGGACCACTGTGCCTAAGTACAGCCTCACAGAGCAGTTAGCATAGCTGTAGACTCTTGAGGTTGTTGAGTCTTGTAACATTGATTGGCCAATGTGTCATATTTGATGACACATTGACCAATGCATGAATATTTCTGACTGCAATTGCTGTGCAGAGCAAAATGACATATTTATCACTATGCAGAATTCAATCCACTTGTATTTTTGCACATTTTGTGCAAAGGTTCTAAATGAAAATTTAAAAAAAAGAAAATGTTTTCAGCTGCTTTTTTTATTACTACCAATGTTTTCTTGCAGGTGCAAAATAACAATGTTGCTCCAATCTTCATCATCAACCTCCTCATCTCTGACATCTTTCAATTCTGCTACATGATCCACAAAGTGGCAAAATCTGTGGATTTTAAGATCTATGTAGTCTTCTTAATTATTAACTTCTTCGGTGTGATGGTCAGTGTTGGCTTCATGGTCTGTATCGCCCTGGAAAGGTAGCTATCTGTCTATCCTGTATGTTATTAGCTACTTCCATGTGTATGACCATTATATTACCATATAAATCTGAAGCTCCTTAAAGTCAAGAATATTCTGTATCTGATGGTAGACTATGTATCTTGTGTTTCAGGTATTTGGTCATCGCATGGCCACTGTGGTACCACGTCAGAAGAACCATCAAGAGCTCTCTTGCAGTCTGTGTCGTGGTCTGGACCCTTCCTCTTGTTTTTGTCCTTATTCTCTTTTTCTTCTTTGTATCTCCATTCATCATTGTCGCTGTCTCTCTCCTCATTCCTTTCCCGCTGCTCATATTCTTTTTGGGTGGGACCCTCAAATCGCTGTCTGCTGCCATCTCGGTCTCCCCTGATGAAAAACGACGAATTGTGGGAATGTTGGTCCTGGTGCTGCTCACCTACACACTGCTGTTTCTACCCACCATCATCTGGCTCCTGGTGGAAGGAGCCATTTATGATTATACCTTCAACAGCCTGACTTTCATTCTTCTCAGATTCAGTCCTCTTGCAGACTTGATTCTGTATGTTTTCATGAGGAAAGGGGCCATAGACAAGCTTTTGGCCTCTCTGTGTTGTTGCAAAATGGACAGTGATGATAACAGCAGATCATCAGTATGAAAGACAACAACATGCACACAGTCAGCTCCATGCAGGCAGAGAAAGAGGGAGAAAGAAAAGGGAGAAAACAGATATTAACTGTAATGTGTCTGAATGTTAACTAAAATACACTTAAACTAGCAAAAAAGAGATAAATAAAGTGTTTGCTGTATGACAACAAAAGACTTTGTGCCACATCATATGTTGAAATGTTTGTGTCAGTTATGCTCAAAGAAAACTACTAATACTGCTTGTTGTCAGCCAGTGGTGTGACCATCACAAGTAGATGAAAAGGAAACATTGTTTTGATTATGTTGTGAGAGAAGTGGTTTGTCGGAAATGTTTGTCCATGCAGGTTAACTTTTTCTGGTTCATTGTTAGGGCTTCAACAAATGTGCGTTAAGTTGATGTCTGTCATTATTATCCTTTGAAGGGGACATAGCATGCTTTTTGTGATTTTCTGTCATTTATATTCATAATTTAAGTCTGCCAAGGGGCAGCTTCCTGGAGCCCCAGAATAAAACTATAGACCTGGAAATGTGCATGTTATGTCCCCTTTAATCAAAGAAGCAAACCAGATATTATTAGTTGATCAACAGAGCTGTTCAACACCATGATCACCCTGTTATTATAGCTGCCACTCCGTCTTATTTCTACAGGGAGAGCATCATATCAAGTCTATAGACTTTCTTCTTCTTTAGCCTCTCATACACATTATAATATGTTACTTTTTTCCTACTTATAACCATATATGTCTGTTATTGTGTGTGGGGGGTATTTTTATGCATAAAAGTTAAACAACATATGATTTATTTCTTGTTATTTAATATAAGTTACATTTTAGGGGGTTTTGTGGTTGGCATGCTATGGCTTGGCAATACTGTTAACATCTTATATTATTATACGCAGTACTTTTATAAGAAATTGTAAATTTTTTGGAAATTCTATAAAAATATGTTTCTAGAAAAAGATGAGAATGTTTCCTTTTTACTAATTATGTGAATTAAACCCTACAAATCAACAAAATATCTGCTGATTGTTTCTTGTATATATCATCATATAGCACAACTCTACTGTTGTGTAATACCATGGAGGCATTTTGCTTTTTTTTTTCAAATTACCAATGTATATTTATTCATGTTAAGTTCTCATACTTTTTTAAATAATAATGTGGAGCAGAAATTATATCATATTTTTCAATATAAGTTACAGTAGTGAGGCCTATTGTACATTTCCCCCTTCTATAACTTGTTGATTACCAACTGTTGCACTAATCAGCTGACACTGCAACAGCAGAGATCCAACAAAAACATATTTCCCAGAATGTCTTTAAATACTTTGGCTTTCTGCAGGGTGACACTTTATAAAGAAAAACATGCATATTAAGATGATAATGTGCGATTGCTAAGAGCTTAAGGTTCCTATTTCATAAGTTGTATAGTGTACACAAAAGATAGTGTACACAAAGAGATTAAATACAAAAAGTATTTAATCATATGTGATTAAAGAACAGTTTAAAAAACAAGTACTGAGTCATTTCAACTCCATTCAGAGCACACATCTGTCATTTTACTCTCTCCAGCCCAAAATACCTGTTTGGTTAGTCCACAGATACCCTTGGAACTGAAATCTTGTATTTTAAAGTTTTCTCTCTGACTTTTTAGGCATTACTGTGACTGAATTTCATCAACTCTGCACACATTATGTGCATTGCAATGGCAGAACTGAAAAAGTTTTGGCTAACCTGAAGGATAAAAACTCATTTAGAGCAACAAACAGTCCTGATTGTCTGCTCATATGAAAAAAAAAAACAACTAAAAAGCCACAAGCACAACAGGCTAATGTGAGCTACATGACATATTTCCATCCAGCCTGAATGATACCTTCATATAACTGATTAGATGTATAGGTTAAATGGCCATGGAGTGAGTTATCCTAAGTGATGTACAAATAAGGTACATGGAAATGTTCAACCCTAAAAAGGCAGCTGTTTCATGCTATTGTTAAAGTGTATGCAGCAGCTGTTTCCTCCTGAGAGTTTTGGCTATAGACCTGTCTCTGCCCCCCAGTGGAATGTGCCGGTGGTGCACGAGGCCCTAGTGAGTGATCCCTATGAGCCTCTGGAGCACTCCTCTCTGAAGGCGTTGTCATTCAAAACAGCTTTGCTGCTTGCGCTGACCTCAGCTATGAGAGTGAGCGAACTGTGCGCCCTGTCGGTTCACCCTAGCTGTTTCGTGGTGACCACAGCGGGGCTACTCTCAGACCACCTGACGGATTTTTATAACTATCAGATTTATAGTTTCTAAACCTCTGATACTGCAGAGATCCAACAGGACACTCATACAAGTCAAGAAGTTATTTTGAAAGCCATGATCGTGTAAAAGGCCACAAGGCTGCAAAATGTCAGTTTTATTCCTTTTCAGTGTCTAATACAGATATCCAGCGTCCATTGTTGGCTTTCATCGTACTCTTCCAATATCAAACTAACAAGTGGCAGATTTTGCTCTGAGTAAAATATTGTGAGGTTTATTTGAGTGATATTCCTGTCTGTTAACATCAGTGTTGAGTTGAATATTAAAAGAAACAACAAGAATTTAACTTAGATATGACAAGAATTAATTATCATCTATTATGCATGCTATTGTTATGCTAATGTGTGTCAAACCTGCTTTGACCCCTGAAGTGATGAAATGTATGGAAATAACTATGGTGAGCAACCTGCAGTCTGAGGAAGGCCCACAGTTAGACCCATACCAATTTGCATACAGACACCACAGAGGAACTGATGATGTAATCACTAGTATAGTGCACATGGTCACTAAACACCTGGAGAATCCCAGGACCTATGCCAGACTATTGTTTGTTGATTTTAGTTCAGCATGTAACATTTAATAACACCATATATTACTTGAAGGATATGTTGACATTTTTTCGAGTCTTAAAACAACAGTCAGTTGCTCAAATGAACATTGAAATAGCTCGCTGTAATCATTCCTCCTGTTCACACTGACCATTAGAAGATCCCTTCCTAATGTGCTTTCAATGTAAGTAATGGGGGACAAAATCCACAGTCATTGATTTCTGCATGTTTTGTGCAAAAATGGATTCAAATGTTTATCTGAACCTACAGAGAGGTGCCAGCCATCCAAATTAATCAAATCAAGTGGATATCTTAATTTTAATATAAAGTTCCCTTGTTGTGTTTCCCTAGACATTGTTTCCCTTATGCTAAATAACTCTGACGTCCAGGACCAGATGTATAAGTCTAAAATATAGAACTTTTTACGGTGGTGTGATGAACATCATCTCACCCTCAACACAAAAAGTTGGACTCTTTCAAGTACCTGGGTATCCACATGGATAATAAACTAGTATGAAATGTATCTGTCAGAGACGTGAACTGTCTGATCTAGAGCACTCAGGGAGCAGAACTATGCACTCTAAAGCGGTTAGAGACTTTAACCATCCAATGTAGAGCCTGCATGGAGTGAAAACATGCCCTTTGAAGCAGTCATAGACACAAACTGTCATATCTAGAGTGTGCACGGAGCATAACTGTGTGCTCTAAAGTGGTCATAGACATAATGCAGAAGAGGAGTGAGATGGTTAGGGTTAGGGTAAGAATATCAGGGTCAGAGCCAATCAGAGGCACAGTGAGGGCGGGTCTTCACAGAAGAGGGGTGGGAACAAAAATAACACAAACTGGAAAATTGTTTGAACTCTGCTCCTAGTTCTGTAGTCCAAAACTACGGTGGCCCCTAAGGACAAAGCATAAACAAGAGTGAAAGCACAAACATTAAGAAGAACACGCTCCAAATCCTCCTAGCAGCCTGGAGCACTTCAGGTGTAGCGATTAGCTTTGTAGCATTTTTCTTGTTTCATGTGTTTTTCCTTTCTTATATGTATTTGTAGCATTTCTTGATTTGGAGCATGCTTTTTTATTAATGTTTGTTTGCATTCACACTTGTGTGTGCTTTGTCCTTAGGGGCCACCGTACAAAACCCTTTCTAATGAATCAGGAGTCAAACCTGTTATTGTTGTTAGTTTGGAGATGAGTGGATGAAGCCAGTGCAGCACTGCACCATCAGCAATGTGGCTTGGCAGCTTGCCAGTTATTCCATATGTAGGAGATTATACAGATGATTTTATGTTTGGCCACTAGATGGTAGCATGAAACATGAAATGACACAGTGGTTGCATGAGTCAGTGCTGAAACATCAATGTTGAGATGCAGATAAAATGAGGATCACACTCAATGTCGGGAGTTCATCAATTTAAATATGACAAAAGTTACAATTATCACCAAACACATTTAATGTCACTTAAAACTTAACAAACTACAAGATAATCTTAAACTGGACTGATATACTGTATATGCTTGGGAGTATATTATTGGCAGAAAGAATATTCCTGTTGATGTCAGTTGTTTTCTGCCTTATTCTCTTTGTTTATTTTTACCAGGCAGTGACTCAAATGTAATGCTAATAAATGAGAAGCACAAACTGTTAAGTTTGGTCATAACATTTATATTGAAGAAGTTATGTGTTAATGTTGTTAGAAATGGAGATGTGTCAGCCTGCAGTTGTTTCTTCCAACCAACACTTTACAATATGGTACACAACATTTAGCAAAGTTCCTAAGGGTGTGCCTGAATACAAATACCTTATTCAGCAAAGCACAAATAGTGTTTTTTTTATTTGTTTTTTTTTTTTTTACGAATATTTGTTTCATAAAAATATTTTAAAACTATTGGTTTTCGGGAAGAGAAAAAACATGTCAAATATCAGCGTGCAGGTCGGTTACATCACTAGTGCCATCGTCCCGTTTTAGCTTCCCCAAAGTTATAAATGGAACCACATTCCAACTAGTTGTACTAATGTACTTTACATATTCATGTCTGTCTACTTTTTCCTCTCTTCCGTAGTATCAGGAATCTACTGCATGTTATCACTCACCATATTTACTGTAGTCTGTTTGGATGCAGAGGACCAAACATCAAACTGGGTGTAGGGAACTCATCCAGGTGTGGTCTTACAACTTTCAAGGTAAATTTTGTGACATTATTTTTCACTTAAGAAGGAAGGGAGTATAAAAATGACATTAGAACTGCAATCAGTCATGATAATGAGTATGCAAACTATGACAAGCAGACAGCTTTAGACTGTAAGTGTACAGAATACTGTGGTTAAATCAACTGTGTTTTATTTTATTTGCATTTTTTGTAGTGTAATTTTGATGTGGTTGTGATTTCATCTTCTCTTTGAGAGTTTGAATTTTGTCATTAAAGTAACTCAGAAAATTTTGAACATTTCAAATGAAAATAGTATAAAACTCAGCTTTGCATTGTTGGGCCTCAAACCATGAGGTCACACAGAGAAGGCCTACATGTAACCTGTGAGGCCTGACCACGAGGTGCTTGTTCCTTTGTTTCCCCCGAGACAAAGGAATAGCGCCAAAATGCTGCTTACAGACAATGGGAGTCCATTGCAAACTCCATTTCCAAGGATGCTTTGCGATTTTCACACCTCAGCAGGGAACAGTCAACATACAGTGTCATTGGCGGAGGCGCTCCTGCACAGCGGAGCGTCCTGATGACGCAGCCATGACATCACCGCCCCTTTAAAAACTGAACGTGCCCTGAAGCACACGCCTTTCCCATGTCACTGAGCTAAGGGTAACTTTTGTTCCCCTGTGAGTCAGCGTGACTAAAGGGGGTACTCCAAGCACGTGTTCTCCCCTCATCGAAGACTCCCCTCACCGGACTAGACGAGACTTCGCCCGTGTTCACCCGAACACATTCCCGGATCCGAGAGAGACCGCTGCTGCAACCAGCGTCCTCAAATTCCCTCGAGAAGGAAGAAACACTTCTTCACCGAGTCGACTCTGCTGTTCTCCCCGCCACGCCGCCGAGAGCCAGCTGGCGTGCTTTTCGCCGACCGTGCAAGAACGGCCACCGTCTGCATCCGAGCCCAGGACAAAGCCGGACATAACGACGGATTACACACAAACCCTGCTCGCTTTCTGAAGCGACCAAGTAAGAGGCATAAGTCTGGGCAGAGGCAGTGTTAGTTGTGTGTTCCTATCAGCATCAGTTGCTGTTGTTTAGCATTTAGCTTTTAGCTTTATTGCTATTGTTTGTTGTGTTGTTGACAGACTGCCGAGTCCATTTTTCTCTGTTTACCTTCAGGAGTATTTTAAGTTTGCTGCCTGTTTAGTTGTGTTCACCACGCTAGACTGTTTTGTGTTTGTCCCGCTCAGGACTACTGCTGTGTTTGTGCCATCGTGAGAGAGAAAGTAAGTTGCTTTGTCGGTCAGAAACCAGACAACGTGCGTCACAGACTGCCGTCCGTACACACGCTGTCTGTGGACAAAGGAACTGCTTCTCTTCCCCTCACGATCGCTTTCTCTCCTTCTTCCATCTCTTCTGACTAACACATACACGCATCAACATCAACCCTTCTTTGTTCACCCTTCAATGTTGATATCTCTCTGATATTAACATTCTAAGTGAACTCCTTTTATGAGACTACCTTGTTTGGTTATTGGTCCCGGTTTCCAGGTGGTGCCCCGTATTTGTTAATTCATATGAATAATTCTATTAAGTGTCATAATTAGTTAATTATCCTTGATAATTCATAATTATTGCAAATAATCAACTGTGTTCCTCACAGATCCAACAGTTGGTGCCCGAATTATTGATTAAGGTTAACAATATCTTATTCTAATTCTAATATCTGAATTATGATTTATTGCTAATGACCAAATGCACTACTGCCTGTCCCAACATGTATGTGTGTATGTTTGTATGTGTGTGTGTGTGTGTGTGTGTATATATATATATATATATATATATATATATATATATATATATATATATATATATATATATAGATAGACAGATAGATAGATATGTAGATATGTATATATATATATGAATAAAAAAATAATGTTCTTGTTGTTGTTGAGTCTTGTAACTTTGATTGGCCAGTGTGTCATATTTGATGACACACTGATCGATGCATGAATGTTTCTGATTGCAATTGTGGAGCAGAGAAAAATTACATATTTATCATTACTTATAATTCCATCCACTTGTATTTTTGCACATTTTGTGCAAAGGTCCTAAATGAAAATTGAAAAATAAAAATGTTTCCAGCTTCTGTTTTTATTTCTACCATTGTTTTCTTGCAGGTGCAAAATAACAATGTTGCTCCAATCTACATCATCATCAACCTCCTCATCTATGACATCATTCAGTTCTGCTACATGATCGTAAAAGTGACAGAACCTGTGGATTTGAAGATCTCTCAAATCTTCTTTAATATTTACTGCTTTGGGTTGATGACCTGTGTTGGCTTCATGGTCTGTATCGCCTTGGAAAGGTAGCTATCTGTCTATCCTGTACGTTTTTAGCTACTACTGGTCCTTTTTTTTCTCTGTCTTACCCACAACAAACTATTATTGACTTAATTATTAGGGACTGAGCCCCAAAGGAGTGAAGACCCTATTGTATTTCATGTGTTTGTTTCTTTCTTCTTCTTCCTCTTCTTCTTTCTTTATTATTACACCACTTCAACCCTTAATTTGACCCCCTAAACATGTTTAAAAACTCAGGCTGCCACGTCCCATAGGAATGTTGTAGAGAGATCGAACCAAAACTTAATTATTTGTCTCATCAAGACCTACAAATCATACACTGATAACCCTGACAGAAATCCAACAGGAAGTACACAATATGCCCATCAAAGTACAACTTTGCACCGATTTTGGACCCCCAAGAAACGCTATCTCCTCCTAGGGCGTTAATGGTATCGGCTTCAAACTTGAATACATGACTTATCACACTGTGCTGAACAGAAGTTGTTTGTAAGAACTCGAACAGTTTAGATATTGTTAGCCCTGAAAGTTGTAGTGCCACATCACACCTTACAATGTAAACCAATGGGGAGGCCATCTCTAGGCATGGACTTTGTGTCAAACAAATGGTTCTGATGTCTAAACTATAAGTCTGACCACTTTGAAACCTGTATCAATGGATTCCCAACGAAATTTCCTACAAAAAAAATGTGATTTTTTTTTTAATGTAGGATTTGGCCAAAGTCATGGGATTTATGAGGATATTTCACAAGAAGAGTGACATTCTCCTCTCCAACTGAGAGGGAGAGAGAGAGAATAGGAGGGGGAGGGGGAGGGGGTGTGGGGGTTGAATGGAGCTCATTGAGTGAGAGTGACAGTTTAGTGATAAAGTGCTGCAGAAAAATAAAATCAAAACTAAAATTTGTAGCTCTGTACTGCAGTTTTTCCTTTATTAGGGCCCAAGCACCTAGCGGTTTGCTCACACTCTCCATTCAAATATGAGTATTTTTCTGTGTCCAGCTGCAGTTACTTATTGTCTCTACACACCTGACAGTACACATGTCAATCAAACTTTGACTAGGTCATGTGGGTTAAAAGTCTTTACTTTTCTAAAAATAAACTTGATGAAAATTAGGAAATACATTTGTTTTACACACAAACTCATCAAGAGTTTTGTTTACCAATTGAAATTCAAGTGAATGGGCCCAAACCTTGCATAATTTTGATGCCACAGGTGTGAGCAAGACAGACATGTCTCACCCTGCAGAAAATTCTCATGCTCGCACCATTGAGATTTGATGCTTCGCCATGACAGAGGAAGTTGCTATAACTTTATTGTACATGCTCCAGTCTGCACCAAACTTTACATGTTTGATAAGAGTCCCGGCCTGAACACGTCTACATGACAATATTCCATCAGTGATGCAAACTGGCTGAATAGTGCCCCCTACGAAATTTCAGCAAAGCAGCCCCAGCAGCAGGCAAAACAGTGGACAAAGGAAGTGATGTTTATCTCCTTCTTGCACTGTTTGAAAACAGCCCGGGTCTGAAAACATCTACATGCTCGTGACAGAAGACCTTCGATTGCGTCATGGCCTGATGTGCATGGAGGCGCGAGGGCCCGTTCAACACTGCTTGCAGCTTTAATTTATTATTGACCTCGTTGGAAAGAATTATTCTCTGTATTACTCAAATATGTTCTTTGGGGCCACGATTCATATAGATGGTTACAAACTTTCTAAGAAAAACCTGTTTTCTTTTTCTTTTTCAAGGAATTTGAACATTATATTAGAAATACTGAATAATGTAGTAACCAGACACAAAATTGTCTATAAGTATTTGAAGTAAGCAAAAAAAGGGGAAGAGGTTAGATGTGCAATAAGTTTCCTTGAAACTGCTGTACAGGGGCTTTTAAGAAGCAGATAACAATCTGTGGTCACTGATACATTTAACACATCATAGTGGTGGAACAGCAGCACGTAACCAGGAAGCTTTGAAGTATTTTACTATTTAGCATAAATACAATTTTAAACAGGAACTTCTTGAACATGTTTCTATATTCATATGTTAGTCCTGCTGTATTTCCCTACTTTAATGATCATTATTATTTGTAGTAGTAGTAGTAATGATAGCAGTAGTACTCCTGCTGCTTTTCATTCTGTGTTCACAGTACTTTTATTTGAGTTGAGTTTTCATGATCAGGTATTGCGTTCCTCTCCATGTCTCCATGTTTTCTCCAGTTCCATTTTGTGCATTGTCAGCATGTTTGTGTGAAACTTTGGGAAACATTGTAATAGTGGAAATAATGGTTTTAGTAGGAACAGAGATTAGTAGATGCTAACAAACCTGCTGCCTTTTGTTATTACAAACAACAGGTTGCACTGTGAAGAACGGCACCGTTCTACAGCGACTACATCTTTGACTACAATGACACCCTGTATGACTACGTGTTTGAAGAGTTTGTCTTTCTATAAAATGATTTTCCAACATTCTTACACGTGATTACATGGACTGTGATCTCGATACGTTTTCCACTTACCTTACTGGCTATCTACACACTGTATTCACTGGTACGTAAAGAATTATCAAGTTTTCCTGTATGTAGAGATACAATAGCCCTGAGAGGCATTTAACTAATTTAACTAATACATTTATAACAGATCAAATGATACATCTGAAGCTGAAAAAAATGACGCTGCTGACATTAACATTCAATAATAATGTTGGGACTACATGTGGACCACAGTTTACCACATGTTTCAAGACTCCAAGAAACCTGAGCCCTGGGGGTTCGCACCCAAAGTGTGAAGCTCCACCCATGGATCCAGGTTATCAAAACTAGAGATTCCCCTCTTATCTTATCTCTCTTTTCTCCACGAGCTGCAGCAGGAGCAGCTCCTTGCTCTCTTTCTCCTTCAGCTGCAGGAGCAGCTGCTTGGTCTTTCACACCTCCAGCAGCTGCTGGAGCAGCTCTCTGCTCTCTGGTGTGGCCTGCTCACAGCAGACACACACTTTCTTCTTTACGGCAGAGGACACCAGAGGCTGCCTAAGACTCAGAAACCAAGTTTCCTTGTGCCAGCAGCTAACACACAAGTCTGCTGGCCAGTTTAACAAGTACAGGAGCCACGAAATGGAGTTAGCTTGCCGCTAACTCTACACAAAGGAGTGACCTGGGCCCGCTGCACGACTGGAGTGCTCTCTCCCCAGCAACGCCTGCATCTTTCAGCTTCAGAGCCAAAGCCTTCTCAGCCTGACTCACCAACGGATTCACCGGCTACAAAGCAGGACACCACAAAGCATCTCTTCCTTCATGGACTGGTAACAACTGGGCATAGCCTAGCAACACAGTGAAGCATAGTACGGCTAAGCAAGAATATTTAACTCAAACAATGTACTGTACGTGTATTGATTTGGTTAAGGTTATACATTGAACTGTTGTTGTGATGTCCTTGTTGCTTATAGTCAGGTTACTGCATAGCCACACCGCTAGGTTAATGTTAGCATGCTTAACACATGTTACAGCCAGTAACTAGGCCTTGCATGCAACTAACCTCATCTTAACCTGGCACCTTTAGCATACACCAATTGGCCTTGAATAGAGAACCACACAGTTAAGAGGTTAAAACCTAGTTTGGCGAACTTTGGTTCAGGCAGCACATGTGGTTCAAGACACCACATGGTCTGGCCTTTTATCTCTGCAGTTCCCTTTATCAGCCAAATTGTCGGCATGCCATGTGCTCAGTCACCAGGTGACTGCAGCCATCTTGCTATTGTCTTCCCTACACACACACACACACACACACACACACTTGTATATAGGTACACTTAGCTAGATTAGTATTGTGTGTTGCTTTTACCCTTTGTTAAATAAATGCTTTTGGATATACCTGTTGTCTGTTTTAATGTTGCACAAGAATGAGTTTTGCCAACCTCTGCTCTGTGAAGAACTCCAAATCCTTCAACCATAACTAGCTATTGATATGGTGATTTTGTTTATAGTTATTAAATTAATTATTAATCAAAGTCCCAAATTCATAGATTAGTACACTTTGAGACTGAATTGGCTATCTTTTTCCCTGAGTCCAGGGTGGTGCCCCATTATTATTAATTCTTATTAATAATTTTATTGATTTTAATAATTAACGATTATCTTTGATAATCGTTAATTATTGCTGACAGCCAAACTTGTAGCCATGGCCCAACAATAAGCTGTTTATTCTGACTGAATTAACATCATTACATTCAGTCTTTAACCTTTCTAATTTAGTGTCCGCAGGTCAAATTTGACCCGTGTTTGAAGTCATGAACAAGCCCTGAAAAAAACATTAATCATCATCCAGTAAAATGTTGTATCTGCTGAGTGACTTGCGGTGAGATGTGAAGCATGAGATATATACTGCTATACAGCTGGGGAACAGGAGATGTGTATCTGTGTCTGAAACAAGCCCTGAAAGAAACACTTATTATCATCCAGTAAAATGTTGTATCTGCTGAGTGACGTATTATTCATCAATAACCATAATATATATATACTTACTTTGATATTTTATGTACCTTAGACCACCTTTAACTTACAATGTACAAATCATTTTTAGTCTAAAATAGGCACAATTTATCTATTTTATTGCTTATGATGAACAGAACAGGCAAACAAGACCATGAGATGATCTGATAAACAAAATAATTCCCCAAATAACTTGTTTATATTTTCTTACATGTTAAAAATGTGCATGCTGTGCCAGGTGTGCGGTGAGATGTGAGAAATAAAGCATGAGATATATACTGCTATACAGCTGGGGAACAGGAGATGTGTATCTGTGTCTGTGTGTGTTTGTCTGTCAAAGGCTACTTTTGGGGACAAATTTCAGATTAATTTTATTTTGAAGTCTGATTAACCAGACTGAACGGCATAAAATACTAACGACTCATTCATTACTTATCAGCTACTCTGCAGCTCTCCTCAGCTTTACGGAGCTTTATAGAGAGTTTCAGCTCATTGTTTATCTGTCACCCTCTTGGTTCACTCTCTGCGCTCTTATAGCTTCATTTTCAGCCACAGCAGGCAGCTGTTATCAGAGGAAAAGCCCTAAAAACCCACTGTACACTAGCTGCTCAGCACCAACAGACAGTTAGCTGTAGACTAGCTGGTGAACATAGTGGAGCATTTAGCAGCTAAAGAGCCAGATATTTCCCTCAGGAGTTGGTAGAGAACAAAAACAGAACTAAAAGAGAGTGAATATTGGACTTACATTCACCAGGTGAATGAGAATAACCTTTGTCCTAATATTCATGTCTTTTTAATTGCTCCTGCATGCTTTATAACAAGAATGCCAATAAAACAATCTTGAAATAGTACAACTTCTCTCTTCTTTAGAAGTCTAAGTAGAGGAACCTCCTGTGTCTCATACTCACCACTCAATCAGGTTGAGATCCTGCAGCTTTCAAAAGTAAATTTTGTGCGTTTCCTTTGTACTTTTTTTGTTTTACTGTCATACAGTGTAGAAGCAATAATGGTGTCACTCTATATATAATGTAGCACCTAAAAACTGTGAATTTAGTGATGCAAAACAAGAAAACCAACATGCAAACAGTGACAGTTTACTGCTGTCCAACCAGTAAGTTTCTCCCTCTCTTCCCTTCTATACAAATTTGACATGTGAGAAAAACAAGTATTTGTGTGTCATAAAATATACAGTAAAATATACAGTATTTGCAATAATAAAACTGTGGGACAGTAAGACGAGTAGAAATAGAGAAGAAGTGATGAAAGCTGAGTTTTGTAATATTTTCATTTGAAATGTTGAAATCTTTCTGAGTTACTTTCACAACAAAGTTCCAACTCTCAGAGGAAGATAAGACCACAACCCTGTATGTGACATCTTTGAGGATGTTACATATGCAGTGTGGTTTTGGCCAATCGGCCACATTCAAGGTGAACTCCTTTTATGAGACCACCTTGTTTGGTTATTGGTCCCGGTTTCCGGGTGGTGCCCCGTATTTGTTATTTCATATTAATAATTCTATTAATTGTCATAATTAGTTAATTATCCTTGATAAGTGATCATTATTGCAAATAATCAACTGTGTTCCTCACAGATCCAACAGTTGGTGCCCGAATTATTGATTAAGGTTAACAATATCTTATTTTCATAATTCATAATTATCTATGATAATTGTGAATTATTGCTAATAACCAACTACTGCTCGTCCATTTATATATACATATATGTACATTACATATTTATCATTACTTATATATAGCTAAAAACATACTCCTGCTGCTTTTCATTATGTGTTCACAGTACTTTTATTTGAGTTGAGTTTTTCATGATCAGGTTTTGCGTTCCTCTCTATGCCTCCATGTTTTCTCCAGTTCCATTTTGTGCATTGTCGGCATGTTTGTGTGAAACTTTGGGGAACATTGTAATAGTGGAAATAATGGTTTTGGTAGGAACAGAGATTAGTAGATGCTAACAAACCTGCTGCCTTTTGTTATTACAAACAACAGGTTGCACTGTGAAGAACGGCACCGTTCTACAGCGACTACATCTTTGACTACAATGACAACCTGTATGACTACGTGTTTGAAGAGTTTGTCTTTCTATAAAATGATTTTCCAACATTCTTACATGTGATTACATGGACTGTGATCTCAATACGTTTTCCTTTGACCTTACTGGCTATCTACACATTGTATTCACTAGTACGTAAAGAATTATCAAGTTTTCCTGTATGTAGAGATACAATAGTTCTGAGAGGAATTTAACTAATTAAACTAATAAATTTATAATAAATCAAATGATACACCAATTTTGGACCCCCAAGAAACGCTATCTCCTCCTAGGGCGTTAATGGTATCGGCTTCAAACTTGAATACATGACTTATCACACTGTGCTGAACAAAAGTTGTTTGTAAGAACTCAAACAGTTTAGATATTGTTAGCCCTGAAAGTTGTCGTGCCACATCACACCTTACAATGTAAACCTATGGGGAGGCCATCTCTAGGCATGGACTTTGTGTCAAACAAATGGTTCTGATGTCTAAACTATAAGTCTGACCACTTTGAAACCTGTATCAATGGATTCCCGACGAAATTTCCTACAAAAAATGTCATTTTTAATGTAAGATTTGGCCAAAGTCATGGGATTTATGAGGATATTTCACAAGAAGAGTGACATTCTCCTCTCCAACTGAGAGGGAGAGAGAGAGAATAGGAGGGGGAGGGGGGGTGGGTGTGGGGGCTGAATGGAGCTCATTGAGTGAGAGTGACAGTTTAGTGATAAAGTGCTGCAGAAAAATAAAATCAAAACTAAAATTTGTAGCTCTGTACTGCAGTTTTTCCTTTATTAGGGCCCAAGCACCTGCGGTTCACTCACACTCTCCATTCAAATATATGAGTATTTTTCTGTGTCCAGCTGCAGTTACTTATTGTCTCTACACACCTGACAGTACACATGTCAATCAAACTTTGACTAGGTCATGTGGGTTAAAAGTCTTTACTTTTCTAAAAATAAACTTGATGAAAATTAGGAAATAAATTTGTTTTACACACAAACTCATCAAAAGTTTTGTTTACCAATTGAAATTCAAGTGAATGGGCCCAAAACTTGCATAATTTTGATGCCACAGGTGTGAGCAAGACAGACATGTCTCACCCTGCAGAAAATTCTCATCCTCGCACCATTGAGATTTGATGCTTCACCATGACAGAGGAAGTTGCTATAATTTTATTGTAAATGCTCCAGTCTGCACCAAACTTTACATGTTTGATAAGAGTCCCGGCCTGAACACGTCTACATGACAATATTCCATCAGTGATGCAAACTGGCTGAATAGTGCCCCCTACGAAATTTCAGCAAAGCAGCCCCAGCAGCAGGCAAAACAGTGGACAAAGGAAGTGATGTTTATCTCCTTCTTGCATTTTCTGAAAACAGCCTGGGTCTGAAAACATCTACATGCCCGTGACAGAAGACCTTCGATTGCGTCATGGCCTGATGTGCATGGAGGCGCGAGGGCCCATTCAACGCTGCTTGCAGCTTTAATTTATTATTGACCTCATTGGAAAATGTTCTTTGGAGCCACGTCTCATATAGATGGCTACAAACTTTCTAAGAAAAACCTGTTTTCTTTTTCTTTTTCAAGGAATTTGAACATTATATTAAAAATACTGAATAATGTAGTAACCAGACACAAAATTGTCTATAAGTATTTGAAGTAAACAGGAAAAAGGGGAAGAGGTTAGATGTGCAATAAGTTTCCTGAAACTGCTGTACAGGGGCTTTTAAGAAACAGATAACAATCTGTGGTCGCTGATACATTTAACACATCATAGTGGTGGAACAGCAGCACGTAACCAGGAAGCTTTGAAGTATTTTACTATTTAGCATAAATACAATTTTAAGCAGGAACTTCTTGAACATGTTTATATATTCATATGTTAGTCCTGCTGTATTTCCCTACTTTAATTATCATTATTATTTGTAGTAGTAGTAGTAATGATAGCAGTAGTTGTACTCCTGCAGCTTTTCATTCTGTGTTCACAGTACTTTTATTTGTAAGTTGAGTTTTCATGATCAGGTTTTGCGTTCCTCTCCATGCCTCCATGTTTTCTCCAGTTCCATTTTGTGCATTGTCGGCATGTTTGTGTGAAACTTTGGGGAACATTGTAATAGTGGAAATAATGGTTTTGGTAGGAACAGAGATTATTAGATGCTAACAAACCTGCTGCCTTTTGTTATTACAAACAACAGGTTGCACTGTGAAGAACGGCACCGTTCTACAGCGACTACATCTTTGACTACAATGACACCCTGTATGACTACGTGTTTGAAGAGTTTGTCTTTCTATAAAATGATTTTCCAACATGCTTACACGTGATTACGTCGACTGTGATCTCAATAGGTTTTCCACTGACCTTACTGGCTATCTACACACTGTATTTACTGGTACGTAAAGAATTATTCCTGTATGTAGAGATACAATAGCCCTGAGAGGCATTTAACTAATTTAACTAATACATTTATAACAAATCAAATGATACATCTGAAGCTGAAAAAAATGACACTGCTGACATTAACATTCAATAATAAACTTTTTATTCTGACTGAATTAACATTATTACATTCAGTCTTTAACCTTCCTAATTTAGTTTTAGGTCAAATTTGACCTGTGTTTGAATTCATTAACAAGCCCTGAAAAAAACACTAATCATCATCCAGTAAAATGTTGTATCTGCTAAGTGACTTATTACTCATCAATAACCATAATATATATATACTAACTTTGATATTTTATGTACCTTAGACCACCTTTAACTTACAATGTACAAATCATTTTTAGTTTAAAATAGGCACAATTTATCTATTTTATTGCTTATGATGAACAGAACAGGAAAATAAGACCATGAGATGATCTGATAAACAAAATAATTCCCCAAATAACTTGTTTATATTTTCTTACATGTTAAAAATGTGCATGCTGTGCCAGGTGTGCAGTGAAATGTGAGAAATAAAGCATGAGATATATACTGCTATACAGCTGGGGAACAGGAGATGGGTATCTGTGTGTATGTGTGTGTGTTCATGTGTGTGTGTGTGTGTGTGTGTGTGTCTGTCAAAGGCTACTTTTGGGGACAAATTTCAGATTAATTTTATTTTGAAGTCTGATTAACCAAACTCTGAATGGCACAAAATACTAACGACTCATTCATTACTTATCAGCTACTCTGCAGCTCTCCTCGGCTTTACGGAGCTTTATAGAGAGTTTCAGCTCATTGTTTATCTGTCACCCTCTTGGTTTACTCTCTGCACTCTTATAGCTTCATTTTCAGCAACAGCAGGCAGCTGTTTTCAGAGAAAAAGCTCTAAAAACCCACTGTACACTACCTGCTCAGCACCAACAGACAGTTAGCTATAGACTAGCTGGTGAACATAGTGGAGCATTTAGCAGTCAAAGATCCAGATATTTCCCTCAGGAGTTGGTAGAGAACAAAAACAGAGCTAAAAGAGAGTGAATATTGGACTTACGTTCACCAGGTGAATGAGACTAACCTTTGTCCTAATGTTCATGCCTTTTTTAATGCTCCTGCATGCTTTATAGCAAGAATGCCAATAAAACAATCTTGAAATAGTACAACTTCTCTATTCTTTAGAAGTCTAAGTAGAGGAACCTCCTGTGTCTCATACTCACCACTCAATCAGGTTGAGATCCTGCAGCTTTCAAAAGTAAATTTTGTGCGTTTCCTTTGTACTTTTTTTGTTTTACTGTCATACAGTGTAGAAGCAATAATGGTGTCACTCTATATATAATGTAGCACATAAAAACTGTGAATTTAGTGATGCAAAACAAGGAAAAAAGAGATGCAAACAGTCATGAAAATGAACATGCAAACAGTAACAGTTTACTGCTGTCCAACCAGTAAGTTTCTCCCTCTCTTCCCTTCTATACAAATTTCACATGTCATGTCATTTTACTCTCCCCAGCCCAAAATACCTGTTTGGTTAGTCCACAGATACCTTTGTAACTGAAATATTGTATTTTAAGGTTTTCTCTCTGACTTTTTAGGCATTACTGTGACTGAATTTCATCAACTCTGCACACTTTATGTGCATAGCAATGACAGAACTGAAAAGGTTTTGGCTAACCTCAATCAATCAATCAATCAATCTTTATTTATATAGCGCCATATCACAACAGAAGTCATCTCAAGGCACTTTTCACATAGAGCAGGTCAAGACCGTACTCTTTAATTTACAGAGACCCAACAGTTCCCCCATGAGCAAGCACTTGGCGACAGCGGTAAGGAAAAACTCCCCTTTAACGGGTAGAAACCTCAAGCAGACCCCGGCTCTTGGTGGGCGGCCATCTGCTTTGACCGGTTGGGTTGAGAGAGAGAAAGGGAGAGGGAAAGGGGGAGGGGGGACAGAAGAAAAACAATAACCTGAAGAATAAAAACTCATTTACAGCAACAAACAGTCCTGATTGTCTGCTCGTACGAAAAAAAAAAAATCTAAAAAGCCACAAGCAGAACAGACTAATATGAGCTACATGACATATTTCCATCCAGCCTGAATGATACCTTCATATAACTGATTAGATGTATAGGTTAAAAGGTTATGGAGTGAGTTGTCCTATGACCAGCTTCTGTAATATTACACTGTATAAAATATTGCTCAGTAGGTCCAAGTGGACGAGATAAGACTTGTATCTGTACCAGTTTTGTTTGAGTATCTCTTGTAGTTTACATTCAGATTTGCATTTATTCATGTGGGAGACACTTTTATCCAAAGTGAGATACAAATGAGGTACATGGAAAAGTTCACCCCTACATGCTTTTCACAGTCTGTACAGTGAAAAACAGGAAATTGCTGCAGTAACTGAGTGTCAGCTTAACAAGATCTGCAAAACTTTGAGGGTGTTAACCAACAGCTTTTACAGATATGGACATGATGAAACCAAATATCAACTTCAAGGTGGGTCATATCTTACAAGTACAAGTTGTTATCTGTTCAGAGTGAGATTTAGATTAACAAGCAGCTAATGTGCATCATTAAGAGAAAAATAAGGTAACCACAATGTCCCGACATGTCAGTGACATGAGTCCATATATCTAGAAAATACTGTCTGAGGTTTTTATTAAAAGTTGTTCTTTCTGTTATGTCCTCAACAGCCTCTTTGGTAACAGCTAAGGCTATTAAAAAGAGTTGGTTGTGATGTGATAATATGTTTATTGATGAAAGGTTTCCTATTAGCAAAAGTATAGAGATGCTATGTCACCCATAAGTTATGATGAACAGCATCTGTGTTTATCAGTCCTTTATGAAACTTATAACATTTATTCTAAATAGTAATATATGGATAGTGTTAGTAAGACATGGTGAATGTGTCAGTACACATTCTACTCTACTCTTTTTAAACTTACATGTCAGGGTTTATTAATGATTGTTAATAACCTGTGTATCTTGAATGTCATTTTGTATCAGAACCAAAACATTTGTAACAGTTTTTAGCAGTTTCAGCTTGTTGTGTGTGACACTATTGCTACTGAGTAAAGTTAACATAATGTTGTATTGGTGCGATATTGAACCAAACTGGGTAAAATTTTGCCACAGTGATGTTTAGTGTGTAAAATCAATCTTATAAAAGTTCTTAAGCAACATAACTTAAGACAGGAGAAGGTGATATGATGAAAATGAACCTATAGAGGAGCTGATGGCGTTTTTTGTTGTTGTTTTTTAAAATTATGTTGATGTTTACATTTATACGTATTAGCCATAGCTTATATTTTTAACAACTGATATCATAAGAAATATAAATTATAAGAAATGACATTACAAAAAGTCATTTGTCAAATGAAAGAACTTAAAACGAAAACATCTCGTACTATTTACAACCTAAACAGAATATAAAAACAACAACATAAGAAATATCAAGTGTCACTTCTTCCTACCATCACCCAGCAGGTTTTCACTCCTGTAATACGTTGTGAAACACTTCATGGTCCTTTTTTCTCTTTCTTATCACACAACAAACTATTATTGACTTAATTATTTATCATTGACCTCATTGGAAAGAATTATTCTCTGTATTACCCAAATATGTTCTTTGGAGCCACGTTCCATATAGACGGTTACAAACTTTCTAAGATAAAACTGTTTTCTTTTTTTTTTTTCAAGGAAATTGAACATTATATTTGGAATTATTGAATAATGTAGTAACCAGACACAAAATTGTCTGACAGTAACACTTCTAATTTCATTATTTTGTTTTATTAACTATCATTATTTGTATTACCCCCACATGTTCTGCATTTTTTTCAAATTAAGCAAAAAAAAAAAAAGGGGGAAGAGGTTAAATTGTGCAATAACTTCTCCTGAAACTGATATAGTCGATGATATATTTAACACATCATAGTGGTGGAACAGCAGCACGTAACCAGGAAGCTTTGTGGTATTTTACTATTTAGCATGAATACAATTTTAAGCAGGAACTTCTTGAACATGTTTATATTTTCCTGTTAGGCCTTCTGTGTTTCCCTACTTTAATTATCATTATTATTTGTAATAGTAGTAGTAGTAATGATAGCAGTAGTAGTACTCCGGCTGCTTTTCATTATGTGTTCACAGTACTTTTATTTGTGAGTTGAGTTTTCATGATCAGGTTTTGCGTTCCTCTCCATGCCTCCATGTTTTCTCCAGTTCCATTTTGTGCATTCTCAGCATGTTTGTGCTAAACTTTTGGGAACATTGTAATCATGGAAATAATGGTTTTGGTAGGAACAGAGATTATTACATGCTAAAAAACCGTGTGAAATGTGAGAAATAAAGCACGAGATATATACTGCTATACAGCTGGGGAACAGGAGATGTGTATCTGTGTCTGTGTGTGTGTGTGTCTGTGTGTCTGTCAAAGGCTACTTTTGAGGACAAATTTCAGATTAATTTTATTTTGAAGTCTGATTAACCAGACTGAACGGCATAAAATACACAGGCAGATATGTTTTATGAAATCTTGATGTGAATAAACGTACTGAAACTTTGATTACGCTATACAGATATTGTGAATATCTGAAAAAAAACACTAATTATCATCCAGTAAAATGTTGTATCTGCTAAGTGACTTATTATTCATCAATAACCATAATATATATATACTTACTTTGATATTTTATGTACCTTAGACCACCTTTAACTTACAATGTACGAATCATTTTTAGTTTAAAATAGGCACAATTTATCTATTTTATTACTTATGATGAACAGAACAGGCAAACAAGACCATGATCTGATAAACAAAATAATAAAATAATTATAATTCCCAAAATAACTTGTTTATATTTTCTTACATGTTAAAAATGTGCATGCTGTGCCAGGTGTGCAGTGAAATGTGAGAAATAAAGCATGAGATATATACTGCTATACAGCTGGGGAACAGGAGATGTGTATCTGTGTCTGTGTGTGCATGCGTGTCTGTCAAAGGCTACTTTTGGGGACAAATTTCAGATTAATTTTATTTTGAAGTCTGATTAACCAGACTGAACGGCACAAAATGCTAACGACTCATTCATTACTTATCAGTTACTCTGCAGCTCTCCTCAGCTTTACGGAGCTTTATAGAGAGTTTCAGCTCATTGTTTATCTGTCACCCTCTTGGTTCACTCTCTGTGCTCTTGTAGCTTCATTTTCAGCCACAGCAGGCAGCTGTTATCAGAGGAAAAGCTCTAAAAACCCACTGTACACTACCTGCTCAGCACCAACAGACAGTTAGCTGTAGATTAGCTGGTGAACATAATGGAGCATTTAGCAGCTAAAGAGCCAGATATTTCCCTCAGGAGTTGGTAGAGAACAAAAACAGAGCTAAAAGAGAGTGAATATTGGACTTACATTCACCAAGTGAATGAGACTAACCTTTGTCCTAATATTCATGTCTTTTTTAATCCTCCTGCATGCTTTATAGCAAGAATGCCAATAAAACAATCTTGAAATAGTACAACTTCTCTCTTCTTTAGAAGTCTAAGTAGAGGAACCTCCTGTGTCTCATACTCACCACTCAATCAGGTTGAGATCCTGCAGCTTTCAAAAGTAAATTTTGTGCGTTTCCTTTGTACTTTTTTTGTTTTACTGTCATACAGTGTAGAAGCAATAATGGTGTCACTCTATATATAATGTAACACATAAAAACTGTGAATTTAGTGATGCAAAACAAGAAAACAGAGATGCAAACAGTCATGAAAATGAACATGCAAACGGTGACAGTTTACTGCTGTCCAACCAGTAAGTTTCTCCCTCTCTTCCCTTCTATACAAATTTGACAAGTGAGAAAAACAAGTATTTGTGTGTCATAAAATATACAGTAAAATATACAGTATTTGCAATAATAAAACTGTGGGAAAGTAAGACGAGTAGAAATAGAGAAGAAGTGATGAAAGCTGAGTTTTGTAATATTTTCATTTGAAATGTTGAAATTTTTCTGAGTTACTTTCACAACAAAGTTCAAACTCTCAAAGGAAGATAAAACCACAACCCTGTATGTGACATCTTTGAGGATGTTACATATTCTGTGTGGTTTTGGCCAATCAGAGAGTGATGTTATCTGAGATCAGTTGATTACAAATGTGTTTCAGTGCTTTCACTCACCATATTTACTGTAGACTGTTTGGATGCAGAGGACCAAACATCAACCTCTGTGTAGGGAACTCATCCAGGTGTGGTCTTGCAGCTTTCAAAAAGGTAAGAAAATGACTAAAAAGATAATAACATTCAGAACTTTTCACTATTTTGAATGAAATAAAATGAGCTAAATAAAGAAGAATGAAGAAACAAATGTTCATTATTATATTTCTGTATTTCTTGTATTTACTGTATGTTCTGAGCCAAAATTGATCCACATAGAGGTATTTATAGTGATATTTGCAGTTTTGATGACAGCTGAGATATAAAAGAGTTTCCTCTGCTGTGACGATATGAAAAGAAATAAAATAAGATAAAAAATAAAAGTCTAACAGAGGGATAGAGTTACACAAACCAAGATAGATTACAGTCAATTAATGATTCCATCCCATAAGTGTTTCTTTTGTTTGTTTGTTTTATTTGTTGGTTATTTTTGGTGATTTGGTACATTTTATCCTTTATTGAGAGGAGACAGTAGAGTCAGACAGGAAATGAGGAGAGAGAGAGAGAGATGGGGATGACATGCAACTAAGATCTGCTGGAATCAAACTGGGCATAAATGTTGTAGTTTTGTGGTATGAGTCTTAACCAGTACGCTACAGGGATGACCAGTATGTTAGTGTCGTTAAACATGGTGAATGTACCAGCCTGCAGTTGTTTCCTCTAATTTATTTTCATGCTAACTCCAAAACATAGTCAGAGTGCACAATTTATAAACAAAATATAAAATATGCAGATGATTCATAAAATGGTTTGGTCAGACATGCAAACCTCCTTGTCCAAAAACAGAGAGCACAGAGTTATTCAACTGGTGGGATGTCAAGTGCAGAAGACAAACCATCCTACACCAATGTCTCTGTACCTTAAATTACTGAAATAACTGTATGAAGTTCTGTAGTAATGACCTCACATCATCATGTAAAAATATTTATATACATCACAAGGACTTGTATTATCTGACAAGTTATTTTTTGATGAAATATAGAACTTCAGTGATTAGTCGATTATTCTCATTGCTACTTTATTGCTTTATTGTTTTTTCAAATTATTGTTTCAATCATTCTTCAAGCAAAAATATTAAATATTCTCTGGTTTCAACTTTTTAAACATTATGATTTGCTCCTTTTATTTGTCATATGCAACAGTACATTAAAAAATCTTTAGGATTTGGATTGTTGGTCAGAAAAAAATAGTAAACTGAAGACATCCCCGCAGGCTCAAAGAAATCACGAGTGCCATTTTTACAGTTTATAAAACACTACATTTTATAAACTAAAAGGTTAATCATTTAATCGGGAAAATAATCGTCAGCTTAATCAATGATGAAAATAATTTGTAGTTGCAGCCCTGAAGAAATATTATTAGGAGAAAATGTAACAAAGACACCTTTTTTATGGTTATAATATACACTGTATTTATGTGAACTTGCACCTCAAGACTTTAGTGATGTCACTTAACAATGTTATGTAGATATTAAAAAACTTCCATAACCTGATCTCTCATACAACAGGAAGAAGAAGAAGATTTCTACATCAACACCTCACAGATGAAAAGCAATAATTACAGCAATGTCACATCCCAATATAATGGTCATAACTGCACTGACTATGATTATAGGAATGAAACCTACTCCTATTATTTTTACCCATATACTGAGTATGTGATGACATACGTAATCATTAGTATCAGCATTCCTTTGACTCTAGTGGCCATCTACTCTCTTTATTCTCAGGTGAGTACTTTATGACCAAGATTTATTAATTTTAGGTCATGTGTCTGTCATACAGTCTGTCTGTAAAGAATCTTCATCCTGTTACAAACCTGGCTCAGGGCTTGCAACAAAGGAGAGAGTCCACACACTGATGAACGGTGCAAAACGATATTTATTTAACTAAACATAACAATTCATACTTAAATATGGGAATGTTAGGCATCAGTGGTGTAAAATGGGTGTATGGATGCATGAAATGTTCGCTGTAAAAGTAAAGAAACAGAAGTTCAACACAAATAATCTAAAGTGAAAGCCATGTGGACGGGGTGCTGCTGTTCAGCTGAAAAGAAAGAGAGAGACTCCTGGGCCAGCAGTCCTTTTATATCCTTTGGGCCACTCCCTCATCAGGTGCAGCCGATCAGCTATGACAGATCTCTTAGCCTACCACTCCTGGAAGAAAATAACAAGAGTGTAACTGGAGAGAACTAGAGGCAGATGAATAAAGAGAGAAAGAGAGAAAAAGAGAGAGGGCTGTCACAATCCTGCGTGGGGGCTGGAAGGAAGTCTTGTAATGACCTATAAATTTAAGCTACTTGGACCTTAAACACATGCAGTTAACATGTGTAGCTTCATTCCAGCTTCTCTTAAAGTGAAGTTAACAGCATCATTAACTTGTAGAGAAGAAATTGTCATCAGGTTTATCAGAATTTTTCACTCTGCTCCCATCTGGTTGCATATAAAGGACAACAAAGCGGTTTTAAATTCCATTGCAGACTAATCATCAGATTACGATATATATAAGTATTTTCCTCTGCTTGAAATCGTTGTATGTATGTGTATGTATGCATCTATATGTCTATGTTTTAGAGACACATATAATGCACAGTTTAAACAAATTTTCCCGTGAGGACAATCGATATCTATCACTCTGTCTTTAGCATGCTAACACGCTAAACTAAGATGGTCATTGTCATTGTGAGCATATTAGCATTTAGCTCAATGGACCACTGTGCCTAAGTACAGCCTCACAGAGCAGTTAGCATAGCTGTAGACTCTTGAGGTTGTTGAGTCTTGTAACATTTATTGGCCAATGTGTCATATTTGATGACACATTGGTCAATGCATGAATGTTTCTGACTGCAATTGTTGTGCAGAGCAAAATGACATATATGTCACTACGCAGAATTACATCCACTTGTATTTTTGCACATTTTGTGCAAAGGTTCTAAATGAAAATTAAAAAAAAAAGAAAATGTTTCCAGCTGCTTTTTATATTACTACCATTGTTTTCTTGCAGGTGCAAAATAACAATGTTGCTCCAATCTACATCATCAACCTCCTCATCTCTGACATCATTCAGCTCTGCTGCATGATCGTCAAAGTGGCAAAACTTAATGGCTGTATCAGATTTATCTTCTCAATAATTTACTGCTTTGGTTTGATGGTCAGTGTTGGCTTCATGGTCTGTATCGCCCTGGAAAGGTAGCTATCTGTCTATCATGTATGTTTTTAGCTACTTCCATGTGTATGACCATTATATTACCATATAAATCTGAAGCTCCTCAAAGTCATTAATATTCTGTATCTGATGATAGACTGTGTATCTTGTGTTTCAGGTATTTGATCATTGCATGGCCACTGTGGTACCGCTTCAGAAGAACCGCCAAGTTCTCTCTTGCAGTCTGTATTGTGGTCTGGACCCTTCCTCTTGTTCTTTTCCTTCTTTCCTCTTTCTTTTTTTTTTATATATCTCCATTGATCATTTACGGCATCTTCTTCCTCGTTCCTTTCCCGCTGCTCATATTCTTCCTGGGTGGGACCCTCAAATCGCTGTCTGCTGCCATCTCGGTCTCCTCTGATGAAAAACAACGAATTGTGGGAATTTTGGTCCTGGTGCTGCTCATCTACACGCTGCTGTTTCTACCCACCATCATCATTTGCCTGGTAAAGAAAGCCGAATATAATCAGATCTTCAGCTACCTGACTGTCATGTTTCTTCAGCTCAGTCCTCTTGCAGACTTGATTCTATATGTTTTCATGAGGAAAGGGGCCATAGACAAGCTTTTGGCCTCTCTGTGTTGTTGCAGAATGGACAGTGATGATAACAGCAGATCATCAGCATGAAAGACAACAACATGAGTTGGAAACATGGAACATGGAAACATTGTTTTGATTATGTTGTGAGAGAAGTGGTTAGTGGGAAATGTTTGTCCATGCAGGTTAACTTTTTCTGGTTCATTGTTAGGGCTTCAACAAATGTGCATTAAGTTGACGTCTATCATTAATTATCCTTTGAAAGGGACATAACATGCTTTTTGTGATTTTCTGTCATGTATATTCATAATTTAAGTCTACCAAGGGGCAGCTTCCTGGAGCTGGCCAATCAGAACGGAGGGGGCTCATCAGGAGGGGGGCCTTAAGGAGACAGGAGCTAAAACGACCTGATCAGACAGAGGCTGAACTGAGGGGCTGCATAAAGCGGCAGTATTAGATAAATAAGGAGTTTTTTGAACTGTAAGTCATGAAAAATATTCCAGTAGAGCCCCAGAATAAAAATATAGACCTAGAAATGTGCATGTTATGTCCCCTTTAATCAAGGAAGCAAACAAGATATTACTTGTTGATCAACTGAGCTATTCAACACCCTGATCACCCTGTTATTATAGCTGCCACTCCGTCTTATTTCTTCACGGAGAGCATCATATCATGTCTATAGACTTTTTTTTCTTTGGCCTCTCATTTACAGTATAATATGTTACTTTTTTCCTACCTATAACTGTGTATGTCTATTATTGTGTGGGGGGGGGTATTTTTATGCACACAAGTTAAACAACATATGATTTACTTCTTTTTCTTTAATATTAGTTATATTTTGAGGGGTTCTGTGGTTGGCATGCTATGGCTTGACAATACTGATAACATCTTATATTATTATATGCAGTACTTTTATAAGAAATTGTAAATTTTTTGGAAATTCTATAAAAATATGTTTCTAGAAAAAGATGAGAATGTTTCCTTTTTACTAATTATGTGAATTAAACCCTACAAATCAACAAAATCTCTGCTGATTGTTTCTTGTATATATTATCATATAGCACAACTGTACTGTTGTGTAATACCATGGAGGCATTTTGCTTTTTTTCAAATTACCAACGTATGTTTATTCATGTTAAGTTCTCATACTTTTTTAGATAATAATGTGGAGCAGAAATTATATCATATATTTCACTATAAGTTGCAGTAGTGAGGCCTACTGTACATTTCCCCCTTCTTAAACTTGTTGATTACCAACTGTTGCACTAATCAGCTGACACTGCAACAGCAGAGATCCAACAAAAACATATTTCCCACAATCTCTTTAAATACTTTGGCTTTCTGCAGGGTGACACTTTATAGAGAAAAATATGCATTTTCAGAAGATAACGTATGATTGCTAAGAGCTTAAGGTTACTACTTGATTAGTTATACAGTGTACACAAAAGATGATAAATTACAGTAGTTGTAATGTATTTAATCATATGTGATTAAAGAACAGTTTAAAAAACAAGTACTGAGTCATTTCAACTCCAGTCAGAGCACACATCTGTCATTTTATTCTCTCCAGCCCAAAATACCTGTTTGATTAGTCCACAGATACCTTTGGAACTGAAATCTTGTATTTTTAAGTTTTCTCTCTGACTTTTTAGGCATAACTGTGACTGAATTTCTCTGCACATATTATGTGCATTGCAATGGCAGAACTGAAAAAGTTTTGGTTAACCTGAAGGATAAAAACTCATTTAGAGCAACAAACAGTCCTGATTGTCTGCTCAAATGAAAAAAAACAACAACTAAAAAGCCACAAGCACAACAGACTAATGTGAGCTACATGACATATTTCCATCCAGCCTGAATGGTACCTTCATACACCTGATTAGATGTATAGGTTAAATGGCCATGGAGTGAGTTATCCTAAGTGATGTACAAATAAGGTACATGGGAAAGTTCAACCCTAAAAAGGCAGCTGTCTCATGCCATTGTTTAAGTGTATGCAGCAGCTGTTTCCTCCTGTCATGAGAGTTTTGGCTATAGACCTGTCTCTGCCCCCCAGTGGAATGTGCCGGTGGTGCACAAGGCCCTAGTGAGTGATCCCTATGAGCCTCTGGAGCGCTCTTCTCTGAAGGCGTTGTCATTCAAAACAGCTTTGCTGCTTGCGCTGACCTCAGCTATGAGAGTGAGCGAACTGTGCGCTCTGTCGGTTCACCCTAGCTGTTTCGTGGTGACCACAGCGGGGCTACTCAAAAACAAGAATTTAACTTAGATATGACAAGAATTAATTATCATTTATTATGCATGCTATTGTTATGCTAATATGTATCAAACCTGCTTTGACCCCTGAAGTGATGAAATGTATGGAAATAACTATGGTGAGCAACCTGCAGTCTGAGGAAGGCCCACAGTTAGACCCATTCCAATTTGCATACAGACACCACAGAGGAACTGATGATGTAATCACTAGTATAGTGCACATGGTCACTAAACACCTGGAGAATCCCAGGGCCTATGCCAGACTATTGTTTGTTGATTTTAGTTCAGCATGTAACATTTAATAACCCCATATATTACTTAAAGGATATGTTCACATTTTTTCAAGTCTTAAAACAACAGTCAGTTGCTCAAATGAACATTGAAATAGCTCGCTGTAATCATTCCTCCTGTTCACACTGACCATTAGAAGATCCCTTCCTAATGTGCTTTCAATGTAAGTAATGGGGGACAAAATCTACAGTCATTGATTTCTGCATGTTTTGTGCAAAAATGGATTCAAATGTTTATCTGAACCTACAGAGAGGTGCCAGCCATCCAAATTAATCAAATTGAGGGGATATCTTCATTTTAATATAAAGTTCCCTTGTTGTGTTTCCCTAGACTTTGACTCCCTTATGTTAAATAACTCTGATGTCCAGGACCAGATGTATAAGTCTAAAATACAGAACTTTTTACAGTGGTGTGATGAACATCATCTCACCCTCAACACAAAAAGTTGGACTTTTTCAAGTACCTGGGCATCCACATGGATAATAAACCAGTATGAAATGTATCTATCAGAGACATGAACTGTCTGATCTAGAGCACTCAGGGAGCAGAACTATGCACTCTAAAGCGGTTAGAGACTTTAATCATCCAATGTAGAGCCTGCATGGAGTGAAAACATGCCCTTTGAAGCAGTCATAGACATGAACTGTCATAAGTGTCATAGACATAATGCAGAAGAGGAGTGAGATGGTTAGGGTTAGGGTAAGAATATCAGGGTCAGAGCCAATCAGAGGCACAGTCGGGGCGGGTCTTCACAGAATGAGGGTGGGAAAAAAAATAACACAAACTAGAAAATTGTTTGAACTCTCTTCCTGGTTCTTTATTCCAAGAACTACAGTGGCCCCTAAGGACAAACCATATACAAGAGTGAAAACACAAACAATAAGAAGAACACGCTCCAAATCCTCCTAGCAGCCTGGAGCACTTCAGGTGTAGCGATTAGCTTTGTAGCATTTTTCTTGTTTCATGTGTTTTTCCTTTTTTAGATGTATTTTGGTATTTGTAGCATTTCTTGATTTGGAACATGCTTTTTTATTGTTTGTGCATTCACTCTTGTATGTGCTTTGTCCTCAGGGGCCACCGTACAAAACCCTTTCTAATGAATCAGGAGTCAAACCTGTTATTGTTGTTAGTTTGGAGGTGAGTGGATGAAGCCAGTGCAGCACTGCACTATCAGCAATGTGGCTTGGCAGCTTGCCAGTTATTCCATATGTAGGAGGTTATACAGATGGTTTTATGTTTGGCCACTAGATGGTAACATGAAACATGAAATGACACAGTGGTTACATGAGTCAGTGCTGAAACATCAATGTTGAGGTGCAGATGAAATGAAGATCACACTCAATGTCGGGAGTTCATCAGTTTAAATATGACAAAAGTTACAATTATCACCAAACACATTTAATGCCACTTAAAACTTAACAAACTACAAGATAATCTTAAACTGGACTGATATACTGTATATGCTTGGGAGTATATTATTGGCAGAAAGAATATTCCTGTTGATGTCAGTTGTTTTCTGCCTTATTCTCTTTGTTTATTTTTACCAGGCTGTGACTCAAATGTAATGCTAATAAATGAGAAGCACAAACTGTTAAGTTTGGTCATAACATTTATATTGAATAAGTTATGTGTTAATGTTGTTAGAAATGGAGACGTGTCAGCCTGCAGTTGTTTCTTCCAACCAACACTTTACAATATGGTACACAAAATTTAGTTACTAAGGGTGTGCCAGAATACAAATACCTTATTCAGCAAAGCACAAATAGTGATTTTTTAATTTTTTAATTTTTTTTTTTTTACGAATATTTGTTTCATAAAAATATTTTAAAACTATTGGTTTTTGGGAAGAGAAAAAACATGTCAAATATCAGCGTGCAGGTCGGTTACATCACTAGTGCCATCGTCCCATTTTAGCTTCCCCAAATTTGTAAATGGAACCACGTTCCAGCTAGTTGTACTAATGTACTTTACATATTCATGTCTGTCTACTTTTTCCTCTCTTCCGTAGTATCAGGAACCTACTGCATGTTATCACTCACCATATTTACTGTAGACTGTTTGGATGCAGAGGACCAAACATCAAACTTGGTGTAGGGAACTCATCCAGGTGTGGTCTTGCAACTTTCAGGGTAAATTTTGTGACATTATTTTTCACTTAAGAAGGAAGGGAGTGTAAAAATGACATTAGAACTGCAAACAGTCATGATAATGAGTATGCAAACTGTGACAAGCAGACAGCTTTAGACTGTAGGTGTACAGAATGCTGTGGTTAAACCAACTGTGTTTTATTTCATTTGCATTTTTTTCACCTAAGTGTAATTTTGATGTGGTTGTGGTTTCATCTTCTCTTTGAGAGTTTGAATTTTGTCATTAAAGTAACTCAGAAAATTTTGAACATTTCAAATGAAAATAGTATAAAACTCAGCTTTGCATACATAGTTGTTTGTTGTTTATTTTTTGGTGTTTAGTACATTTTATCCTTTATTGAGAGGAGACAGTAGAGTCAGGCAGGAAATGAGGAGAGAGAGAGAGAGATGGGGATGACATGCAACTAAGATCTGCTGGAATCAAACTGGAAACAAATGTTACAATTTTGTGGTATGAGTCTTAACCAGTACGCTACAGGGATGACCAGTATGTTAGTGTTGTTACACATGGTGAATGTACCAGCCTGCAGTTGTTTCCTCTAATTTATTTTCATGCTAACTCAAAAAGTTAGTCAGAGTGCACAATCTATAAACAAAATATAAAATATGTAGATGATTCAGCAGAGAGAGCACAGAGTTATTCAACTGGTGGGATGTCAAGTGCAGAAGACAAACCATCCTAGACCAATGTCTCTGAAATTCTGTAGTAATGACCTCAAATCATCATGGAAAATTATTTATATATAGTACATCACAAGGTCTTGTATTATATGAAAAAATATCATTTGATGAAATATAGATCTGCAACGATTAGTCAATTATATTTGCTTTAAAAAAAAGATGATAAATTAAAGTAGCTGTAATTTATTTAATTATAGGTGATTGAATAAAAAACAAGTATTGAGTCATTTCAACTCCACTGTGACTGAATTTCATCAACTCTTCATGTGCTTTGCAATGACAAAAATCACTGCTGAAACCAAGCTTTTGCAGAAAATGGTGGTTTGTTCACTTTGGGTTGGGAAAGACTTGTATAAGTAATAATGCAGACACATGACTGTATGAAGGGAGAAAATAAATAAATAAATAAATAAATAGATACCTGAACCATAAATCCATTGTCTAATTTCATGTAATACTGAACCTCAATCAAAGCATTTTGCATTCTTCTACCTGCCATTCCAACTGGCAACCTTTATCTAGACATACTTCTACTCTTTTAAGTTCCTACAAAATTACAGTCAGTTATGCTTCCATTATTAAATATCAGGGCTGATCTACTTTCCCTTCTCTAGTAGATCAAAATGTTTCAGCTCATTGTTTAGCTGTCACTCTCTTGGTTCACTGTCAGTACTCTAATAGCATCATTTTCATCCACATCAGGTAGCTGTTTACAGTGAAAAAGATCTAGAAATCCACTGTACACTACCTGCTCAGCACCAACAGACACAGTTAGCTGTAGACTAGCTGGTGAACATAGTGGAGCATTTATCAGCCAAAGATCCAGATATTTCCCTCAGGAGTTGGTAGAGAGCAAAAACAGAGCTAAAAGAGAGTGAATATTGGACTTACATTCACCAAGTGAATGAGACTAACCTTTGTCCTAATATTCATGCCTTTTTCAATGCTCCTGCATGCTTTATAGCAAGAATGCCAATTAAACAATCTACACAAAGTACAACTTCTCTCTTCTTTAGAAGACTAAGTAGAGGAACCTCCTGTGTCTCATTCTCACCACATTACTGCAGATTGCAGAGGACAAAGCATTCTCCGGTGTAAGGAACTCATTCAGCTTGGGATCTGCAGCTTTCAAAGGTAAATTTTGTGTATTTTGTATGTACTTTTTTGTTTTATCAACATCCAGTGTTGAGGCAATAATGGTGTCACTCTATGTTTAATGTAGCACATAAAATTGTAAATGTAGTGATACAAAACAAGGAAAACAGAGATGCAAACAGTCATGTAAATAAACATGCAAACAGTGACAGTTTACTGCTGTCCAACCAGTAAGTTTCTCCCTCTCTTCCCTTCTACACAAATTTGAAATGTGAGAAATACAAGTATCTGTCTGTGTCATAAACAAATAATATGAAAAACATGTGATGACAACACAGGAAATATACAGTATTTTAAAAAAACAAAAACAGGGAAGTAAAACGAATATAAACAGAGACGAATGAGAATAAAGGTTGTGGCACTGTCTGGAAATTCTTCCAAGAATTACTGAAAGTGATGAAAGCTGGTTTATAATATAATAAATATATAATATATAATTTTCATTTGATTTGTTCAAAATTTTCTAAAATACTTTCATGACAGAGTTCAGACTCTTAAAGAGAAGATAAAACTATAACTGGATGGAAAATCCTTGAGGGTGTTACATATTCTGTGTGGTTTTGGCCAAACAGAGAGTAATGTGATCTGTAATCAGTTCATTTTAAATGTGTTTCTCAGTGTTTTACAAGAAAAGTTACAATCCTCTACAGCCAGTGTGTCCTGGGCTTAGTCAAGCTGGCGCACATTGTACTGATGTACTCTACATATTCATGTCTGTCTACTTTTTCCTCTCTTCCTCTTTCTGCTTGTTACGCACACACAGACGCACAGCAGTGCACAAACATGCAAAAGATTACAAACAAAAAGATTACAATGTGAAAGATCATTATTTTGTAGTCTACATTAACATATTTTAAAAGATACGTATAACGGTAAGTCATATTATTTATCAGAATTAACTAATCGCAGTAATGATGGATGAAATTGTCAAATAATTTGACCAAATCGTGACAATACATGAAGGTAATTAAACAGACTCTTCAGGTTGTCTGTCAAGACCCAACAAACAGATATCAACAACAGATCAGACACGGATTGACTTTCCAGCTACATCAATACATGAGGACATGAGGAACACATGAGGAAATAAATAAGGAGAAAACAATTAAACTAAAGAAGGAAATAAATCTGCACAGCTTCTAGCTGCTGCCAACAGCAGGATCAGCACCTTGGAGAGCTGATCAAGTCCTGACAACTGTGTACGACGATTTTTTGCATGATTAAAATTAATGATTTAATTTTTGAACAATATTTAACAAATAATATTATTTTGAGATTACAGTGATCAGGTTTCCATACTTTCAGCAGTTAAAATCCCACTGACTTTACCTGTTACTCCCTGACTGAACAAAATGATTTTAAAGAGAACCACAGTTGAATTTTAAAAAAAGAAGAAAAAAAAACCCTTTTCAAAAAAAAAAAACATAAAGAAATTTGCACCAAAATAATGAGCAGAATCTTAAATTGATGGTCTGGGGGTGGCCACAGGAGGGTCCACGAGCATCAGAGGCCAGTGTGCTTGTAATAGATTGTGTGCTTTCACTTCCTGCACAAGCAGATCTGTTTCCTCTGCAGAGAGGCACTCCTTCTTACTACTTAGCAAATGTGCCATTATAATAGCAATTGGCCAAGGTGCAAGTGCACTGGCCTTTTAAAGGGAATGGGAGATGACACTATGATTGATTTATTGCATGTTACACCAAAAACAAACCAATGATTAATTAAGAGACTAAGGACAACCCTTTTGAACCATGCGTCTGGTGCTGCAACCATTTTCTTCACCATTAAATTATCAAAAATGGATTTGGACAGGACTTAGATACACTTGCACCATGCGCTTCAGACCATGTGCTTAAGTTTGTTAAAATAGGGCCCTCAGTGTTTTTCAGGATAGGTTACAATCCTCTACAGCCAGCGTGTCCTCGGCGTAGTCAAGGCTGTTGGCATGTCAAACACAAATTCACACACACAGCCAGCTAATTGTAAATACTGGAGCATCTGTATCTATTTAACTACAAGAAGTTTTCCTAAAGCATTATGCAAAATTCCCTCTCCCAGAAACTAAAGTAAGCATGTATACAAAAGTTGTTTTTTGTGGTAGCTTACCAGCTGCCGTACTAGACCAAGCCAATAGGTCCAAGTCACCTTCTACACAGTTAAAGCTGGTTCACCCCTGCTTGAATTGCACCTGAATAATGCTCTAAATATTAGCATTGAAGGATCGGAGGACCAAGGATGATGATGATAATGTGGCTTCTGCAATCAGCAAAAAGACCACTGATTTTCACTTTATTAGATCTGGATTTCTCATTAAACCCCATATCTCCAAATTGGGGTTTAATGATGATATAAGTAGCTAGAGACCATTTTTAGTGTGTGCTAGAGCCGAATGATTTTAATGTCTACACTTGAAATCTGTGTGGAATAGCTCACCATGGTGTAGAAGAGCAGAGAAGGTCAGATACCATTAAATAGCAGTGCCAAGTGGGAATATTTCAGTAATGAATGAATGGAACATCTCCTCATTTTTGTAGAGATCTTATAGAGTCAGTATGCTTCCACTTAAGTGTTTGTCAGATGGTCAAACAGTATTTGAAACCACTGGGTTGCAACTTTCCAAAATTGGTCATGCCAACTTAATGCTACAGGCCAGTGATGCAGAAGTGAGAAAGTATGTAAAACACCATAAATTCTTTCAAGGAGAGATTGTTTGAAAGTGTGCCCCATTATCCCCAAGATAATCTCAGCTAGCCCCTCCAGCTTTTCACCAAAGGTTGAGTGTGGTTGTTTAGAACAGCTATAAAAACTTTGACACACTGTACAAACTATTGTTTGTTTAAAGCATACCCCTGATTTCAATGCATCAATCTCAGATGGTGGTAATGTAAATGAACACAATTTAAAACTCAGAGGGCTCTTTTGTCTTCTAGTGTTGATTTTTTATTTGTTATTGTCAATTATTTATTTTTCCCGCGTCGATGGGCCCTACATTACCCTGGAGCTCCTGGCTTTTGCCTATACTGCCTATGCCAGCAGCCAAACTGAGTCTATTTTATTTCAGGGCCTGTTTGACAAAAGCGATTTGTGAGCACTGCTTACACACAGATGGTAAATAGTGTTACCATCCTGTTTCAGCTTCCCCTGGCCTGAACCCCTTCTTCACCCTCACCTGTCAATAAATACCTTATTTACCTTACCCCTGTCTCTTTGTCTGAGTCTGCACTTGTGTTCACCTGCTCCGCCCCATGTAACAGGTGGTGATATGTATCAAAACAAGCAAGCAAAGTTGTAAAGGGAACCACGTTCCTGCGTGTTGTACTGATGTACTTTGCATATTCATGTCTGTCTACTTTTTCCTCTCTTCCATAGTATCAGGAACCTACTGCATGTTATCACTCACCATATTTACTGTAGACTGTTTGGATGCAGAGGACAAAACATCAAACTTGGTGTAGGGAACTCATCCAGGTGTGGTCATGCAGCTTTTGAGGTAAATTTTGTGACATTACTTTTCACTTGCGTATGTAGAGATTGTAAAAGCGACATTAGAACTGCAAACAGTCATGATAATGAGTATGCAAACTGTGACAAGTGGACAGCTTTGGACTGTAGGTGTACAGAATACTGTGGTTAAACCAACTGTGTTTTATTTCATTTGCATTTTTTCACCTAAGTGTAATTTTGATGTTTAAAAGTTGCGTAACAAAGACAAAACAAAGGGTGAGAAAATAGCTAAAAAGATAATAACATTCAAAAAAAGTTGCACTATTTTGAATTAAATGAGCTGAATAAAGAAGAATGAAGAAACAAATGTTCTTTATTATATTTATGTATTTCTTGTATTTACTGTATGTTCTGAGCCAACATTGATCCACATAGAGGTATTTATAGTGATATTTGCAGTTTTGATGACAGCTGAGATATGAAAGAGTTTCCTGTGCTGTGACAATATGTTACTGATGAAAAGTCAAACAGAGGGATAGAGTTATACAACCCAAGATAGGTTAAAGTCAATTAATGATTCCATCCCAGAAGGAATAAGTGTTTCCCAGCTCTGTTGTTTTGGACAAATGTTGCAGTTTCGTCGTATGAGTCTTAACCAGTACGCTGCAGGGATGACCAGTATGTTAGTGTCGTTAAACATGGTGAATTTACCAGCCTGCAGTTGTTTCCTCCAATTAATTTTCATGTTAACTCCAAAAGATAGTCAGATTGCACAATCTGTAAACAAAATATAAAATATGCAGATGATTCATAAAATGGTTTGGTCAGACATGCAAACGTCCTTGTCCAAAATCAGAGAGCACAGAGTTATTCAACTGGTGGGATGTCAAGTGCAGAAGACAAACCATCCTAGACCAATGTCTCTGTACCTTAAATTACTGAAATAACTGTATGAAATTCTGTAGTAATGACCTCATATCATCATGGAAAAATATTTATATACATCACAAGGACTTGTATTATCTTTATTGCTCATTTTTTCAAATTATTGTTTCAATCATTCTTCAAGCAAAAAGGCCAAATATTCTCTGGTTTCAGCTTCTTAAATGTTGTGATTTACTCCTTTTCTTTGTCATATGCAACAGTACATTGAAAAATCTTTAGGATTTGGATTGTTGGTCAGAAAAAAATAGCAAACTGAAGACATCCCCGCAGGCTCAAAGATATTGTGAGTGTCATTTTTTTACAGTGTATAAAACACTACATTTTATAAACACAAAGGTTAATCATTTAATCGGGAAAATAATTGGCAGCTTAATCAATGATGAAAATAATTTTTAGTTGCAGCCCTGAAGAAATATTATTAGGAGAAAATGTAACAAAGACACTTTTTTTATGGCTATAATATACACTGTATTTGTGTGAACTTGCACCTCAAGACTTTAGTGATGTCACTTAACAATGTTATGTAGATATTAAAAAACTTCCATAACCTGATCTCTCATACAACAGGAAGAAGAAGAAGATTTCTACATCAACACCTCACAGATGAAAAGCAATAATTACAGCAATGTCACATCCCAATATAATGGTCATAACTGCACTGGCTATGATTATAGGAATGAAACCTACTCCTATTATTTTAACTCATATACTGAGTATGTGATGACATACGTAATCATTAGTATCAGCATTCCTTTGACTCTAGTGGCCATCTACTCTCTTTATTCTCAGGTGAGTACTTTATGACCAAGATTTATTAATTTTAGGTCATGTGTCTGTCATACAGTCTGTCTGTAAAGAATCTTCATCCTGTTACAAACCTGGCTCAGGGCTTGCAACAAAGGAGAGAGTCCACACACTGATGAACGGTGCAAAACGATATTTATTTAACTAAACATAACAATTCATACTTAAATATGGGAATGTTAGGCATCAGTGGTGTAAAGTGGGTGTGTGGATGCATGAAATGTTCGCTGCAAAAGTAAAGAAACAGAAGTTCAACACAAACTAATCTAAAGTGAAAGCCATGTGGACGGGGTGCTGCTGTTCAGCCGAAAAGAAAGAGAGAGACTCCTGGGCCAGCAGTCCTTTTATATCCTTTGGGCCACTCCCTCCTCAGGTGCAGCTGATCAGCTATGACAGACCTCTTAGCCTACCACTCCTGGAAGAAAATAACAAGAGTGTAACTGGAGAGAACTAGAGGCAGATAAATAAAGAGAGAAAGAGAGAAAAAGAGAGAGGGCTGTCACAATCCTGCTTGGGGGCTGGAAGGAAGTCTTGTAATGACCTATAAATTTAAGCTACTTGGACCTTAAACACATGCAGTTAACATGTGTAGCTCCATTCCAGCTTCTCTTAAGGTGAAGTTAACAGCATTATTAACTTGTAGAGAAGAAATTGTCATCAGGTTTTTCAGAATTTTTCACTCCGCTCCCATCTGGTTGCATATAAAGGACAAAAAAGCGGTTTTAAATTCCATTGCAGACTAATCATCAGATTACGATATATATATAAGTATTTTCCTCTGCTTGAAATCGTTGTATGTATGTGTATGTATGCATCTATATGTCTATGTTTTAGAGGCACATATAATGCACAGTTTAAACAAATTTCCTCATGAGGACAATCAATATCTATCACTCTGTCTTTAGCATGCTAACACGCTAGACTAAGATGGTCATTGTCATTGTGAGCATATTAGCATTTAGCTCAATGGACCCTTGTGCCTAAGTACAGCCTCACAGAGCAGTTAGCATAGCTGTAGACTCTTGAGGTTGTTGAGTCTTGTAACATTGATTGGCCAGTGTGTCATATTTGATGACACATTGGCCAGTTCATGAATATTTCTGACTGCAATTGCTGTGCAGAGCAAAATGACATATTTATCACTACGCAGAATTCAATCCACTTGTATTTTTGCACATTTTGTTCAGAGATCCTAAATGAAAACACCAGAAAATTGAAAAAAAATGTTTCCAGCTGCTTTGTTTATTTCTACCATTGTTTTCTTGCAGGTGCAAAAGAACAATGTTGCTCCAATCTACATCATCAACCTCCTCATCTCTGAAATCATTCAGCTCTGCTGCATGATCGTCGAAGTGGCAAATCCTGTGGACTGGAAGATCTGTAAAATCTTATATTATATTTACTCCTTTGGTGTGGTTACCAGTGTTGGCTTCATGGTCTGTGTCGCCCTGGAAAGGTAGCTATTTGTCTATCTTGTATGTTTTTAGCTACTTCCATGTGCATGACCTTTATATTACCATATAAATCTGAAGCTCCTCAAAGTCAGGAATATTCTGTATCTGATGATAGACTGTGTATCTTGTGTTTCAGGTATTTGCTCATCGCATGGCCACTGTGGTACCGCTTCAGAAGAACCATCAAGATCTCTCTTGCAGTCTGTGTCGTGGTCTGGACCCTTCCTCTTGTTTTTGTCCTTCCTTTCTATTTCCAGGTTGAAATTAAGGTCTTAAAAACCATTGCCGCTGGCTGTCTCCTTGTTCCTTTACCACTGCTCATATTCTGTCTTCTGCCATCTCGGTCTCCTCTGATGAAAAACGACGAATTGTGGGAATGTTGGTCCTGGTGGTGCTCATCTACACACTGCTGTTTCTACCCAGCATCATCTGCTACCTGGTAGAAGAAGCCAGAGATAATTATACCTTCAGAAACCTGACTTTCATGCTTCTTAGATTCAGTCCTTTTGCAGACTTGATTCTGTATTTTTTCATGAGGAAAGGGGTCATAGACAAGCTTTTGGCCTCTCTGTGTTGTTGCAGAATGGACAGTGATGATAACAGCAGATCATCAGCATGAAAGACAACAACATGTACACAGTCAGCTCCATGCAGGCAGAGAAAGAGGGAGAAAGAAAAAGGAAAAGACAACAAAACTAATAACGCTGTTTGTTGTCAGCCAGTGGTGTGACCATCACAAGTAGATGAAAAGAAATCATTGTTTTGATTATGTTGTGAGAGAAGTGGTTAGTGGGAAATGTTTGTCCATGTAGGTTAACTTTTTCTGGCTCATTGTTAGGGCTTCAACAAATGTGCATTAAATTGATGTCTATCATTATTATCCTTTGAAGGGGACATAGCATGCTTTTTGTGATTTTCTGTCATTTATATTCATAATTTAAGTCTGCCAAGGAGCAGCTTCCTGGAGCTGGCCAATCAGAACAGAGTGGGCTCATCAAGGGGGGGCTTTAAAGAGACAGAAGCTAAAACGACCTGTTTCAGTCAGAGGCTGAACTGAGAGGCTGCATAAAGGGGCAGTATTAGATAAATAAGGAGTTTTTTGAACTGTAAGTCATGCAGAAATATTCCAGTAGAGCCCCAGAATAAAACTATAGACCTGGAAATGTGCATGTTATGTCCCCTTTAATCAAAGAAGCAAACCAGATATTACTTGTTGATCAACTGAGCTGTTCAACACCATGATCACCCTGTTATTATAGCTGCCACTCCGTCTTATTTCTACAGGGAGATCATCATATCAAGTCTATTGACTTTTTTTTTTCTTTGGCCTCTCACACACATTATAATTTGTTACTTTTTAAAAACTTTTTTCCTACTTATAATTATGTATGTCTATTATTGTGTGTGGGGGGTATTTTTATGCACACAAGTTAAACAACATATGATTTACTTCTTTTTATCTAATGTAAGTTATATTTTGGGGGGGTTTGTCGTCGGCATGCTATAGCTTGACAATATAGATACAATCTTATATCACAGTACTTTTATAAGAAATTGTAAATTTCCTGGAAATTCAATAAAAACATGTTTCCAGACAAAAATATTTGCTTTTGATTAACTCTGTGAATTAAACCTGACAAATCATCAAAATATCTGCTGGTTGTCTCTGGTATATATCATCATATAGCACAACTCTACTGTGTAATACTATGGAGGCATTTTGTTTTCTTTTTTTTTTCCAAATTACTGAATTATGTTCTCATATTTTTTTCGATAATAATTTGGGGCAGAAATTATATCATATTTTTCACTGTAAGTTGCAGTAGTGAGGCCTTCTGTACATTTCCCCCTTCTCAAACTTGTTGATTACCAACTTTTGCACTAATCAGCTGACACTGCAACAGCAGAGATCCAACAAAAACATATTTCCCACAATCTCCTTAAATACTTTGGCTTTCTGCAGGGTGACACTTTATAAAGAAGAACCTGCATTTTCAGAAGATAATGTATGATTGCTAAGAGCTTAAGGTTACTACTTGATAAGTTGTGTAATGTACAAAAAAAGATGATTAATTATAGTTGTTGTAATGTATTTAATCACATGTGATTAAAGAACAAGTATTGAGTCATTTCAACTCCATTCAGAGCACAAATCTGTCATTTTACTCTCTCCAGCCCAAAATACTTGTTTGATTAGTCCACAGATACCTTTGGAACTGAAATCTTGTATTTTAAAGTTTTCTCTCTGACTTTTTAGGCATTACTGTGACTGAATTTCTCTGCACAATTTATGTGCATTGCAATGGCAGAACTGAAAAAGTTTTGGCTAACCTGAAGGATAAAAACTCATTTAGAGGAACAAACAGTCCTGATTGTCTGCTCATACGAAAAAAACAACAACTAAAAAGCCACAAGCACAGCAGACTAATGTGAGCTACATGACATATTTCCATCCAGCCTGAATGATACCTTCATATAACTGATTAGATGTATAGGTTAAATGGCCATGGAGTGAGTTATCCTAAGTGATGTACAAATGAGGTACATGGAAAAGTTCAACCCTAAAAAGGCAGCTGTCTCATGCCATTGTTAAAGTGTATGCAGCAGCTGTTTCCTCCTGTCATGAGAGTTTTGGCTATAGACCTGTCTCTGCCCCCCAGTGGAATGTGCCGGTGGTGCACGAGGCCCTAGTGATTGATCCCTATGAGCCTCTGGAGCGCTCCTCTCTGAAGGCGTTGTCATTCAAAACAGCTTTGCCGCTTGCGCTGACCTCAGCTATGAGAGTGAGCGAACTGTGCACCCTGTCGGTTCACCCTAGCTGTTTCGTGGTGACCACAGCGGGGCTACTCTCAGACCGCCTGACTGATTTTTATAACTATCAGATTTATAGTTTCTAACCCTCTGACACTGCAGAGATCCAACAGGACACTCATACAAGTCAAGAGGTTATTTTGAAAGCCATGATCGTGTAAAAGGCCACAAGGCTGCTAAATGTCAGTTTTATTCCTTTTCAGTGTCTAATACAGATATCCAGCGTCCATTGTTGGCTTTCATCGTACTCTTCCAATATCAAACTAACAAGTGGCAGTTTTTGCTCTGAGCAAAATATTGTGAGGTTTATTTGAGTGATATTCCTGTCTGCTAACATCAGTGTTGAGCTGAATATTAAAAGAAAAAACAAGAATTTAACTTAGATATGACAAGAATTAATTATCATCTTTTATGCATGCTATTGTTATGCTAATATGTATCAAACCTGCTTTGACCCCCAAAGTGATGAAATGTATGGAAATAACTATGGTGAGCAACCTGCAGTCTGAGGAAGGCCCATAGTAAAAAAAAATAACACAAACTGGAAAATTGTTTGAACTCTCTTCGTGGTTCTGTAGTCCAAAACTATGGTTGCCCCTAAGGACAAAGCATAAACAAGAGTGAAAGCACAAACATTAAGAAGAACACGCTCCAAATCCTCCTAGCAGCCTGGAGCACTTCAGGTGTAGCGATTAGCTTTGTAGCATTTTTCTTGTTTCATGTGTTTTTCCTTTCTTATATGTATTTGTAGCATTTCTTGATTTGGAGCATGCTTTTTTATTAATGTTTGTTTGCATTCACACTTGTGTGTGCTTTGTCCTCAGGGGCCACCGTACAAAACCCTTTCTAATGAATCAGGAGTCAAACCTGTTATTGTTGTTAGTTTGGAGATGAGTAGATAAAGCCAGTGCAGCACTGCACCATCAGCAATGTGGCTTGGCAGCTTGCCAGTTATTCCATATGTAAGAGATTGTACAGATGGTTTTATGTTTGGCCACTAGATGGTAGCATGAAACATGAAATGACACAGTGGTTGCATGAGTCAGTGCTGAGACATCAATGTTGAGGTGCAGATAAAATAAAGATCACACTCAATGTCGGGAGTTCATCAATTTAAATATGACAAAAGTTAAATTAGGTAATTACCAAACACATTTAATGCCACTTAAAACTTAACAAACTACATAATAATCTTAAACTGGACTGATATACTGTATATGCTTGGGAGTATATTATTGGCAGAAAGAATATTCCTGTTGATGTCAGTTGTTTTCTGCCTTATTCTCTTTGTTTATTATTACCAGACTGTGACTCGAATGTAATGCTAATAAATGAGAAGCACAAACTGGGTCTAAGTTTGGTCATAACATTTATATTGAAGAAGTTATGTGTTAATGTTGTTGGAAATGGAGATGTGTCAGCCTGCAGTTGTTTCTTCCAACCAACACTTTACAATACAGTACACAAAATGTAACTAAGTTACTAGGGGTGTGCCCAAATACAAATATCTTATTCAGCAAAGCACAAATATATATATATGTTTTTATATTTATATTTGTTTCATACAAATATTTTAAAAATTATTTGTTTTCGGGGAAAAAAAACAAAAAATCCCCAACATGTCAAATACCAGCGTGCAGGTCGGCTACATCGCTATCTCAGTCTCTCTCCTCTGCTCTGCTGTTACATCTGTCAGCAGGTCTCAACGAGGGGAGTCACATCCACCTGCTACAGGAAGCACATTTTCTTATATGGACATCACTCCTGGAGTTGGAGGTGTTCCCCAGAGATAAAGCTGAGCTGCTGACACACACAAAGTGCTCCCAAGGACTCAACAAATACAGATGCAAATACAAATACTGAGCCCTCTACACATCCCTAGTGGGTACCCATCTACCCTGTCTATGAGCATTCATTGGTTTCGAGCCTTTCGATTATCATTACTCAATATTTAGTCAGAGCAGACCATACTCATGCTCTTAGATTCTTCCTCGTAGCAAACATTTTAGTAACTTTGCATAATTTTGAGTCTGCATATTTTTGGAGCATCCCAATACGATGTCTTTGCAGTGGACTTTGACTAGCTGCCTATCGTGATTACTACAACTAAGGAGGACAGTTTACTAGTTTCTCAATAAGCAAACTCATCAGTCAAATGTATCAGCACGTTCATCAGTACATGACTGCATCACTGTCAGTGTATTAACTACGCTCATCAGCAGTGAATGCATCATTCTTCATATGGTCTGACACTGTCAGCTCACTCTGTCTCAGCAATAGCTATGTTAAGTATTGTGCTTCAAGAGCTGTACATTCAGTCATATCAAAGCTTTCTCATATTAGCATTGCTCATAGGGTAATAGCTCAGCAGCTGTATTTGTACAGAGTTGGGAGTATGATTATTCCGTAGCTGGAGTCTTTAATATGCTTTTATCAAGGGAGCTATGTACTGCTAACTGTGTTTCTCTTCCACATTATGGGGAGCTATACTTCTACAAACTGTTTTGTCAGTGACAATGGTGTCTGGGTTTAGTCTTTCAGCTAATATCTGTTTATTAGATTCATTCATACATGTTAACACCTCGTTTTATCGACCTTAATGAGTCTAAGGTGGGTGTTTTGTCAACTCTAATTCATTCAATCCCGAAATTTCAGTGTTATTTCTGTCTTACATTTAATTTCATATTCTGCAGTCCCTAAGCAATTTAAACAAAAGTACTCTTCATATATTAAACTATGACTCAGTATTGTTAGTTTTGCAGGTCAGTGCTGACCTAGTCAATACAGGGGGTGTTTGTCTCTGTTGATTTTAATCTCTTTAGCTGAAAAGAATTTATTTCTTGTGTCATGTCCAATATTATGTTTCATCTCTTAGCAAAATATACCATCTTCATGATTAAATGTGGCCCATTTCTCTCCTGCTTGGTAAGTAGGCATTCTGTAAGGGAAAACATTAAGCTGTGTATTTCTTTTAACGATGGGGGCTTGCGCTCTTTATTTTTGGGGATTTGTGTTGCTGCTGCTCAGGGCGACGCCCCTCGCCTCAAAATCTCCTGTAGCATCTATTACTTCAATACTTAATCATCTCTTATCATCCGGTAGAATAAACATTATCTTTGCTTCATTCACTTGTTGTTCTCCTATGTATGGAGCTTTAGATAAGTTCAGTCAGGAAGACTATCTTTGCACGCGTAGGCCATAGTTTTATATCTCATATCATTCTGCATTCACATCTCACACATTTTTACTCATTATTCCTTGGTTGTCTTTGCCAGGGCTGTCAATCGAGATATCAGTTGCTTACATCAGCTAGTCACATCTGTCCAATAGCAGTAGCAGCACACCTTCATCATAGTCTATCATCTGCTGCTGTCTTTCATGTAAGTTAGCATTATTCAGGGCATTCTTTTAGGATAGGTACAGCTGCTTCTGCTGCCAACAAGGCATTTCATCTGCCTCCCTGCAACAACTGGGATGGTAGTCGACCTCCGCCTACACTTCCTACATTCAGCACAGTTCTCACAATCAAAGTTCTCTGAAGCCTTAATCTTGGTAAGTCATGCATATAACTGGTGGTGGTGTCCCGGTGTATGGGTGTCTCTCAGCTACTATCATTGCTGATCATGGCTAGTATATTCGCACTTCTTATAACATCAAAGACTTTCACATTCTCATCATATGTGCGTGACAAAAGACATGGCACGTGTGTGTATAGCCTATTGGGCATCATGTCACTCTGCTTTCAGTCTATCATGACCTCTCACTTTTCTCTTCACATGCACGTGCAAAACAGGGTCTTCAGAACCTCACACATAGGCTCATGGTCTTCGGGACCTCTAGTCACCCACCACATAGTAATGGTGATCCCAAGCTCACTCTTGGTCTTTCAGCTCATTTATCTCATATATTAAATATATAACAGTATAACTTATTATTAATACTGCTATTCCTTGTCTAATTTTTCCATTGCATATTTTACTAGAAATCCATTGTCATCTGGTCTAAGTATTTAAAGACATTCTGGGAAATATGTTTTTATTGGATCTTTGCTGTTGCAGTGTCAGCTGATAAAAGAAGAATATGAGCAGTGGGAAAGGAACAAGGAGGAGGACGCCAAAACTGGCGTTGTGGACATCAAAGTCAACCAAGAAATGCTCAGAAAGGACACGTACAAGAGAAAGAGTCCAGACCACGACACAGACCACAAGAGAGCTCTTGATGGTTCTTCTGACGTGGTACCACAGTGGCCATGCGATGACCAAATACCTGAAACACAAGATACACAGTCTATTATCAGATACAGAATGTTCCTGACTTTAAGGAGTTTCAGATTTATATGGTAATATAATGGTCATACACATGGAATTAGCTAAAAGCATACAGTATAGCCAGATAGCTACCTTTCCAGGGTGATACAGACCATGAAGCCAACACTGGCCAGCACACCAAAGCAGTAAATATAATAGAAGATTCGATAGATCTTCAAATCCACAGGTTCTGTCACTTTTACGATCATGTAGCAGAGCTGAATGATGTCAGAGATGAGGAGGTTGATGATGTAGATTGGAGCAACATTGTTATTTTGCACCTGCAAGAAATCAATGGTAGAAATAAAAAAAGCAGCTGGAAACATTTTTTTTTCAGTTGTCATTTAGGACCTTTGCACAAAATGTGCAAAAATACAAGTGGGTGGAATTCTAAGTAATGATAAATATGTCATCTTGCTCTGCTCAGCAATTGCAGTCAGAAACATTCGTGCATCTATATATATATATATATATATATATATATAGATGCTATATATATATATATATATATATATATAGATGCATGAATGTCTGAATGAATGCATGTCTTTGTAATTCGTTGTGAAACACTTCTTGGTCCTTTTTTCTCTTTCTTGTCACACAAGAAACTATTATTGACTTAATTATTTATTATTGACCACATTATTCAGAATTATTCTCTGTATTACCCAAATATGTTCTTTGGAGCCACGTTTCATATAGACGGTTACAAACTTTCTAAAAAAAAGCTGTTTTCTTTTTTTTTTTTTTTTTTCCCAAGGAATTTGAACATTATATTAGAATTATTGAATAATGTAGTAACCAGACACTAAATTGTCCGACAGTAACACTTCTAATTTCATTATTTTGTTTTATTAATTATCATTTTTTGTATTACCCCCACATTTTCTGCATTTTTGCAAATTAAGGAAAAAAAAAAGGGGGAAGAAGTTAGATGTGCAATAAGTTTCCTTGAAACTGCTGTACAGGGGCTGTTCAGAAGCAGATAACAATCTGTGGTCACTGATACATTTAACACATCATAGTGGTGGAACAGCAGCACGTAACCAGGAAGCTTTGTGGTATTTTACTATTTAGCATGAATACTATTTTAAGCAGGAACTTCTTGAACATGTTTATATTTTCCTGTTAGGCCTTCTGTGTTTCCCTACTTTAATTATCATTATTATTTGTAGTAGTGGTAGTAATGATAGCAGTAGTTGTACTCCTGCTGCTTTTCATTATGTGCTCACAGTACTTTTATTTGTGAGTTGAGTTTTCATGATCAGGTTTTGCGTTCCTCTCCATGCCTCCATGTTTTCTTCAGTTCCATTTTGCGCATTGTCGGCATGTTTGTGTGAAACATTGTAATAGTGGAAATAATTGCATTGTTATGAACAGAGATTAGTAGATGCTAAAAACCATGTGAAATGTGAGAAATAAAGCATGAGATATATACTGATATACAGCTGGAGAACAGGAGATGTGTATCTGTGTGTGTGTGTGTGTGTGTGTGTGTGCGTGTCTGTCAAAGGCTACTTTTGGGGACAAATTTCAGATTAATTTTATTTTGAAGTCTGATTAACCAGACTGAACGGCATAAAATACTAACGACTCATTCATTACTTATCAGCTACTCTGCAGCTCTCCTCTGCTTTATGGAGCTTTATAGAGAGTTTCAGCTCATTGTTTATCTGTCACCCTCTTGGTTCACTCTCTGCACTCTTATAGCTTCATTTTCAGCCACAGCAGGCAGCTGTTTCAGAGGAAAAGCTCTAAAAACCCACTGTACACTACCTGCTCAGCACCAACAGACAGTTAGCTGTAGACTAGCTGGTGAACATAGTGGAGCATTTAGCAGCTAAAGAGCCAGATATTTCCCTCAGGAGTTGGTAGAGAGCAAAAACAGAGCTAAAAGAGAGTGAATATTGGACTTACATTCACCAGGTGAATGAGACTAACCTTTGTCCTAATATTCATGTCCTTTTTAAAGCTCCTGCATGCTTTATAGCAAGAATGCCAATCGCAACAATCTTGAAAAAGTACAACTTCTCTATTCTTTAGAAGTCTAATTAGAGGAACCTCCTGTGTCTCATACTCACCACTCAATCAGGTTGAGATCCTGCAGCTTTCAAAAGTAAATTTTGTGTGTTTCCTTTGTACTTTTTTTGTTTTACTGTCATCCAGTGTAGAAGCAATAATGGTGTCACTCTATATATAATGTAGCACATAAAAACTGTGAATTTAGTGATGCAAAACAAGAAAAACAGAGATGCAAACAGTCATGAAAACCAACATGCAAACAGTGACAGTTTACTGCTGTCCAACCAGTAAGTTTCTCCCTCTCTTCCCTTCTATACAAATTTGACATGTGAGAAAAACAAGTATTTGTGTATCATAAAATGTACAGTAAAATATACAGTATTTTGAATAATAAAACTGAGGGAAAGTAAGACACATAATATAGAAACATAGAAACAGGGAAGAATGAGAATAAAGGTTATGGCACTGCTTAGAAATGTCTTCCAGGAATTCCTGGAAATGATGAAAGTTGAGTTTTATATTTTCATTGGAAATATTCACATGAAGTTACTTTCATGACAAAGTTCAAACTCTCAAAGGAAGATAAAACCACAACCCTGTATGTGACATCTTTGAGGAAGTTACATATCCTGTGTGGTTTTGGCCAATCAGAGAGTGATGTGATCTGAGATCAGTTAATCACAAATGTGTTTCAGTGCTTTCACTCACCATATTTACTGTAGACTGTTTGGATGCAGATGACCAAACATCAACCTCTGTGTAGGGAACTCATCCAGGTGTGGTCTTGCAGCTTTCGAGGTAAGTTTTATGACATTTTTCACTTGTAGAGATTGTAAAAGTGACATTAGAACTGCAAACAGTCATGATAATGAGTATGCAAACTGTGACAAGCAGATAGCTTTGGACTGTAGGTGTACAGAATACTGTGGTTAAACCAACTGTGTTTTATTTCATTTGCGTTTTTTTTTCGGAAATACCATTTTGATGTGTAAAAGTTGTGTAACGAAGACAAAAAAAGGTGAGAAAATAACTAAAAAGATACAGAACATTCAGAACTTTTCACTATTTTGAATGAAATAAAATGAGCTAAATAAAGAAGAATGAAGAAACAAATGTTGTTTATTATATTTCTGTATTTCTTGTATTTAGTGTATGTCCTGAGCCAACATTGATCCACATAGAGGTATTTATAGTGATATTTGCAGTTTTGATGACAGCTGAGATATAAAAGAGTTTCCTCTGCTGTGACGATATGAAAAGAAATAAAATAAGATAAAAAATAAAAGTCTAACAGAGGGATAGAGTTACACAAACCAAGATAGGTTACAGTCAATTAATGATTCCATCCCATAAGTGTTTCTTTTGTTTGTTTGTTTCATTTGTTGGTTATTTTTGGTGTTTGGTACATTTTATCCTTTATTGAGAGGAGACAGTAGAGTCAGACAGGAAATGAGGAAAGAGAGAGAGAGATGGGGATGACATGCAACTAAGATCTGCTGGAATCAAACTGGACATAAATGTTGTAGTTTTGTGGTATGAGTCTTAACCAGTACGCTACAGGGATGACCAGTATGTTAGTGTTGTTAAACATGGTGAATGTACCAACCTGCAGTTGTTTCCTCTAATTTATTTTCACTCCAAAACATAGTCAGAGTGCACAACCTGTAAACAAAATGTAAAATATGCAGATGATTCATAAAATGGTTTAGTCAGACATGCAAACCTCCTTGTCCAAAATCAGAGAGCACAGATTTATTCAACTGGTGGGATGTCAAGTGCAGAAGACAAACCATCGTAGACCAATGTCTCTGTACCTTAAATTACTGAAAGAACTATATGAAATTCTGTAGTAATGACCTCACATCATCATGTAAAAATATTTATATACATAACAAGGACTTGTATTATTTGAAAAATTATTCTTTGGTGAAATATATATCTGCAACGATTAGTCGATTATTCTCATTGCTACTTTATTGCTTTATTGTTTTTTCAAATTATTGTTTCAATCATTCTTCAAGCAAAAAGACCAAATATTCTCTGGTTTCAGCTTCTTAAACATTATGATTTGCTCCTTTTCTTTGTCATATGCAACAGTACATTGAAAAATCTTTAGGATTTGCATTGTTGGTGAGAAACAAACAGTAAGCTGAAGACATCCCCGCAGGCTGAAAGAAATTGTGAGTGTCATTTTTTTACAGTGTATAAAACACTACATTTTATAAACTCAAAGGTTAATAATTTAATCGAGAATATAATCAGCAGCTTAATCTGTAATGAAAACAAATGTTAGTTGCAGCCTTGAAGAAATATTATTAGGAGAAAATGTAACAAAGACACCTTTTTTATGGCTATAATATACACTGTATTTATGTGAACTTGCACCTCAAGACTTTAGTGATGTCACTTAACAATGTTATGTAGATATTAAAAAACTTCCATAACCTGATCTCTCATACAACAGGTTTCACTCTGAAGAAGAAGAAGATTTCTACATCAACACCTCAAGGATGGAAAGCAATGATTACAGCAATGTCACATCCCAATATGATGATCATAACTACACTGACTATGATTATAGGAATGAAACCTACTCCTATAATTTTGGCTCATATACTGAGTATGTGATGACATGCGTAATCATTAGTATCGGCCTTCCTTTGTCTCTAGTGGCCATCTACTCTCTTTATTCTCAGGTGAGTACTTTATGACTAAGATATATTAATTTTAGGTCATGTGTCTGTCATACAGTCTGTCTGTGAAGAATCTTCATCCTGCTTGGGGGCTGGAAGGAAGTCTTGTAATGACCTAAAATTTTAATTTAATTTAAATTTAATTTAATTAATGTGCATGTTATGTCCCCTTTAATCAAAGAAGCAAATCAACACCATGATCACCCTGTTATTATAGCTGCCACTCCGTCTTATTTCTACAGGGAGATCATCATATCAAGTCTAAAGACTTTCTTCTTCTTTTGTTGCCTCTCATACACATTATAATATGTTACTTTTTTCCTACTTATAACTATATATGTCTATTATTGTGTGTGTGTGTGTGTGTGTGGGGGGGGGGGGGGGGGGGGGGGGGGGGGGTATTTTTATGCGTAAAAGTTAAACAACATATGATTTATTTCTTTTTATTTAATATAAGTTATATTTTAGGAGGTTTTGTGGTTGGCATGCTATGGCTTGGCAATACTGTTAACATCTTATATTATTATATGCAGTACTTATATAAGGAATTATAAATTTTCTAGAAAGTCTATAAAAATATGTTTCTAGTCAAAAACAAGAATGTTTCCTTTTTACTAATTATGTGAATTAAACCCTACAAATCAACAAAATATCTGCTGATTGTTTCTTTAGTATATCATCATATAGCACAACTCTACTGTTGTGTAATACCATGGAGGCATTTTGCTTCTTTTTTTTCAAATTACCAACGTATGTTTATTCATGTTAAGTTCTCATACTTTTTTAGATAATAATGTGGAGCAGAAATTATATCATATTTTTCAATATAAGTTACAGTAGTGAGGCCTACTGTACATTTCCCCCTTCTTAAACTTGTTGATTACCAACTGTTGCACTAATCAGCTGACACTGCAACAGCAGAGATCCAACAAAAACATATTTCCCAGAATCTCTTTAAATACTTTGGCTTTCTGCAGGGTGACACTTTATAGAGAAAAACATACATTTTCAGAAGATAACGTATGATTGCTAAGAGCTTAAGGTTACTACTTGATAAGTTGTATAGTGTACACAAAAGATGATAAATTACAGTAGTTGTAATGTATTTAATCATATGTGATTAAAGAACAGTTTAAAAAAACAAGTACTGAGTCATTTCAACTCCATTCAGAGCACACATCTGTCATTTTACTCTCCCCAGCCCAAAATACCTGTTTGGTTAGTCCACAGATACCTTTGGAACTGAAATCTTGTATTTTTAAGTTTTCTCTCTGACTTTTTAGGCATTACTGTGACTGAATTTCTCTGCACACTTTATGTGCATTGCAATGGCAGAACTGAAAAAGTTTTGGCTAACCTGAAGGATAAAAACTCATTTAGAGCAACAAACAGTCTTGATTGTCTGCTCATATGAAAAAAAAACAACTAAAAAGCCACAAGCACAGCAGACTAATGTGAGCTACATGACATATTTCCATCCAGCCTGAATGATACCTTCATATAACTGATTAGATGTATAGGTTAAATGGCCATGGAGTGAGTTATCCTAAGTGATGTACAAATAAGGTACATGGAAAAGTTCAACCCTAAAAAGGCAGCTGTCTCATGTCATTGTTAAAGTGTATGCAGCAGCTGTTTCCTCCTGTCATGAGAGTTTTGGCTATAGACCTGTCTCTGCCCCCCAGTGGAATGTGCCGGTGGTGCACGAGGCCCTAGTGAGTGATCCCTATGAGCCTCTGGAGCGCTACTCTCTGAAGGCGTTGTCATTCAAAACAGCTTTGCCGCTTGCGCTGACCTCAGCTATGAGAGTGAGCGAACTGTGCACCCTGTCGTTTCACCCTAGCTGTTTCGTGGTGACCACAGCGGGGCTACTCTCAGACCGCCTGACTGATTTTTATAACTATCAGATTTATAGTTTCTAACCCTCTGACACTGCAGAAATCCAACAGGACACTCATACAAGTCAAGAGGTTATTATGAAAGCCAGGATCCTGTATGGCTGCTAAATGTCAGTTTTATTCCTTTTCAGTGTCTAATACAGATATCCAGCGTCCATTGTTGGCTTTCATCGTACTCTTCCAATATCAAACTAACAAGTGGCAGTTTTTTCTCTGAGCAAAATATTGTGAGGTTTATTTGAGTGATATTCCTGTCTGCTAACTTCAGAGTTGAGATGAATATTAAAAGAAAAAACAAGAATTTAACTTAGATATGACAAGAATTAATTATCATCTATTATGCATGCTATTGTTATGCTAATATGTATCAAACCTGCTTTGACCCCCAAAGTGATGAAATGTATGGAAATAACTATGGTGAGCAACCTGCAATCTGAGGAAGGCCCACAGTAAAAAAAAATAACACAAACTGGAAAATAAACAAGAGTGAAAGCACAAACAATAAGAAGAACACGCTCCAAATCCTCCTAGCAGCCAGGAGCACGTCAGGTGTAGCGAATAGCTTTGTAGCATTTTTCTTGTTTCATGTGTTTTTTTCCTTTTTTATATGTATTTGTAGCATTTCTTGATTTGGAGCATGCTTTTTTATTAATGTTTGTGCATTCACTCTTGTATGTGCTTTGTCCTTAGGGGCCACCGTACAAAACCCTTTCTAATGAATCAGGAGTCAAACCTGTTATTGTTGTTAGTTTGGAGATGAGTGGATGAAGCCAGTGCAGCACTGCACCATCAGCAATGTGGCTTGGCAGCTTGCCAGTTATTCCATATGTAGGAGATTATACAGATGGTTTTATGTTTGGCCACTAGATGGTAGCATGAAACATGAAATGACACAGTGGTTGCATGAGTCAGTGCTGAAACGTCAATGTTGAGGTGCAGATAAAATGAAGATCACACTCAATGTCGGGAGTTCATCAATTTAAATATGACAAAAGTTACAATTATCACCAAACACATTTAATGTCACTTAAAACTTAAAAAACTACAAGATAATCTTAAACTGGACTGATATACTATATATGCTTGGGAGTATATTATTGGCAGAAAGAATATTCCTGTTGATGTCAGTTGTTTTCTGCTTCATTCTCTTTGTTTATTTTTACCAGGCTGTGACTCAAATGTAATGCTAATAAATGAGAGGCACAAAATGTTAAGTGTGGTCATAACATTTATATTGAAGAAGTTGTGTGTTAATGTTGTTAGAAATGGAGATGTGTCAGCCTGCAGTTGTTGGTTTCTTCCAACCAACACTTTACAATACAGTACACAAAATTTAGCAAAGTTACTAAGGGTGTGCCTGAAATCATCAAAATATCTGCTGGTTGTCTCTGGTATATATCATCATATAGCACAACTCTACTGTTGTGTAATACTATGGAGGCATTTTGTTTTCTTTTTTTTTTTTCCAAATTACTGAATTATGTTCTTATACTTTTTTAGATAATAATTTGGGGCAGAAATTATATCATATTTTTCACTATAAGTTGCAGTAGTGAGGCCTACTGTACATTTCCCCCTTCTCAAACTTGTTGATTACCAACTGTTGCACTAATCAGCTGACACTGCAACAGCAGAGATCCAACAAAAGCATATTTCCCAGAATGTCTTTAAATACTTTGGCTTTCTGCAGGGTGACACTTTATAAAGAAAAACATGCATATTTAGATGATAATGTGCGATTGCTAAGAGCTTAAGGTTCCTACTTGATAAGTTGTATAGTGTACAAAAAAGATGATAAATTATAGTAGTTGTAATTTATTTAATCATATGTGATTGAATAAAAAACAAGTATTGAGTCATTTCAACTCCATTCAGTGCACACATCTGTCATTTTCCTCTCCCAAGCCCAAAACACCTGTTTGATTAGTCCACAGATACATGTGGAACTGAAATCTTGTATTTTAAAGTTTCCTCTGACTTTTTAGGCATAACTGTGACTGAATTTCATCAACTCTTCGTGTGCATTGCAATGACAAAAATCACTGCTGAAACCAAGCTTTTCCAGAAAATGGTGGTTTGTTCACTTTGGGTTGGGAAAGACTTGTATAAGTAATAATGCAGACACATGACTGTATGAAGGGAAAAAATAAATAAATAAATAAATAAATAAATAGATAACTGAACCATAAATCCATTGTCCAGTTTCATGTTATACTGAACCTAAATCAAAGCATTTTGCATTCTTCTACCTGCCATTCCAACTGGCAACCTTTATCTAGACATACTTCTACTCTTTTAAGTTCCCACAAAATTACAGTCAGTTATGCTTCCATTATTAAATATTAGGGCTGATCTACTTTCCCTTCTCTTGTAGATCAAAATGTTTCAGCTCATTGTTTAGCTGTCACTCTCTTGGTTCACTCTCAGCGCTCTCAAAGTGTCATTTTCAACTGCAGCAGGTGGCTGTTTTACAGAGAAAAAAGCTCTAAAACCCCACTGTACACTACCAACTCAGAACAGCAAACAGACACAGTTAGTTACTAACTGTTGAACATAGTCGAGCATTTAGAGGGTAAAGATCCAGACATTTCCCTCAGGAGTTGGTAGAGAGCAAAAACAGAACCAAAAGAGAGTGAATATTGGACTTACATTCACCAGGTGAATGAGACTAACCTTTGTCCTAATATTCATGCCTTTTTCAATGCTCCTGCATGCTTTATAGCAAGAATGCCAATAAAACAATTTTCACAAAGTACAACTTCTCTCTTTCTTAGAAGCCTAAGTAGAGGAACCTCCTGTGTGTCATTCTCACCACATTACTGCAGATTGCAGAGGACAAAGCATTAATTTTGGTGTGAGGAACTCATTCAGCTTGGGATCTGCAGCTTTCAAAGGTAAATTTTGTGTATTTTGTGTGTACTTTTTTGGTTTTAATGACATCCAGTGTAGAGGCAATAATGGTGTCACTCTATGTATAATGTAGCACATAAAAACTGTGAATGTAGTGATATAAAACAAGGAAAACAGACACAAACATTCATGAAAGTGAACATGCAAACAGTGACAGCTTACTGCTGTCCAACTAGTAAGTTTCTCCCTCTCTTCCCTTCAATACAAATTTGTTATTATTTATTATTAACCATGATCATCATCATTCATCATTATTAAATTGTGCAATATTAATAATATTCCTATCAGATCAATATTTTACACATAAAAATAAAAATAAAAATTTGATCAGTTTGTTATATATGTATTGTTATAGATTAGACTATTCAACAGTATAAGGTGTTAAAATTCGCTCCACCTGGAAAGCATTAAAATGCTTTAGTGACAGAGACTGACTGAAAAATGTTTGTCTGCTCTGAACATGAACTCTGTACTTTGTGGTGTTTCAGGAGGAAAACTCTCATTCTGGATTCACATTTTCTCCTGAAGCTTGAATGAGATCCTGAGATGAAGAAAGAAGAAAACATTTTGCTCAATCATGTCTTGCATTGTTTTCTAGGTCTTGCTAGACACTGTCTTTAAAGCCTGGGTTGCACACGCTTCACTAGAAGCCATCCTTTCATGTCTCAAAACGTTAGGTGTTCATGCTCAATATATACAATAATGCAAATAGACGATTCAGCTAAATAAAAACTGTCAAGTCTTTTCGAGTCATCTGCCTCAAGTCAAAGTCAAGTCGAGTCTTATAAGTGTTAGTCAACCAAGTCACGAGTCCTCAAAATTGCGACTCGTGTCAAGTCATGCGACTTGAGTCCCTCACCTCTAACAAATATTTATTGAACTGTCCTTGGCCATGGAAATAGGTGAATCTGCATGCTAAAAAAAGCCTCAAGTTCATGGGACAGATTGAAAGTCACCCACTTCCTTTCAGAATTCCAACAATGGCTATGATCCTGTGCAATTAGCCTCAGCAAGCCTTGTCCTGAGAATACATAAGCAGAAAATATGTATCATGCTCTTAAAAGTACCTGCCACCAACAGGTGTCAACGTTGTTGCCTGTATTTTTTTCAATGTACACACAATGGCAACTTTGCCTCTGACCCTCACAGCAGCTGCAGAATTAAATTAGGTAATTTTAAAGTATTTCTTCAATGGCTTTAATTTGTTTGTGCAGATTTATACATTTCTTTAACATTCTAGCAATATTTTATAGCATAAGGCTCGAAGGGGCCACGGCTGGGGAACCGGAACAGGGGCCTCAACGGGTGCCCCGAGAGCCTGTGTTGTTGTTGTTGTTGCTGTTGTTGTTCTGCTTCTCTGACCCACTGTGTACAGTATTGTAAATAACTTTGTAAACATATTTAACAGCCCAGTTTCCGTAGGGGTGGATGGCATTTTCTTTTAATATCTTTCTTCCTGTTTCTGTTACGTTAGGAGTTATGTCAGTGATTTGTATTTTTGTTTCTTTATGTTTAAATAGGTAATTTTAGGTTGATTAGTTTTAGTTCCCTTTTGTTTGTTGTTTTGCTTTTAACTCACCCTAAAACCACAACTATGAAATAAACATTAAAGGCTGCAAAATCCCTTGTTGCTGCTTTTTTTTTTGGCAGCTGGAAAGAGGGAGTGTCATCTTCATGTTGCGCCAGGGTTTCTCCTAGGCTGGGTCATAACAATATATTTTTTAATTCTTTTGCTTCTCCCAGTTTAAAGGCCCCTCTACTTAGCAGTGTGTGGGCCTGTATAGACTGTCTTTGATTGACATCTCCCCTAAAGAAGTAAAACACATTTCCAATCCACTGGAGATAGAAGTATGAACGTATATTCAGACTATACAATATATATCTAAAAAACACAGCAGTAGAGTGGACAAAAGAGTCATTAAGTTTCATTCAGCGTATTCTGCTCATTCGTCATTCACCACAGTTGGATCACTCATTCAGTATACAGCAGGTTTAAATGTTTAGTGTGTTCATATTGGAAAAATGACAAAATTGACTTTTGATTTATTTTTGTGTGTGCTATTGATGGATAATATTCTCCCACAATGCAATGCCCAAAACAAATTGAGGGAGCTACAGTACTCACAGCTGTGGCAGGTTCTGAAGAATGATGGCAGTGTACACACAATATATAAAAAATATCACTCTGAAGAAGAGTGTCAGATGGATATATTGGATAGTTGCTTGTAATTACTGTCAAATACTGTTTATATGCAGTAAATCTCATACATTAATTGGAAAAGTCTGTAGATCTATTGGATAGTTGCTTGTAATTACTTTCAGATAATGTTTATATAAGGTAATGATTATTAAAATTATGTTTTTGTAAGCCATTTTCGCATGATCCTATTTTTTGTACAGTATCAAACCAATATTTCTACCAGGAATTTACTGTAAATAGATAAGAAAATCACATACAATTAAAGCCTAAAGCTCTCAAGATACCATTAATGGGTGTTAAAGGAGGATAACTTGAATATAATTTTACATATTTTGTTTTGTGTTTTACATCCAGAAATTTGTGCTTTGATGGGGCAGTTTTAAGGATAAACTGGATAATTCTATGAATTTACAAAAGAATACTGTAAAAAACAAGCCATTATTTAAATTAGGGAATTTTAAGGTATTTCTGCAATGTTTTTTATTTTTTTGTGCACATTTATTTAGCATTCTAGCAATATTTTATATATTTTTTGTTTTTATTTTACAACAGTTGGACTGTAAAAATGCAGATAATGTCTACAGTAAATATCTGTATTTTAAAAAAAAAATTCTTTGTGGAATAACTAAAGATTTTTTACAGTATTTTTTTTAAACTTTTTTAACTTTTTTTTTTTTTACATGAAATTTAAAGTAAAAAAAACAGAAAGTTGCCTTAATTTTACATTCAGTAATAGGATGTGTATTATTTGTATTTTTACATAGAATTCAATGTAATGTAACATTCAAGACCATTAAGTAATTGAAAAATCCTGTGAAAAAACTATAATATTCCATTATATTAATTTACAGATTACAGCCTTTATTTTACGGTGAATATTTTAAATAAAAATAATTCACTGTGTTTTAATGGCATTTACACTTAATGTATGGGGGTGAGGTGATGTAAGACCTTAAAATAGTTGAAAAAAGATATAAATGTAAACATAGAAAATGTCTCTATAGTCTCTGTGCTTCAGACAGATCAAGAACGTGCACGCAGATTCAATGACTGCTGTACAATCACTGGACGGATTACACAAGCTTCTATTCTGTCCTGCAAACATTAAATAAAAGGCTGTGACAAGGTGTGACCTGAGAAAGACTTAAAGTGACAGCTAAATACATTACCAGTAACCTGCTGCCTACCAACTAAGTTAGTGTTTGTGTGTGTGTTCCTCAACTTTGCAGCAGCAACAATTAGCAATAATAAAAGTAAAACAGCAATATAACAGCACAGTAACAGCAATATAGCACTTAGAAAAGAAACACAATGCAGTAAGATTTACAGTGTGGTAGTGAAATGATAGTGTAGTGTGTGTAAAGTGCTGTGTAAGTATGTGTAATGTGCAGATAGTGTTCATTTTTCATAAGCCTGGTTGTCTAGTGGAAAAAATCTCGGAGGCTGCGGTACCCTGCGGAACACCTAAAAATATGTATGTTTTAATGTAATGTTAGTATATCAATATGTCAAAAATTTATTGATAAAATAAATATTTTAATCATGATAATTATTTGAACTTTGCATCCCCCAGCCTCTTCCTGAGTTGTTTTGCATCACTGGCATGATTTTCCTAGGCCTGCATGGTTATTGGAAAGTTCCGGGCCTCAACATCCCCATGGCCATACCCAGCCTCACCACCCTGCAGGAGGGCGTTCTCAGCCAGGGGAAAGCCAAGTGGAGTTTAAGGAACTGCTTCTGGGTGCTACACTGCATGACTCAGGCCTACTATCTGTTTACCAGGTGTGTGTACTAGCTCACTCATTATATAGATCAGTGGCTAAACCGCACTGTCATGCTGGAACTATTGCATGATATAGGGCTATGTAGAGAGAGCGTGATGAAAACTGAAGGGAATTCTGATTATATCAACACTAACGCACCTCAGAAGCGCTGTACGTAAGTATTTTGGATTTTACTCCATCAATGGCAAAAATATCGATAAGGCTGTTTGCTGACTTTGTATGAAGCAACTACTTTACAGTAACATCACCACAACAACAAATGAAGTCACCTGTTAGCTTCTCACCCAAGCGAGGCTAAAGAATCAGAGCACCAGCGGCGACACAACCTCACCTAACTTCCTATTTTTTGCCTATAAATTACATAATGCTAATGTTCTATATAATTTGAATGAATTCCATAGCACTGTGAATTCATTCAAAGTGACAGCCGTAGCGCGTATGCTGCACGGGAGATGGACCTGCTTTTTCGCTGCTCCATTCATTTAAGCTTCAAGTCTATTTTTTCCCAACCCTACGCGTCAGTGAAGCATGGATATACATACTTTGACTGCTATGTAAATAAATTATATATTCACAATAAAGAAATCCATACATTATGTTAAACTAATTTTGCACCAAGATTTCAGTTTCTACTGATAGGCTAGATGATAGTAATTTAGAGAATTTTCACTGTATTGATGATAGGGATTTAATCACGTTGTTTTATATATAATGTATATATTTGTTGTTGTTGTTTTGTTTTTTTTAAACTGTATATTCTGCATAATTCAATCACTGTATTGCAAATAAAAAACTGAAAATCACTCTCTTTCCTAAAGCTTGTGCAAAATACTGCAGAGTTTTAACTGGTTCCAAATGTAGAGACTACTACATCACTCCAAATTAAGCATCACAACACAGGATACCAGTCAGTTCTACAAAAATTAAGATTTTGTTGATCACATTTAAAGAACAGCATTATCTGGCCCAAACATTAATTTCAGACCTTTTTAAACCTGCAATGTCCCTGCACTAAAAGAGGCAATGTTTGATCATGCTCAATTTCTGTTCAAGCAGCAAACTGCACTCCTTAAGAGCGGCAGCCTCATGGCTCCCTTCTGCTGCTGCTGTGAGGGTAGGAGGCAAAGTTGCCATTGTGTGTACATTGAAAAAAATACAGGCAACAATAACACTTTTAAGAGCATGATACATATTTTCTGTTTTTGTATTCTCAGGACAAGGCTTGCTGCAGCTAATTGCAGAGGATCATAGCCATCGTTGGAATTCTGAAAGGAAGTGGGTGACTTTTAATCTGCCATATGAACTTGAGGCTTTTTTTAGCATGCAGATTCACATCTGTATGTTAATACTGATGATGTATGAGTTTATTTGTTTGTGTCTGGAAGGAATTTAGCTCCTGATTTTGAACTTAGCCCCTATTTCCATGGCCAAGGAAAGTTCAATCAATATTTGTCAGAGGTGGGGGACTCAAGTCGCATGACGCGAGTTGCAAATTTGAGGATTTGCGACTTGGTTGACTAACACTGATAAGACTCAACTTGACTTTGACTTGAGGCAGATGACTCAAAAAGACTTGACAGTTTTTATTTAGCTGAATCGCCTATTTGCATTATTATAGATACTGAGCATGAGCAGTTAAAGTTTTGAGACATGATAGGGTGGCTACTAGTGTAGTGTGCATAACCCAGGCTTTAAAGACAGTGTCTAGTAAGACCTAGAAAACAATGCAAGACAGGATTGAGCTGAAAGCTTGTTGAAAGCATTTTCCCATACCTGCGCTGATTTTCTCTCAAGCTTAATATTACCAGACCGTTTCTGATTCAGACAAGACAGCTTATGAATTTACAGCTTTTCATGCCAGAGCTTCATTATTCTGCTCACAGTCCCTCACTAGTTGAAAGTCAATGTAACTCAACTCTCAGCAGAATGGTCTCTTTCTCTTTAATCAACTGTGAGACAAATGTAATCCTTCAACATCAGGTACACCAGATGGTATTTTTCCTTGATGATGCTTGATGTTTGAACAATTTCAGTGTTCTAAATTAATGGATGTATTAGTCTACACATTCCACAGCAGAAAAAAAAAATCATCAGATATAATACTATGTTTCATTGTCCAAGCTCCAAATACGGGTAAATTTTCCATTTGGCGAGTAAATATACCAAAATAGTCATGTGTTGCAGACAAAGACTCAGTCCAATGCTGGGCTATAGTATAACTTGTAGTTTTTTTTTTTATCTGGGCACTTTACAACCACAACAGAGCAGTATGTATAGCTTACAGTCCATCAGCATATTTTTGCTGCTGTTAAAACCCACTAGCTTTGTGCTTACTACTGCAACTAGAGGAAGTTCCTCTTCTTCTACTAGTGCTGCTTCAAAACTCTCACCTTACTCAAAAGCACAACCTGGTGGCAGACTGGTAGAAGTCATACAACATATCCATAAACATTAATATGGCAAAAAATACAAAATTATGAACACTAGATTCTTGAAAACATGTTAGATCAGATTATTTATTTTTGTTTACTTAGTTAATTAATGTGAAGTTAATTTATAAAGTTAATCAATCTGCATAATATTCTTTAGTATTATGTTGACATTCCAAATTGTAGTTGATTTAAAAAGCCAACAACAAAAAACAAGCTATGAACCGAACCATGGATTTGGAGAATCATTATACCCCTAATCAATAGTTGTATTTATGAATCCTAACCATAGCCATCCCTAGTTGTAGAGACTAACTAACATGTGCAGTTTTCTCATGACATGGCTTGCCATTGTAACCTTTTCTCTCGTGTTTTAAGTGCTTCTTTCATGGTGACTTGACTTGTGACTTACTTGACTTGTCTTGCTTGGCGTCTAGCAGTGACTTGACTTGGCTTACTTGAGTCTAAGTCACAGTGACTTAGGACTTGCTTGAGCCTTTATAGTTGAGACTTGAGACTTGCTTGTGACTTGCACATGTGTAAATTACTCCCACTGATATTTGTGAACATGAACTACTCTTTTCCAAAGCCACAAACCAGAGACGTAAGACTCAAATTTGTGATACCATCAGGAATAATGTCTGGAGCTGCTTCATATACAATGAATGTGAAACTAATTTTGTAGTAATTTTTTAATACCCAAATAAGCTTTATTCTATAGTAACCTTTCATATCTGATACAGAAAATGTACCTGTATACTAGGCTTGGGCGATGTGTACATGATTGTGATTTGTACATGTTCACTAACATTTTTAAATATCTTAGAGCATGGGAATAACATGTATGAATTTCTAAATTGGCCGTAGTTTCCCTTTTGCTATAATGCAACGTTCAAGACATTGTACTGATACAATGTGCAAAACTGTTTTTGCTTTCATTGATGTTTGTTGAAGTAATCTGAATGAGAAAAAAATAAATATATTCTAGTAAAGTATTCTGTTTGAGCTCTTATTGGGTTGATCAGCTTCAGATCCACATCATAATTCAATATGTCTGTTTATTGGTTTATTAATTCTGAAACTTTAAGGATCACACTGTAAAAATAGTTGTAAGGCAAGCAGTAAAAGGTAATTTTATGATACATTCTGGTTATTAAACATCTTGAAATCTCATACATCTCAAATGGGGGTCTGCAGTAAATGGATTTCGCAATATTGTAAAATGTCAGCAGAAAAATGTATATATTTATTCAGTGTAAAAGAAGTTGATATAAAGGTACTTTTACATAGACCTTCTGGTTTTTATACATTCAGAACCTCATACATTAATGTAAAATGTCTGTAGATATATTGGGGAGTTGCTTGCAATGACTGTCAAATAATATTTATATAAAGTAAACCCCATACATTAAATAGAAAAGCCTGTAAATACATATGTCAAATAATGTTTATATAAAGTAAACCCCATACATTTATGGGAAAAGCCTGTAAATATATTGGAAAGCTGCTTGTAATTACTATCAAATAATGTCGATATAAAGTAAACCCCATACATTAAATGTAAAAGCCTGTAAATATATTGGAGAGTTGATTTTAATTACTGTTGACAAATGTTTATATAATGTATACCCCATACATTTATGGGAAAACCTGTAAATATATTAGGGAGTTGCTTGTAATTACTGTCAAATAATATTTATATAGAGTAATGATTTACTGTAGATTGGATAATCACATAAAATAAAAGCCTAAAGCTCTCAAGATAGCATTAATGGGTGTTAAAGGAGGGTAATTTGAATGTAATTTTACATCATTTTTGTGTTTTACATCCAGTAATCTGTACTTTGATGTGGAGTTCATGTGGATGGATTGGATAATCCTATGAATTTACCAAAGATTACTCAAAAATTTGTCAAATGCAAAAATCTGAAATGGACAAATTCGTGTCCGCATGAAATGCATAACCTGTAATTAAGGAGTCACAAGTGCACAGTGCTTCATTTTACAGTATCACACATCTAAAATACTGGAAAGCTCTGATTTGTAGTTAAACTGATGAGAGATTTTTTAAATGTTGTGATAATTAGTCCCTTCTGAAACATAACTCTATAGGTGTCAACATTGTCATTTATATGTCTTATAAGAGAAATGCAGCTGAAAATAAAGACTTGATTATTAAACACATGATCTCAGAGAATTCCTGCAATCACCAGCTTTAACATGCAGTAAAGGCTTATGTCCGCTTGGTGGTGCAGCTATCCAAGGTTACATACTGCATTAGTATCATACCCACGTACAGGGTTATCATACAATAATTGGTCTCAGTCAGATTAGAAAATGATGAAAAGGCTTCGGGAGCAGTTTGAGTTCCTGCTCTCGCCTCCAGCAACATAAATCTCATAAGTTTTAGAATCGAGATGAAGGCAGATCGCACCTCTTGTCCTAACAATCATAATTTAATGCCTCCACCTGAACTGTGAATAGCAAAATGATTGAAGGGGGGATTGGGGGGGAAATCAGCACTTCAGCTTCCTCACCTTGGTGACATGACTAGCAACTTTAAAATTAATTTTAAAATTAAACCTGTCTTTGGGGGGGGGGGGGGGGGGGGGGGGCAGCCACTTAACCATTTTGTGTCTTTTCCCCATATAGCCCAAAACTCAAAATATGACAGAATGTTCATCAGTTTATTTTGGATGGATTATTTATATTATAAGAAATATTTTTCTTAAAAACCAGGTAACAGCTCACTCTTTCACACCATGATTTTTTGTCTATTCACATTCTGTGTAATCTCAGCCTTTGTCTCTCTTTCTGCTCCGTGTACAGCTGTTTGTGTGTGTGTGTGTGTGTGTGTGTATGTGTGTGCTTAATAACACAGCCGAGACCAAAATGCATTTGAAATTGACATAACAAGTCTTAATTCTGCGTACAGTACACAAGTACACACATGGTCGTTTGTCTTTGCCAAGAAATGTTCGGTAGGCTGAACTCCAAAAGGCCCATGAGATTTTATTTTCTGTTCCATTTGTGTGAATGTTTAGACAGTGAAAGCATTCGGCAGCCCATAGGCTATTTAACATGTCTCTTGACGTCACAAGGCAACTTTTGTGATATATATATGCGCGCACTGCGGTTCTGAAGTTTCTGTCTTTTGCACATCAGACTGAAAAGCGGGATGGTAGCCAGGGTGGCCACAGACAACAGGAAATAAAATCCTATTTTATAGGTCAGGTATTTTGGGAATATGCCTGCGGCGCGCCACGTGCGTAATGACGAGTATGCCTCTAAATAGAAGAATTAAAGCGTCGAGGCTTTGTGAAGGAAAAGAGAACATGTCAGAATAGTTTACCCTGAGGGGAGCTGTGGGAAAGGAATTACTCATTTCCCACACCAACGCCGGCACATCTGTGCGTCTATGTCACCACAGGACGGGTCTCCAAGTCCATGGATAAAAAGGAACAGAAGGCAGCAGAATGGTTGCTGTGGGAGCGAATAACGGAACCTACGGTAGTGACAACATGAGGTCGTCGTTCATGATAGATAATAGAGCCGGTGGCGGAGATCCCGGGGGCTCCACAGACATGATGATCTCGGAGGCTCTTGCGCCCCGGCTGCTGAAGATTGCGCAGGGCGCCGCAGAGGCTGCGGCAGCAGCGGCAGCAGCGACTTCTCCGTCCACCTCCAGTCAGCCGCAGGTCATGGAGACGAACGGGACCAGGTGCGGCGAGCAAATCCTGAGCTACGGCCGGGTGGAGAAAGTCCTGATCGGCGGGGTCCTCACGATGCTCACGCTGTCCACCATCTGTGGGAACTTACTGGTGGTCATCTCCGTGTGCTTCGTCAAGAAGCTGCGGCAGCCGTCTAACTATTTGATCGTTTCTCTGGCTGTGGCGGACCTGTCAGTAGCTCTGGCCGTGATGCCGTTCGTCAGTATCACTGACCTAATTGGCGGTCAGTGGATTTTCGGACAGTTCTTCTGTAACGTTTTTATCGCCATGGATGTGATGTGCTGCACCGCGTCCATCATGAGTCTGTGCGTAATCAGCATTGACAGGTGAGATAAACTTCTTCTACGCCTTGAACAAAGTGCTTTTTTATTCCTAAACGCAGTTAAACAGTCTGTCAAACGATCATACACCATAAAGCTACATTATCATTATTTAGGCAGCTGTAAAACTTTCTATAAAATATTAATACTTATTTTTATATCATTGTTTTATTCATCTCATCGCAGTTCTGGAGCCAGACTCTCCACATTTAGAATTCTTCAGAAGGAGACACATTTTTATCCTTCTCCTATTCTTTAATCCCACGTTTGATAGTCTTACCAAAATCCCATTACACAGTCTAGTAAGGTGGTTTGTCTCTCAGTGTTTTTCAGACACTGAAACATGGGATTTGGGAGGTCAGAGCGTGGAGGCTCACAGCTCATTGTCTCGCTGCTCAAGGGCACTTTTACATTAAATTGGTGAGACAAAGTGGCTGCTGTGGGGATCGAACTAGTGATCTTTCGGTTTGTTTCTTTCTACAACCTGCCACCAGATTCCTTTTTCCATTTAAATGGAATAAAAGGGTCAGAATTGAAGCTGGAAGCATTCAGAATGAACATGCTGCAAATTACTGAAAAAAGGAAATTACTCTTACTAATAATTGATTTCTATATTTTTGGTGGCATCTATAGTTTTATTAGTTTAATCAGTTTAACAACATTATTAAATATTGTCTTGAATACCACACATGCCCGCATATCTGCTGTAGGTTGGTCCAGTATGAAATCCAGTGTGTGATGCAAATATGAAATTATTTTTATTTCATTCATTTTTCCAGCGAGGGTTTTGAATATGAATGTAAATAGGTTAATACTGTAGGTGTTTTCTGTGGTCAAACTGGCCAAATTTAACACCAGTTTCACACCTTGAGGCTGCATATGGAAACCACAGATTGTCGTTAATCCTTACTTAAGGGCACCTTGCTCAAGGTGGGGAGAGCATCACTGACTCAGGGTGGATTTAGGCACAAAAATAGCTCAGTGTGTTGAAATTGAAAAAAAGAACATATATTGGGTTAATTCTGTCTACCTTCTAATGAAATATATCAATTCGACATATCTTTCTCTGTAGGTATCTGGGCATCACCAAACCCCTGACGTATCCTGTTCGGCAGAACGGCTGCTGCATGGCTAAGATGGTCCTGTCAGTGTGGCTCCTCTCTGCCTCCATCACTCTCCCCCCTCTGTTCGGCTGGGCGCAGAATGTCAACGATGGCAGAGTCTGCCTCATCAGTCAGGACTTTGGATACACTGTCTACTCTACAGCTGTGGCGTTCTACATCCCCATGTCAGTGATGCTGATCATGTACTACAGGATCTACCGAGCAGCCAAACTCAGCGCTGCAAAGCACACCATCACCGGCTTCCCCAGGGAAGAGGACTACAGTGGAGGGGTGGCTGTTCGAGGGGGAAGAGGAGGGCAGGAGCTTCAGCAGCCAGCAGAGTCAGGAGAGGCAGGAAGTGTGAGGGGGGTGGGGGCTGAGCAGGAGGAGGAAGAGGAGGAGAGTTTGGACTGCGTGTCAGCGGCGTTGAAGCTCCAGCGTGAGGTGGAGGAGGAGTGCAGTACACGTGTCTCTCGCCTCCTCAAGACTGGTGAACACCATCAACGCCGGAAGAGGAAAAACCAGTCCATCTTCAAACGAGAGCAGAAGGCTGCGGCCACTCTGGGCATCGTGGTCGGCGCCTTCAGCTTCTGCTGGCTGCCTTTCTTCTTGGTGTCCACCGCCAGGCCGTTTGTGTGCGGCGTGGAGTGCAGCTGTGTTCCCCTCTGGCTGGAGAGAACTCTGTTGTGGCTCGGGTATGCCAACTCCCTCATTAATCCCTTCATTTATGCTTTTTTCAACCGTGATCTGAGGACCACCTACAGTAACCTCCTGCGGTGCCGCTACAGGAACATCAATCGGAAGCTGTCGGCGGCTGGCATGCACGAGGCTCTGAAACTTGTGGAGAAGCCAGACACTGATGTGTAAAGCTACGGGTCTGCCAATCAGTGGTGCTACAGAGACCAACAGAGACAACTGCCAGAGAAAACATGCAGCAGGGCTCAGTCTGCGGCACAAGACCACCATGCTGCCAGACTGGTAGGATGATTGCTGAGGCATGATGAGGCAGGACACTGTGATTAAATGGATGCACACAAAGCCGCACAGAGGAAGCCTAATACTTTTTTTTTTTTCCGGGGATGGAGAAAAATGGATGAAAAGTTTCACTTGCTGGTGATTAATTCAGACTGACTGAATAGTGGTTCACCACTACTAAACAATGATTGCCTCCATGGTGAAGTCCAACAATTGTAATGATGGTGCATTAAAAATGGGTTGATAACCTGCTGAACAGTCTTTTGCACATGGTATTACTAGAAAGTTTAGTGGAGCTACAGACTGACTCAGTAACCACCATGGATGGACATCTAGCCGGTGTCTTGTATTTTCAGTTTGAGACAAGAAAACCTGCCTTCACAAACACAAGTGGAGGAGTTCTTGGAGCTCAATTGGCCGACAAGGCTAGAAACACCAAATGTTTTCACTGCAATCTCTGTTCATCATGAGGACCCTGTTTTTCATTGCTTCTAAATGTTGAGTTTTGCTTCAGTGGACAAGCATGACAAAAAGTGGACAAGTTATGATTAAAACTCAAATGATATGTAAAAAAAAAAAAAAATGTTGTACACAAGTCTGTTTGTGGGATAAACCTGATTTCAGAGATCAAAATGGCTCCCTCTGACTAACTGTTGTACCTGTATGAGTTTGTTCTAGAAAATGCATTTTTGTCATTATCACTATGTGTTGAATGTGCCAAAACGTTCTCCTTTCCCCTAAACTCAAGTCATGACTTTCTTGAAAAACCTTTTATTGAACAATGTGTTTTGTAATCAGGCAGCTCACTTATGAACAAACAAACATTTTTAGGGAAAGAAGATAAAGACATATGACCATTTGGGACACTTTTTTTTGAATGTGCCTTTTCCTCAGTTACCATTAAGGGTTTCGGTTGCAGCACACAAGAGTCTCCTCTAAAACTATGCACCTCGTGTTTTAGATCAGACACAATGCGGATTGTTCAATTAAAGCCTTGTTTTGCATTAACATCACAGTTGAAGTAGCTCTTGAAACATGCAGTAAAACCCATGGAGGTGTGGATCATTGCTACCACTCTGAGCTTTAAGAATGGGCTACCTTTCTCTTAGTCATTCAGGGCCATTCTTACTTTCAGTGATACTGTCCCACTACAGATATATTTCTTTAGGTCTGCTATAGGGCTGCAACTAATACTTGGTTTGATTATCAGTTAGCCTTGATATTTCTTTAGATGAACAATTATTTGTTTAGTATCAGGTGATAGTAAAAATACCCATCACAATGTCTCACTCAAAAGTGAAAATTACTTGTATGGTTTGACTAACAGCTCAAAACCCAACGATAATCAGTGTTACAGTGATAACAGACAAAACAAGCAAATCCTCACATTTGAGAGGTTCATACCTGCAAATGTTTGCTTGATAAATGACCTTAAGCCCTTGAAAACAAACCCTAAATATTCCTCTATATTAAATATTAATGAGTAAACAAGCATCAAACGGTTCATAAGGACTGTGTTGGTGTGGTTTGATCAAATCTGATTGACAGTGTTGGCAACATAAACAAACAACCCACCAGCTATTATCAGATTTGAATTCAAATGTTGCTTAACTCTGATTGGTGCATGGAAATATATGTCATCACCCTTTTCCAAATGAGAAAACAGTGAGAAGGACGCAAGAACGAAAACGCAAATTATTAAAACTTTGGCAAAAAATGTGCTCATCACTCAAAAACTAATCGGGCTCATAAACAATTAATCAACTATTGAAATAGTTGTCAGTCAATTACCAAATTATTAATCGACTACTCATTTAAGCACTAGTCAGCTACCAACATTAATTAGATATCTTCCAAGGTGTCCATTTTTAGGAACAAGCATATCTTGTACTTTTGGATACAAGAGGCGAAGAGAGAAGATAAAAGCAGGTATTTCATGGGTGTTTTCAAGCACCTCCCACAGAGATTAGGAGACTCATCTTAGAGTTTCATTATTGTAAAGCACAGGTTCAGCTCCGGGGGATGTAAACTGGAGCAACAGCAGGAAGAGAGCATACACTCTATATGCACATTAATATTTCAATTAATTTAATGTTAATGCCATCCTGTGTACAATAACAAGAGTAAGCTCTTACTGTAAGTACCCTGAATATGACAGCTGGGACATGCTGAGTCCTGTTTCTACAGTTATGTTTCTGTCAGCATTTAGCATTTTTAACATTGTTTTATTCCCCCCTCCCCAGAGATTAATAACAAAGAGATTTTAATTTTTAATAGTGCAATATTGTGTTCTCAAATTCTGCTAGGATATGGATTTGACTTTTTACTACCCTACCTGTATTAGTACATTCTGTGCCCTTGAAATGTGTCGTCATTAAGTTGAATTTGTACAGTAATTAATTGAGATGGAGCAACAGAGGGCAATTAGTCAGTCTGAGGTAAAATCTCTTTTACACTGTGAACACTGTAATTGCCGCCTTTATTCTCTTTCTAGTCATTAATTAAAGCTGCTCTGTGCAAGGTTTTTTTTAAAAAAAATGCAAAAATACACCCAGCTTCTGAGCCTTAATCACAAAGAGGGACTTTAACAGAGATGTTAGATTCCCCAGTTTGGGAAACTTAACATTCTGGTATTGGCTTTGATCACTGGTGCAAAATATTACCCTTACTGGAAGATACAAACTTCCAGAGAGGAACTGGACTCACAAATGTATTTTCTTTTACCCTTTTCATCTCATTTTGTATCAGTTTGGTTAATCTGATTGTGCAGGATATGTGGGTACAATAGTTCTTTTATTGTTTATGTTTTTATTTAAACGTGAACTGTTGTGGCCATGTGGGATCATCACCTTAGTGAATTTGCCTGAAGTCACCCAGGCTGATGTGGGTAAATAAAATCTTTTGCTGTCATAGTTCATGGTTCTGCACATTCATGCCTTCAGCCTTATAATTAAAGGAATTAGTTCACTTTGGAGGCTGTGAACTGAAAAGGTTGAGAACCACTGAACTGTACTCGTTCTGGGCTTGGTGCCGCCATGGCGCGACTCCACTTCCTGTCATTCCTGTCAAAGAATATACAGAGGGCGACTGCCAGTGGAAATGAGCAGGGTGCACATGTTTCTAAAAGTGCAACAGTGCTAAACATCCACATCCACAAACTAATGGACAGCTGAGTCAGGTGCTACATTTATTCCAGGGGTGTGAACTCTTTTGTGGATGGAGCTGAAAAACTGACGAACCAAGAGGGTAATATCACAAAAGCAAAACTACAATTAAACCTTGTTTTATTGTATCTGACAGAGCACTTTATGGCATACAGAGGGCTTGATATTATTGTCCAGGTGCTGGCGGCATCGCTGAGAGGGGAAGAAAAAAGGAAACTTAAAGATAGAAGCATACCTAGCTGTGGCATTCAGTGGTTGTCAACTGCATCTCAGCCTCTGACACGTTGACAAGGTGTGACCGAATGGGCCCTCCAATTGAAAAGAGAAGAGGTAAAAGCCTTTCAACCTGCCTGCACTTTCCTGGGTGAACAGCCTCTAAAACACTCTGATAGCCACATAAATGTATCTGATCAAATTAGTCACCTTTACTGATAACAGCACCGAACTGAACAACGCCAGCTGCAGAGTGATCAATCTTGTTCAGGTTTCTCTCCTCCTTATCTGTTACCCAGTTATACATACACACATATTATTTTTGCACAGCTAAAAATCTCAATGAAGGTGCCGGACTTTGCTGCTAAGACATTTAAAGTGCAACTGGAAGGCCTTTGTCACAAAAATGATGTGACCACATATTTCATTAATTATATAATCATTAGATGTTTGTTCTTTCTTAAGTCACAAAACATTTATTAGCTCACAACATTTCAGTCTGTCCAATCTGATGAAGGTCGGACAGACCGAAACGTTGTGAATTAATAAATATTCCAGCAGGAAATGAGACGCTGAGTGTTTTTCTCATTGTTTTCAAGTTGCACTTTCCTCCGAAGCACCTGTCACATTTTCAGTTGTGCAGAGATTTTTATTTTTTAGTCACAAAACACAAAATATTCAAGTTATTAGTAGAATATATAACAGTGGTTCTCAACCTGGGAATTGATACCAATGATAAATCTAAGGGGTCATGAGATAAGTAACAGGATAAGGAAGTAGAAAAAGCACATTTTGCTACATAAATTTGGGTTTATCTTCCCCGGAATTTGTTATAAACTTAGCTTTTTTCATGTGAAAGATAAAAAAGAAGTAAAGAAGGAGAAAGAAAAACAATCAGTCACAACTGGTAGTCGTATGTAGAGGTCACAGGTTAAAAAGTTCGGTAACCACTGATATACAGTTTCTAAGATGTGGAGATCCATCCAGAATATCATCCATTTGAAAAAAGTGACTTACCGAAAAATGCTCAAAACATAATGAAAATGTTGGAGCTTTTAAAGGGTAATGAATAATATAAGACCTAAGATGATAAAGTAGAAATATTTTTTTCATCCTGGATCTTCAGTATTAGTTGATAAACTAGAAGAAGAACTCTAGAAGTGTGAGATTAATGTTTGAAATTTAGATTTTTATTGAGAATGTCCTGATCATGAGCTGTTTTTGACCAGAGAGGCTGAACTGAACTATGTTGGAGTCCTGTTTCAGAGCATTTAATCACCTTTTTTTATATAGCAGTTGTAACAAAGAGGATGTTCTTTACCGGGATTATAAATACAACACTGATCCTGCAGGACCTTGTACTGTCAGCAGCATACAGCAGAGTTCACACAACAAGGAACAGTCCTCAGGGGGGCAATACTGCTTTTATATGCTGTTTACCAACACATGTCCTGTGTGAAGAATGCTGCACATATATTATGATAAAACAGCAGAGAGAAAAGGGAGGTGACTCCATTGCTCCCCGGTGATCACAACAGTTGGGCTTAACGAACCATAAAGCTTGGCTTTCCGTGCTTTATGGGGTTTATCTGCTCGGGTGCAATGCGTCTTGGACCAATCAAATAGCCAGATTCCTTGTATAATTATTGACAAATGATTTCCTGTGGACAAGACTGTAAAATATGTTGATGCTGCCGTCAACCTCGTTGTCCCAGTTGCAGAAAATATATTTTTACTTGAACAGCATTTTTTCCATGATCTTTCATGAGCATATGGCCCGTGAAAAATATTCAAATCTTAACCCTAAAGCTGAAAAATTCAGATAAATTAAACGTTTTCAAAAAACAACTGGGCTGTTATCACATTATAATTATGTGATACATTTTATGTTTTGAGGTCAAGCTGGTCTAACATCCACACTGTGGTGAATGGACAGCAGGCAATAATTCACGCTACAATAGAAGTATTTGATTGTCCAATGAAAAGGCTTCAGACCTTTTTCAAATGTAAATATATTTAACATATTTGTACAGATTTATAAGTGAGTGATTACAAGCAAACGTGGTGAAGTGACATTGGCTCAAACTAATCATTAAAGGGGACATCTCGTGCTTTTTGTGATTTTCTGTTATTTTTATACTGTTACGATGTTAAACATGGTCAAGCTGAAACTTGAGGTGAACGTATGTGAAATGCTCCCTGCAAGTCAAAAGTCAGGGCATCAACCTGCTCTGAACGCTCCGTTTGCAAAGTTACCTCTACTTCCTCCTCGTGATGATATCAGCTTGTTTGCACATGACCACAAACAGCCATCCGTTCTCTGTTACTAAGGTTGTTTCAATGTGTTGTTTGCATTGTCCACTCATATATTTTGGATCAAATTCTGTGCTCAAACATGTACGAATGTATTTGAGAAGAAACAATAGTTTATGTAGCCTCCAGAACACAGTGGGCTTGTTTCAGACAAAGGTTGAACTGTACTTTTTTTGAACTGTAAATGATGCAAAGATATTCCAGTAGAGCCCCAGAATATGAATATAGTCCTGAAATGTGCATGTTATGTCTGCTTCAAACATACAGATATGAAACAGGTTTGATGTCTGTCAGTGTGAATACCTTCTTGGCTGTTCTGATGAGCACCTGAGGAGGGCACATACACAAGCTAATAGACAGCTGTCACCACACAGGCACACCATCTTTACATTTGTACAGAAGTAAATCACAATCTTGGGTTGTTATTTTCTAACTGTAAAATCATTTCTGTATAGAAATTTAATTCTAAAAAAAACTAAAACTTGTCCTCACTGTAACATCTGTATGCTAAACTCAGACCTTTAACAGAGACAACAAAACTCTGCTTTGACTTTTCATGATAGATCTTTGGCTTTGTGACTTTGTGACCAGAAAAAGTGAACGTTTTTGAAAAATGTTACTGTTTTCATCAGATATTAAATACCACACTGCTTTGTGTAAAAATAAGACTTGAAACTGAAAAAAAGCATTAGTTTTTTCTATTTCTGCAGCCCACATCACTGCACTTTATTTGATTAAACAGAACCAAGAATAATACTGTTCAAGGCTGTTGTCAGCCTTTCTAAAAATATAAGCAAAGTGTCTGCCAAAAACCCTGTATACCCACTATATTACAACATTTATTAGTGATACTTTAAAGATGCAGACGGTATTAATTGAGTGCCTTGCTCTTGGACAGTTAGGATGATGTAGAAATTAACCTGAATCTGTCCTTTAGAAGACGGCTACCGCTGTCATTACAGCAGCTGTATTTGAAAACTTTGGCTGTCATGTTGTCATGTAGAGGATGTATGGCTATCCTGCAACCAGCATGTATACAAGATACACAGTAGTCAGCAGGAAAACTGAAACTGTGGGAGTTTTCTGCCTGACAAAAAGGACAGATGGCGTGCTGTTTGAATTTTGCAGATTGGAATTTTAGTTGTACAAATATTTATGCGAAGCAGAGCTGCACTCAAGGCAGAAATAATTAACAATCATGGGAAAAACTAACATATGATTAATTGGTTGAGTAAAACCTAAATGAGTGGAACCGAGGAAACAGTTTTACACATTTCTGATGTGAAGTAGTCAGTGAGGCCAAATGGCTAATACTGTTAACAACATAGTGAATTAGTCTGGAAATCATTTGAAACAGTCATGAAAATGAATAAAAATACATAATGACAATGACCTCTTTTCATGAATTTATGTTATACAGCATTTATGATGATGAAATGTAAGCAGACTGCGAGCTAACATGCTTATTAAATGGCTAATCAGCATAGAGGCTAACAGTACAACCGCTACTACAACCACACAATATACCACAATACACTATGTACTAATGTTAACAGGGCACTATTTTGGCAGGTAAACAGGAAGTTGAAATATATGTATGAAAAAGAAAATGATAAAAGACCCTGACATCAGTTAAACAGAAACATTAAGCTACAGTTCAGCTAAGCTAAGTTTTCTGAGATGTTCATGTAGCATTCAAACTACTTTCCACCACTGTTTCACTTTGGCGGTGGGCTGCTTCACTATAGATCCTTTTAACGGCAGACATTTTGACTTGTGGGAAGTAGGAAATGCACAGGTGGAGTGAGTAACATTAATGACGGCTGCATTGCATTTGGGTGAGCCAGTTCCAGGGCTCCATATTTCGGTTACACGAAGAAGAAACGTGAGGTGCTGACAAAAGTACCTCACTCAAAAAAAGAGGGATTTTAGTTTGTATGTTGGCCTTTAAGTTCACCTCATTGTATAATTTGAAGAACATACACAAAACATGCTTAGTGTGTGTAATTTTTGCATAATTTGAAGCGTTTGAGTCACAACTATAAGGAAAAACTAAATTAAAAAAAAAAATGACTGTAGGAAAAACATCCCTTCGGTTAATACTGTTAGTCACTAGTGATAGTTCAGGGTTCATGGTGCCTTTGAAGGAGGTTTTGGGAACCATAATAATAATAATGATGATAATATACCTTTATTTACACTTGGAGAGAACACATTGAGGTACAGGAGTCCTGTTTTACAAGTGCTGAGTGATTGAATTTGCATCATAAAAACAGACAGCGTTAAATATATAAATAATACCTAGCAATAAAACATTAACATAGTCATAATAAGCATAGTACATCAGATATAAATATTCATCCAGGCATCAATGTATCATTCAAAAGCAACAAAGATATATGACATATATTAATAATGCCTTTAATGAGTTCTCTGAAAGTACTCAGAGACGCCAGAGTATTGAGCTTTAGGATATGTTGTAATGAGAATGGAGCAGCATGTCTGAAAGCTCAGTATCTACAGGTGGAAACTGTAACTGAAGCCAATAACAGTAACTGCAGAAGATAAGTGTTTGATAAGTTCCACATCTCCAGGTGAGAATAAGATAAAATGGTAACCTATCTCATAAGATCTTTGTAAATAAACAGGAGACAATGATAATCTCTTCTTAAACCCTGTTCTGTTCTGATAAATAGTGCAATGATGTGTAGTGTGAGTGTGTTTCCTCATATTCAGGAAGAAATTTCATTTGAAAGATTTGCCATCGTGATATTCACGACTTGAATTCTTAGGTGGGCTCCGTCTTTCTATCATACTTTTGAATGTCAAGCACATCACTCACTTAACTTCCCATGTCAGAAACAAAAAATCAAACATCATTTTGCCGGGAGCGTGAGATTTAACATTTGACTCTGTAGGCAGCTGTGACCTATTAGCTGGCTCGCTGCCAGGTTGCAAAGTGCACTCTAAAAAAGTTTTTTTTTTTTTTTTGGCTCCACCCACAGAGATTTCTGCCTCTAAAGCTTCTGAGAAATGTTTGTAAAACTTAAACTCATGTGGCTGAGACTTGAGTCTGTTTTTATATTTATTGATTAATTTATGCCCTGTTGAATCACAGTTATCAGTTTTGTAAACCTGTAAATTTATCCAATAAAAGCAGATCCCTCTTATGAGGTCTCTGTGAAACATGATTAGTTTATGATAACAAATATGTGAGTACAACCATTTACACAGGTGAGATGATTTGTAATGTTTTGTGCTTGTTCACCATATAACAAACTGGGAAATTAAAGGAAATTCATTCAATGTTATTAAAAGAGCAGGCAGGCCTTATTATTTTCTCCCCTCAGTGTGACAGCTATGATCAATACACGTTTCTTTGCAAATACATCAATACTATTCATTTGCATGTGCCTGCCAAAACTGAATTGTCAACAAAAATACCTTATTTTGTCATTTCCCAACACACATCAAGATGTTATGGGAGAATTTTAGCCTAAATTATCATTTAAAAAATAAAAAATAAAATGTAATTTTGGTGCTATATTGTTATTACTTTGTCCAATAGTTTAAAATGTTTAGTGAAGATATTCATTGTTTCTTAAACCATGTAAATTATGCATATGTGTATATATAATAAAAAATGAATTAAAACATGTCTTATGGATCAAAATTTTCATTATGATGATAATTTAAAGGTACTAGATAAAGATTAAAATGTGCTTGTTTTAATCATTATTACTGATATAAGCAAAAAATTAGACATAAATAAACTAGATTTTCATGGACCTGCCAGTCAAATTACAGTAAGAGTGATGTGTTGTGCTTTACATTTTAGTGCTGATGTGACATTTTCATTTGCATTTGGATCACATATAATCCCTAAATAGTAGTAATAGTAGTAGTTAAATAATCATTTATGATAAACAATGTATTTAGAATTTTTGTCAAACAAATCTTACACTCGTGATCTCAACTGAAGCTTGTTTATGTGTACCTTTAATGTATAACATTTCCTCAAGTCTTTCTCAGAAAAGAACTAAGACTCAATCAGTGATCATATTGATTCTGTCGAAGATGAGACCTATTATGTGAAAATAACAAAACATTTTCCTCTGTCAGCAGTGATATGAATGAATCCCAGATACTATTGAAGATTTTCATGCCAGCATCTCTGAAAAGACAGTTTTTTCTCTAAAAGACTGATGAGTCACCTCTCTGACGTATAAATGCGAAAAAATAATTAATTCTCTTTGGTATTATTACATCAAATGAGATTAGATTCAAATTGTATGTGTGTGTAATTTTGGTGAAAGGCCCACAAAATGTATTAGTAATGGACAGAGAGAGAGAGAAGGGTGACTCAAGTCATTACTATGAACATTATTTGTAACAAACTGTCATCCTCATGTGGAGCAAGGTACACAATAACATCATGTCCAAAAACTGGGACATCACCCAAACTTTAAAATTTGACACTGACCTGCTGAAAACTGCTCCACAGAGCTGCTGGTGCAGATACCTGAAAAAAACTTTTATTAGGCATGAGGTTACTTTTCATTTTCTTTTTGACATTCACACCAACTGATAATAAACTGCTTAAAATATTAAATGTCACACGGCAACACATAACTATATTGCTGTTGGTAAGTGTGTAATAATTCTGAGCAGTGATATAAATCAGAAATATGATTGTTGCATCATCAGCCCAAGTGGTTTAGATATACTCAAGAAGTAACATTGGCTGCATGCTTATTATACTTTATTTTATGACAAACATGAGGGTCAAATCACACTGTGGACCATTTTTACTGGAGCTATTTATTCTGTAGAAAGTAGTTCCTATGAAAATGGTCCACAGTGACGTCTGCAGATTATCCAGAATGATCAAGACTTTGCTCTGGAACAATGTGATGTTATTGAGTTTTTTACAAATGTGTTTAAGCAAAACAAAGAAAGTTGTATTCCTTTTTATTGTACTCGTTTGGTAGCAGAGCATTGAGAAGCGGATATCTCAGAACCAGACCAAATAAAACCTAAAAATATATATATATATTTTGTTTCATCATTCGCATATTCTATGTCTAATCTATATTTGTTGATGATGAATGCATTCTGTAACCCTGACAAAGGCTATTGTGGTTTTGGTTTTATTACAGAAGCTGTGTGAAACAGTTCTGCAGCAGACGCTGAATCATTTTCAGTCCTTTGGTTCATCTTTGTGCGCAATTCATAGCTTTTACTTCATAACACACTGCAAAATCACTGTGCAGCTGTGGTTGGTGGTGCATTCAGACTGAATACAACATGGCCTTTTGTATTGCTTTCTTTTTGTTAAAGTGAACACTAGAGTATTTTTCTTTTAATTTTTTGCAGGAAGTGTATTCAGCGTGTGCCTTTGTGTGGATGACACAACAGACTCAGACTGATCTCAGAAATTCCCAGAAACTCCAGATCTTTATGTTAGTATGGCCAAAAGTAAGTGGACACTCTTGTTCATATACTTTTGCTAGCTTTTGGTCTCGGGCTGGTTTCCATGGTTTGATCTGCAGGCTCTAATGAAAAGAAATCTTAAAGGATAAGGCTGACAAATTCATTATTGGTTTGGTTCTGCACATGAGATTTGTTGTTCTAGAGAAAAATATAGACAATGATCTACTTATAAGCATCGTGTGTGTATCCAAAATCTGATATATTGTATTCCTCTGTTCTGTAGACCTCCATTGTTGTCCTAAAACTATTTAAAACACATCAGTGAGTCACACTGCTGCACTGGGTGACATGTTCCTTTGTCCCTGAACTCAACTTTTCTGGCTGAATGGGATCTGCTGCCAGCCTCCAACGTCTAATGGAAAGAAAGAAACCAAAAGAGTGGAGGTTGTTATAGTGGCATGCGGTATTAACATCAATGGTTTCGGAATTACATGTCCAACTATCACATATACAGTGTGGGTGTAATGTCGTGGTGTCCACATACTTTTCCTGTTGTTGTTTTCCAGTGGAGCTGCAGGATTATTGTGAAGGACATTTTACTGACTCCAGAGTTCAAACCAGCAACCGTCTACATAGTGGGCAGTCCGTCATGCCGCTCGGTGTCTTGTTCAAGGACATCTGAGCTGGCCAAAAGGACACAGCTGCCCACCAAAGCAGTGGAAAATGTAATTGATGGAAATCACATACAGCAGCAGTTTCACACAGTTCAGCTTTGTGTGTAACTGTGACAGAAAGTTGCATCGATTTTGTGTTTTTATTGATCAGAGTGCACTTGTGATTGATGTCTGCAGTGACGTAGTTTGTTGTGTGACTCATTTTACTTTGCTGCCCAGGGCAACATTTACATGAGCAGCCGCTATTGATTCAGCCCTCCCACATTCATGTTCAGAAATATTATGAGGAAAAAATTCTGCTTTCTTCAAACCACGGCGGACAGCAGAGGAGAAGCTGAAATACCCGGAGAACTTAACACCTACTGTACTGTACTTTTTCACAAAAGTAAAAGAAGTTGATTCTGTGATTTTTGCACTTCGTTTCCCCGTCAAAGTTTGGCATCGTGAGCTACGAAGTGAGAGGTTTGTTTTCCTTGAGTCAAAAAAGAAAGCAGAGCTGCATGCCTAGTGAGAGAGAGAGAAGGAGGAGAGAGAAATAGTGAAGGAGAGAGAGACAGAGAGGAAGAGATTGAGATCGGAAGAAAAAGAGAGGAGGAAGCAATGGGAATGAGAAAGGAGTGGGAAGAATGGAAAGTAGGATTGATGAGGAAGAGGATGAGGAGAGGTGCCGAGCGAAAGTGGAGAGAAAAAGATGGGAAAGGGATGAATTGTGAAAGAAAATGGAGAGAAAAGGGAAGGGGCGTGGAGGATAAATGAAGCTGTGAGAGGGGCTGCAAATGAATGAACGATGGAAAGATGAAGAGGGGAAATGCGGCGGTTGGTGGATGGGCTGTCAAACTCACTCAACACGAAATCATTAGCTTTTACTGTTATTACTATGATGTGAGACAACTAGCCATGTTAATGTAATGAGTCAAAGACATGTTGATTATGATGAGTCAGTGTGTGAGGAGGCGGCAGAAAAATCGCAGTGACTTCATCTGGACGGTCATCACACTGATTATGTCCTCAAGTCAGTGGCAGCCAGAATAAATCTTTAATTTATTGTCGGTGGAAGCAAAGATCGACCCCGTCTGCTCTCTGTCAGCAATGCCCTGCCAATCAATCACACAGATGGTTGAGTCCATTTAGTTCTCATCGAGCTTTAAAACGTTTAACCATTTAAAGTCCAACTAAAAACTCATTTAATCAGCCCTCTTTGCAGTCAAAAGGAAAGGAAGACAAAGGATCTTTAGGAAAATATTAGAAATGCTCCTTTTCTCAGCCAGTTGGAGGAGGGAGGAGTGTGTCGGTGTCTGTGTTTGATTGACAGCAGCTAGTAGGCTGACAGAGTGACGGTGTTACATTGTAAGGAATGAGCGACCAAATACAAAACTTGCATGTAGCTACAACGGTGTGTCGGAATTTTGAAGAGCAACGACCAAACCAGCCTCTGTTTAAAGTGCTGCAGTTGAGCAGCTAATTAGCTATCTAGTTGCTAACTCACAGTAGCGGTGCACATTTCCCTGGTGAATGTTTGTTTGGTGGCTTGTTGAACAAGCTAAGGTGCAGGACAAAGATGTTCATGTTTGTAATTTAGATAAGAAGGAGACTTTAGCAGTAAAGCTAATGTGGGTTGTTGTTCAGAGTTTGTGGCTCTCATGTTGTGTAGCAGGATGCAGTCAGGCTCAGTGTGACCGTCTACTCTGCCAATGATAGAACAACATGTTATCACTTTATGCAAAGATTTGATTTGTTGTATTGAAGTAGAGACTCGATGTAAGTGGATGATGTGAAGTATTTAATCAAAACTAGTGTAAAACCAAAAAATATAAAATCCGAATTTCTCCCTTTTGGTGTCTGTGTTTTTCTCAAAGGAGAACATACAAGACACAATCTCTGGTGTCAAAGTCAGATGTTTTCTATGCAACTCTCACCTCCTTCCAAAGAAGTAAGCAATATGATGACATTACGCTTCAACCATTACTTTAAAGAGACAACACTTAATATGTCCATGTAAAGAGCTCACTTCACATGAAAGTGTTTTTCTTCTGGTCAAACCTGAAATATGCTTTGAACAAAAGGTTTTGGCGCATTGAAAGGAAAGATATTTCTGCTTTTGTTAGATGACTTTTTACTCTTGAGAGCAAGCGATCTGGTGCATGGTTGTTGGTGGGTTGTAATTTTGGCTGGTGGCTCCATAAACTATCAACTTTCTGGAGCCTTGTAGCTTCTTTGGCTCATAGTTTCTTTTGTTACAGTATGATTCAGTCTCTGACTAACTCTCATGATTTTAATGTTAACAAACAGCTGTTTTCACCGAACAAGCTCTGATAAACCCAGTGTACACTACCTGCTCAGTATCAAACAGCAGACAAAGTTAGAGGCTAGCTGGTTGAAAAGAAAATGGCACATTTAGCAGAGTTCAGTCTAAGGACTGAAGCTAAAAGGAGACTGGACTTATATTTACCAGGTGGACAAAAACACAACATCAATGGGATGATAACGTTACTCTGTATCTACAGGATGTGTAATAAGCAACAGTTTGCTAACAAGTGATGATATGTCAGGTGTTGCTTGCTTACATTTGTCCCCATATGCCTAAAGATAAATGAATGCAGAAGGGGTGTGCCCGAATACAAATACATTATTCGGCAAAGCACAAATAGTGGGTTTTATACAAATATTTGTTTCATACAAATATTTTAGAAATTATGTGTTGGGGTGTTCCCCAGAGATAAAGCTGAGCTACTGACACAAGCAAAGTGCTCCCAAAGGACTCTCCATAACCTGTTGTTCCCCTTCTCCTGTCCACAAAGTTAGGTTGTAAAAAATGGGCAATAAATGAAAAGGGCAAAGCAATAATTGCCTTTGAAGTTCCTCCCTACACGTTACACACTGTGCTGTCTCTGTGTTATGGGTGTACAAATAGGTAGAGGTTTGTCTGCAATGAGGCAATGAGTAAAGTTTTAGCTCAGCAATCAGTGCAGTTGTCTATGATCTGGAAGACTCCAGTTCAAGACCTGTTGTGGGGGGTTAATTTTCTAAAATTAAAAGTGTCATAAAAACAAAAACAGAATTTTTAAGCCTCTTTCCACTTTTATTCGAATACAAATACAGATACAAATAATTTTGCTGCCTCAACAAATACAGATACAAATACAAATACTGGGATCTCTGCACATCCCTAGCATGCAGCTTTCAAGAGTTAGGAGGCCTCATGGACGGCACTTTCCTCAACACCACCACGGAGCCAAAATGCTTGACATGTAGCAATTACATAAGTTCCCCCTGAAAGCTTTTATGATGTCTATTGCTGTATGTATCGAAAGCCATTTACTCAATCATTTTACGCTCACATAGAAACACACTTTATCTCACACACACAGAGGACCAAAGGACCAAAGTGCACATGGATGAAATATTGTGAATAATAAAAGATTATGAATTTTTATACTCATCCACTTTACATATAGTATGGAATACAATATGCCCACTCTCCATTAAATCCCCAGAACATGTGGAGGGATAATGCATGAGTTTAACTTTTGATGCATTGAAAGGTCCTGTGTAAATGGCCACCTGAGCTTTTAAAGTGGTTAAAAATTACAGCCAATGTCTGCCCTTGCTTTCTAGGCTCAGCCGGCCTACTCCATTTAGACATTACACACACTTCACACACACTATAACTGCCTTTTTTCCCATATAAAAACATTTTATGCATATTTTCTCCTCCCAAAAAACATTTTTATACTGAATAGATGTTTGTTTGACATCATCCAAGGCTGACACTTGCATTGTTTTATTAAATTATGACCTAAATACATTTGGGATGTCACTTCAAAACAGTTTGCTTCTCATCGTCTTTCCCCAAATGGTTTTACCCGACATCTCCCATTTAAAAGCTTGATCCCATTCCTCCTCTGACATCTTTGTTTTCTCCTCATTCATAAAAAATATTCTTTGTCTCATTCAAATTTCATCTGTGCGTCTTTACTAATTTGATCTCTTGTTCGCTGTTGCTTTCACAGACTCTCGCTCCACTTTCTTTTTTTAGTCTCCATCATCTGTCTCTCTGCGGCTTTCATTGTTTGCCTGCTTTTATTTCAGTGTTTCTTTCTTTTTTTACTTGCAGATTGAGTCGCTTGCTGTCTCCACGTGTGGTTTTCTTTCACTCGCACAAACCAGAGCTGACTTTGCCTCCCGTCCTCTTTTTCATTCACAACATCAGACTTCTCCTTGTGGTTATTGTCTTCCTCCGTCTCTGTTTCATTCTGTCGTTCATACATTCTACCTCTTTCTCTCCTTGCTTTGAACTTTTCTTTTTCTGTCTCATTCACAAGCTCCGTTGCTCGCTTCCCATCTTTGTCTCGGTATCTTTTACTTGACATCCCCCTCTCTGTTTCTCTGCATTAACTTTTAATAGATAACTTTGCCAAATGTTCTGTCTCTATTGCTATATTTTCTCCTTCCACATATTAAGAAGCCACCGGTGGTTTCTTTTCTTTCCTTTTTTTGTGTATATTTACTTCATCCGTGACTCATTTCTACAGACTGTTCACCTCTTCCTCATCACATGCAGCAGTCATGGCAGCGGTAGCCGTTACGCTGAGCACAGAGGACTCTGTTAAAGGAATGATATGGTTGATTCACTCAGGCTAATCCCATTTAGTGTTGGGAAAAAAATCCCAAACAGAAGGCCCCAGGAAAGAGTCGTCATTCTGATAAATTGTACTGTATAACTATGCAGGCAGGAGAGGAAAACTTGTGGTGTCATGAGTGCTTTTCCTATTGCTTTCCGAAAATAATTCAGAGCTTCAAAATATGCTATGCCCCCTGAACGCAGCGTCTGGCCTCTGGTGAGCGTAAGGCTGAAGGAATATTAAGAGTTTGACATGTAGATGATAAATATGGCCTTTAGTCAGGGCCGGGAGGAAAATTACACTCCAGAAACTGCTTAGGAAGCACAAGGGCTCTTCAAAGTACTTCATAGCCCAAAATTTCCAATTAAAAGGCAAAATCCTTTCATGTGTTTTTTTTCTGCCCCCTCATGCATCACACTGCAGAAAGAAAGTTGAAAGAGTTACACTCTGTTGGTGAATTTAGGCTGATAATGAATGATGACGCGATGAGTCAATAAAAGGCTTTATTTGCTTCGTTGGGTCGAAATTTGAATACGCTTGGTCTGAAACACAAAGACACACACAGTTTGAAATGCTGATTATGTGTTGTGAACTGTAAAAAAGTGAAGATTGTGTCGTGTTTGCTGAAAGAAGAGACATGAAGCAACAATGAAAGCAGGTAGACATTCTCTTAAGACAAATACACTTTGAGAAAGTCAATAGGTACAATAACTGTCTCCTTTTCAAGCTTAGATATTGTAAGAATGTCAAACTCTGTGGGGAAAAACAATTATACACACTGAAGCTTGAAACTTTAAAAGCAAGAAATCTTGAAAAGAGGACATTTTTTGGCTGATGAAGGCTCTGATGAAAAGGTAAAAAAAAAAAAATTAGCTTTTAAATTAAATCTTTAGACATATTTCACATTTTTACTTCACATAGAAAGATATTAGAAATAATATGACACCTGCATGTGGTGCTATAATTTGTCTCCACAGATCAGATCAGCAGCAGTGACCAATCATGAAAAAGATTTCCAGTAAAGTTATGTTGCTCATTTTCCCACAGGATAAACATGTCTTTGCTCTAAATCCAAAGTCCTCTTCTTTATGATCTCCACATTCTTACTGCACTGAAAAAATCACACAGGCTGTAAACAAATCCTCAGGATGGAAGAGAAAACAAAGCCGAATGGTAAAATAATTCCTCAAACTATCTGTTGTAAACATCCATCACAGTTTGCAGTACAACTTCCCGCCTCAACTCTGACCTACTGTACTTAGTGTAGTTGTGTGCGCAGCTTTCTGTGCAATTAGGGAAGACTGCCGACATTTCAGGTGTGCTCACTTTCAGTTTGACATCCAAATGATAATCTCAATGAACTGTTGGTTTGTTTATAAGCTGTCTGATTGTCTGAGTGCTTCTGCTTGTTCCCAGATCTCAGTGAAAAAGGTGGATCGTGTGCATATCCAACCCAATCTGGGTACAGGTGCAGGACAAAAAGAGCACCACGGAAAAGGAGAGGCTGTCTGCACACTGAACTTAGCAGCCTCCCAAGTATTTATGCAGTGTTTCAACCCACAAGGTCATGTTTGCCTGACAACACTGACTCATAAAAAACTACAAAAATAAGACTGAGGTTGTCATAAATTTGAATTGTCCTTTAAATGACTGGCACATCCTTGATGATGCCAAACTTCTACGAACATCCAGGTCGTGGGCTCGTAGACAAAGGAGCGAAAGGACGAGGAAACAATTAGCTGATTAGAAAGAAAACCTTGATTGCTTTGTTCCACCTGTCACCTGATGACAAGTCTTTTATAGGTCAGACATTGTAACCCTTCAGTCATCCAGCACTTTAAAATGTCTGATGGTACAAGCAAAAGACTGGGCTCCTCTAAGGAGACGGCATGAGAAAGCAACCGCTGTTGGGATCACTACATGTGTGAAATGGCAAGGACCCTGGACAAAATACTGAATACCAGAAGCAGATAACATCAGCTCCCTGTGAACACCACAATGAAGATAGTCACAGTGTTGACTGGGAACGAGTCAACAAAGAACAAGGAGGCATTTGTATCTGACACCAAATGTAATCTTGTTCTTTACGTGACTGAGGGACCAGATTAAGGCACAATAAGCTGAGCCAGTTTCATTCACTGAATTAAGACCATATGCAAAATAGTGGATTGTCAGGATGCTGAAAACCGTACCTGAAAGCCACAAGATGCCCTTTTGCATTTTACAAATCAGCCCAGGATGAAAATAATCTTGCACTGACCTCCTGGCTGAGCAGCACAGCTCCATTCTACGTTCTAACATGGCTATAAACAATACCCTGAGCCCCGCTGCGGCTGCTGTAGTCTCACCTTCCGTTTCTAAAATCCTCATTTACATATGAACAGACCCACAAATACCTCCAAACAAATCATGTGTGATTACCTGCCTCTCTGCTGGATGAAAGCATCTGCAAAGAGACTCGTGAGGAGGAGGAGAAGTATCTTTTAATGACCATGGTTTCGTGTTTTCTTTTGTGCAGCTCTCAGTTGCTCATTAGTGGAAATATTCAGAATATGAATTTCACTCGCAGCGAATTCCTCTAAAAGATGTGAATACATCCGACCAAAATATCACAGGGCTGAGGAGATGCAGATTGGAGCAAAACTATCTAATAAATTGCAGGATTTTGTTATGTGGTTCTAGATTCTCTGACCCAAATATAAACTATGTGACCACAAGTATGTGGACGCCCTTGTTCACTTGTTTAGTGTCTGATCAGACGCCATTATCGGCAGGACCAAATCATTTGTCTTTGCTTTCCAAGTAGCCATTATTGTTGGACTGTTGGAAAGTTTCTAAAATTGTGAATGTTTCCAACTTTAGAAATGGGGTCTTAGATGTTTAGATGTTTAAATCTGAACATATTTTAAAGGATAGGTTCAGGTTTTTTCAATACTGACGTGCCAATACGTACAAGGAAATGGGTTTTGCTTGCTGTAACAATTCCTATTCTCCATACTGTACCTGAACTACACTGTGAGAAATGGGGGACAAAATCTACAGCTGTCGTTCCAAAGTTCAGGTGAAGCTAAAATGAGGCTTCAGCAGTCTGAGTTTGCTAAAGAAAGTCGCAAATCTTCCAAAGTTACTGTATGTTTAATATGAAATTCAACCCTTTTTCTTTCCACAGAAGTTCTTCACTGAGCTGTAGCGGAGGGACACATTCTGATAGTTGCTTGCAGTTAGTTGACGTCATCCAAATTTTGCTACTCAAGACTTGCTTAGAGTAAACTTCAAATTGATTTTTTTTTTTTTTTTTTTTTTTACAGATTTGATTGCTGGAGTATTTTTGCAGTCTGTGTTTTTGGTTTGTGAAATCTCACAGTCGATCTCCAGTTGATCTTGTTCCACAGACGACTTGGATTTGCTCCTTCCTCTGCCCCTAATAAGACATGGAATATGGTTGTCTGTGTTTATCTGGTGCGTTTCGTAAGAAACAAGCAATGAGCAAATGCATACCAGAGATTTCCTTTGGGAGACCCTGAAAGGACTGCGTTGTGGCTAACAGCTATCAAAATGGACCGTTTTGGCTCGGTAGAAAAGGGGCTGTGAGAAAATGTCTGAAGAACATGGTTGTGTCATCACTGGTCAAGCTAACAACAGTTGGCAAGGGGGTATGTGTAAATAAATACATAGTGTGTGGTTCACTCTGTAACGTGAGTAAAAAACTGGTTCCAACAACAAATCTACACACAACTACCAGAATGTACCACTCCACTGCCGCTTGGCAAGCCGTTTAGTCCTGTCTAAACCCGTCTAACCCCTTCTTGTATCACAGAACTCCTGTCTCCATACCACACTGTCAGAGACCTGAGATCTTCTGACCAAAGATATCTGTCTGTCCACAGATCCAGTACTAAGTGTTAAGGGGACAGGGCTTTCTCTATAGCCACCCCAGATCATATTTCCATACACGTATGGGTACATATGGGTATACTGCATCAAGACAGACTTAAGACAACCCTAAACTATCCTTTAAGCACACTAAAGTCATTGATGCTACAAAATATATAATATTTTAGACTGTGTTCTTCCAACTTTGTGTCAACAGTTTGGGCCTTTTCCTGTTGCAACATGCCCTGGTACCCAAAGCCAGGTCCTGATGTCCACATATTTTTGTCCACTTAGTGTATCTTATAAACAGTAGGATTTGGTCAAGTGTATGATTCTGGCCTCTGCATTCTTTGCCCAAATATATCTCACTGAACTTGTTCTGCCCTTGAGGAGGATCCTATTTCCAGAGTATAAAAGCTCAACTAACCAGTCTTTTTTGGACAGAGACCAAAAGAATCTGTGCATCTCTTCTTCTGTCTATGTCCATTTCGCCATTTCTTGTTCTCACATATTTCAACTGTCTTACAGTAAGTGGACTCCTTCTATATATATATCACTCTCGTCCTCAGAAATCTCTCTCTCTCTTTCTGGGAAAATAGATGTTTCATTTTTCATTCTTTTATGAAAGAATATGTTATGAAATGCATGCTTATTTGTGTCGCTCATCCATGATAAATGTGTCACAGCTTGAGTTTGTTTGTAATTCATCAGATCAAATCAAACAAAATAAAACAGGAAATGTACACACATACACACACAGACACACACAGTTTTAATCCTTCTTCTGTGTGAATCTTCTTTTCTCTTGTTCTCACTTCATACAAAATACTTTTAGTGTTACTTTCTACTGTATGAGTTGGCTAATACGTACATTATATATCAGCATTCGTTTAGCATTAATCTGATGTTGACAGTGGAATGTAATCAGTGACTTCATTTCAATAAACAATTCAAAACATCACCAACAGTCCATCAAGTTTGATAAAACTATTGTAGGTCTTCTTTTGGCATGTGGCAATAATAAGACAGAACACATGCAGACAGCAAACAGTAAAATAAAAAAATAATAAAATAAAATAGACTTAAAAACTATAATAATAAAAAAAGAGTGAAACAAAAACTAGTTTAAAAAAACTTAAAAACTTATAAAATAGATTAAAAAAACAAAGACAAGAGGGGAAAAATAATAATATAATAAAAAAATCAAATCAAATCAAATTTTAACAACATGAATACAATATAATAAGCGAATAAATAAGTAAATAATGTATATAAATCATTTTTAATCAAAAGGTAGTTTTTAAGTTTTTTAAATGACCACAGCTGACTGTAATAGGTTAAGATACCTGTCAATCAAACAATGACAAAAACAAAGTTAAAATCACAGCTAAAGACGCACTAAAAAGAGCAAAATTAGCTACTAAGAACTAGACATCATGTGGAAAATAAAAGTATTTACTATGTTGAGAGAATTGTCCGTTTTTTCTTGAAGTCGACATCTATCTATCAATCAATCAATCTATCAATGAACAATTCAACCCTGTCTGCTGATGGTGTGTTCAAACAGAATGAAGTGAATTTCTATACTGTTTGTGTTTATTCTCCCCAAACAGCCAATGTACCAACAGCAGGTTAGAAGACGAACCGACTGTGTCTGTGTGTTTGTGTTCAGTTCAGCTTCTTACTGACCTCATAACTCACAGAAACTCTGGTTCTTTCTGTTATTTCCCTCCAGTCTCTCTCCCTCCTTATCTCGTCTCTGTACGGTTATAAAGCAGAGCCCCATGAATGTTTTGCTCAAGTTGAGTCATTTTCAACTGGCACAGATGCATATTTGCATCAATTTGTGCTGCCCCAGGCAAAACTTTCCATTGACTTTATGTGAAACTGTGCTGCATCTACTGAATACACAGTAGAAATTTTGTTTATATAATAATAGTTTTCTACAATGTTTTTAATGGTTAAGTTAAAGGACAGGTTCACAATTTTTCAAATCTGTCTTAAAACAACAGTCAGGAGAACAAATGAACACTGAAACAGGTTTTTTACTGCTGTAATTATTCCTCCTGTTCATACTGACCATTAGAAGATCCCTTCATAAAGCACTTACAATGTAAGTGATGGCAACCCAATCACCAGAATAAAACGTTAGCATTGTGCGTTTCTGCTAACCATGGATATTTTGAATCTCTACATTTCAATCTCTACATTTCAATGTTGATCAAATTTTAAGCTCTTCGTGTGTAAGTTAATGCCACATTAAATGGCCGTCATCAGTTGAATGATGATGCTGTGGTTAAGGTCTGGTTAGGTTTAGGCACAAAAACCACTTGGTTAGGGTTAGGGTAAGATCATGGTTTGGGTTAAAATACCCAGTTTTGTCACCAGATAAACGGCTGCAAATGTCCCAACGTCTCACTAAAAATACCTGTTGAAACAGGAAGTGAGCAGTGGTCTTGAACAGCGGTATCTGCTGCTTTGATGCTTTTGCAACTTTGTGCCATGCAACTGACCTTCTAGACAACCACCCAACATGCCTTCTCTTAACATGGAAGTGAGCTCATATAGATGTCATCTGAACTACGTCACTGATTAAACATATTGAAATGTAGAGACTCAACATATCCGTGGTTTGAAGAAACATAGTTATCTTTCAACTTTACTGTCTTTTTACCTACGTCTATCAATAGGTCTCAGCAGGTCACATCCACCCGCTACATGACATTTCCTTATTTGGACATCACTCCTGGAGTTGGAGAGATAAAGCTGAGCTACTGACACACACAAAGTGCTCCCAAGGGACTCTCCATAACCTGTTGTTCCCCTTCTCCTTTCTACAAAGTTAGATTGTAAAAAAATAGGTAGTAAATGAAAAGTGCAAAGCAATAATTGCCTTTGAAGTTCCTCCCTACATGTTACATGCTGTGCTGTCTCTGTGTTATGGATGTATAAATAAGTAGAGGTCTGTCTGTGCATTTGCTTTAGCTCAGTGATCAGCGCAGTCGTCTATGATCTGGGAGACTGAAGTTCAAGACCCGGTGTGGGGACCTTTGTAAGGTAGTTTATTTACAAACACTTGTAACACTTTAATTTTCTAAAATTAAAAGCGTAATAAAAACAAAAACAGGATATTTAAGCCACTTTTATTTGAATACAAATACAAATACTGGGTCCCTAGTGTGTCCACTAGGGGCCCTGTACATCCCTAGTGGACACACTGGATTTTAACCGCCATCACTTGTATTGAAAGCACATTTGAAGGGGATCTTTTAATATCCAGTATGAACAGGAGAAATTATTACAACGAGGAAAACCTCTTTCACTGTTCATATGGACACCTGACTGTTGTTTTAAGACACACTTAAAAAAATGTGAACCTGTCCTTTAAGACCTCACCACATCCCTACAACTTCTGTGTGGTACAAGACTAAAGCACTTTCCGGACTGGAAAACACGATAACTGTGAACATTATCCATGCAGTAATTGTATTTCCCTCAAAAGTTATTAGACAAAATTACTTAGGAGCCACGGTTGAACCCTGGGGGTTGCTACTTGGCTGCTACAAATCTTTACTGTCTTTCTTCTTACCACCAGGACTTCCCCACTCTCCTTCAACGAGGAGCTCAAAGATTTCCCCAATGGGAACAAAATCTTCCTTGTCATTGTCCCGCAGGGGCACGGTAGGAAATGAAAATATGCTAACAAGCCAGCTGTCATTATGTGATGTGTCATTTTGTCATTTTTATGGTTACGTGTCCTTGAGAAAGGCAATTACTCAACAACAGAAAAAAAAGGTACAGGTTCACACTGTTCGCACTTCATCTCTCCTGTTCATCTTTTTTTTTTTTTTATGGGAAATATATTTCTTTTACAGCTCCTCGAACCTAAATGACTGAGTGATTGTTCCAAAATTGAGTCATTTGAAAGTTTTCTGATCTGCACTGTGATGATTGAAGTCTGGTTAAGTTCAGGCTACTAAAACTTGAAGGTAAGACAAAGATTGTGATCATGGTTAGATAAAGATCATAGTTATGGTCTTTAAAAACCCAAATCAAGTTATAGATTGTGACAGTAACATAATGTAACGTGCACAATTCATTCATCTGATATAAGTGTAAATTCCTGGATCCTGGGCTGTAAACATTCTTTCTCCAACCAAAAGTCAACATCGGTGTCTTTCAACTATGAATGTAATCTTCCTCAAACCTTAACTAATGTACAACCTTACTTTACATACTTTAATCACAGAAAACACAAACACAAACCATTTTTCAAAAGTTGGCAATGAGAAATTGAGGAAAAATGCAATTTATTTGAACAGATGAAGATAACCGTTTTAGTTTGCTGAAACATTCAAATAAATTAATCAGAGTGTGCAGCTTGTACAATTTTGTAAGAAGTTGGCATTGGGTATTAAACAAAGTTGTTGTTGAATGTAATCAGGGTTTTTGCTGAATCGTCCAGTATCAGCGTTCTCTTCTCTCAATAGTGTTGACTGTGAACTATGGTCTGTGGTGTCAACCCAGTTGCCAGAAGAAAACGTTGGCATTGAACGTTTCTGGAAATCATAGAAACGTTGAATATATTTGTTTCAACACGTATAATATGTATCATATCAATATTTCTACAAACGTAGCATATCAACATTTCTACCTGTTGAATAATGATGTTTTATGGTGTGACAATGCTGTGGTTAAGGTCTGGATAGGTTTAGGCACAAAGACCACTTGGTTAGGGTTAGGGAACAATCATGGTTTGGATTAAAATAAAATGAAAAATAAAATAAAAACGGCCGATGTCTCGCGAAAAACACCTGGGTTTCTTGCCAGAAAAACGGCTGCAAATGTCCTGACATCTCGCTAAAAACACCCACTTTTGTCAAATGAAACGGGAAGCGGACATTGGTTTCGAGGTGGTCTCGAACCGTGTCCTCTGCTGACTTCCAACTTGCTGCCAAGAAACTCACTAACCATCCATCGGCCCTTCCTGAAAGATCAGCTCATATAGATCACATGTGAACTACGTCACTTTAGAAATGTTGATATGGTACGTTTTGTTGGATGTTAATATGCTACGTATTACATGTGTTGAAATGTACATATTCAACGTTTCTGTGGTTTGCAGAAGCGTAAAATGCCAACGTTTTCTTCAGGCGACCAGGCTGGCAGTATGGAAGTCACATACTTTGTACTCTCACGACCTTTCCTTAAACAGTTTTTGTAGTGGTGTAACAACATCCTGTTTGCTCTTCCTTTGCTCCTGAGTTGTACATAATTCACAAAACAAGAGGTCGCTCTTCAGAAAAAAACATATCTGACCAAATGACCATTTTTCTCGTGAGAACAGTGTCTTTTTTAGAAGTGGAGAACAAAAACTGGTTCCACACCTTTCTTCTTTTATTTCTTTGAGATTAATTTTTGTTTCCATCATTAATGCCAATGTGTGTAGCTAATCCACATCCAAGCCTTGTTTCTGCTTCACTGGTTACCGTCGACCATCTGGTGGCAACCAGTTGAACAGTGTGTTAATACTCCCAGACACTCACGGCAAGAGCCATGTGTGTGATGATTTTACCTTTTTCTCTTATCCCCGTGAATGTACAAGACAACCAGATGACACTGACTCAGAATTGAAATTTTATACTTAACTCTTCATTTTTGCTTTTTCCAAAGGAAGGATCCTCTTCTGTAAGACAAAAGAGTAAGTAAATCAGGAAATAAAATGTATTTTACACAGTTATGACTCCCAAACTCAAGACCAAAATCTGGACAAAAAAAACTTACACATACACACTCATAGAATAAGAAATACAAGTATACATACATCACATAAATCTTTCTGTTTGCCTCCAGTCTTTTGTCTTTATTGACTCCACTAATGTTTTTCTCCTTTCAGTGTTTTATAATATGATCTTGGGTTTAACATTAACACATAAAATGTATCATTAAACTATCTAAGTGTCTTCTTTTTATTTTTCTAAGCATGAAGCCACACATTTAAAAAAAAGTGATTTCAACTGCCTGAGGGGATACAGCTCCGATGATCCAGGGGAAATATGACAGTATTATACAGTATATTAAGAATATATTAAGAATATATCTGTGCTTTGTGCTTTGTTTCAGCTGCATTTTCATGGATGTGTGTATGTTCCTTTGCTTATACTATTGCTGTCTCTACCTACATAAAACAACCCAACAACCCACACCTGAATGCCACAAGTTCATGCTCCTTTAGAGGCTGTCAGAAGGCATTCTGGGAAATGTAGGAAAGGAGGAGGGAGTCATTGGGTACACCAAAGAGTAAAAAAACAACAAGACAAAATAACTGCTGACATGCAGTGAACATCACAGATTGTGGAAATCTAAGAGCATAAAAGGATTAGAGGGATGAGTTTCACTTTGCTCAAGGGCACCGTGATCACGAGAAAGATAATTATTTCTCATTAACTGCTTTGATTTTTCTAGGAAATGTGACACATTTAAACAGTTCTTGTTGCAGGCATAGTTTTAGGCTTCTGCCATGATAAGTGTTTAAACGCATTTTCATATCTGACAGTAGATTAAAAAAAAAAGATTTTTATGTTGCTTTTAGGGTCACGTTCTGTAGCAGGAATTTAATCTGCTTCATAAATTCTATTCATCTGGTGTCTCCTTGAGAATTTTGTTTCCATTGATTTTAAAAGGAAACTGACTAAACTTAAAATAAATAATTATTAAACTAAAATTATTTCCCTCCTGGGCTGAAACGGTGTAGACATTCCACTGCTGTTCATCATAATTCATGTCAAAGGCCAACAGCAGCAACAGCGGACTGTGCTTTTAATCTTAAGACTGGAAACACATCTACAGTAGGTGTATGATGAAATAGAAAACATCCATTGTGTAACTTTGAACAAACACCTGCAAAAATGAAGTCTGTGTGGATGATATATCACCTCTAAAAAAACAGCAAAGGCACTTCACACTTTATGACTGCTTGTACTGCAGCTGTGAGGTGTGAATGTGTGGAAACTGCATGGATTTAAAGAGAAGTGCTGCTTGAAAAGAACAGAGCTCAGTCAACTTTAAAATATATAATAAAAACAACAATACGGAAAATTAAAAATCTTAGAAACTGAATATCGATGGCTGAAGAGCAAAACCACCGATCTGAAAAATGCACTTTTTTGAGAAAATTGAAAAAAAACTTATTTTCTTGCAGAATGCTATATGTTAAGGATACCCAACACATAATACACTGTTTTTGTCATATATATTATATTATGTTTTAACAATACCGACTAGATATTAATACCTCCCAAAGTGCAGATAGGAGCTTTTGCACTTGGTGCAAGTTGGAAGATTCTACAAAACAATGCTCTAAATTAAGTTAATAATTAAAATTAAAAAATAAAATTAAATTTGTTTTCAGGTAAAAAGATGTTGTAAATGTAATAGTTACTACATTGTAGTATACTAGGGTCAGAATTCCTTAAATTCAGTGTATTTGCTTCCTCGTCCACTGGAAATGAATGTTCAGTGATTCGTGCTGCAGCCTCTCTACACACTCAGGGACTCCGTGTTGTGTCTTTTGTTTTGTTGTGTGACTTTTCTGTCACAACGAAGGGCAGGATTATTTTACAGACAGACTGAATATGAGCAAAACCTTCCTTGTTCTCATCATCCAAAGTGAAAACCGCCAATCAGAAAATTCTGCAGATAGGAGGTTTTGCGCTTTGGCCATCGATAAAAAAGCTTCATTTTGATGGTGACATTAGTGACTGGGTTGTATTTAAAATTGATCCGCCTCCTCTCTCCTCACAGCTCCTAATTCCGTCACTCTTAAATTTTTCATTTGTTATTTTAATGATTGACTGACTGATAATAACACTCGACGATGCTCTACTTGACATGAGTGTTGCAGTCTGCAGTAGTGTGATACACATATTAAATTATATCACCATCATCATATTACCATTTCAGAGCCTCCTGGTTCTAATTTTAGAGGCTGCAACAAATAACTAAATAAGGGGTTTTCCCCCTGATATTCAAATGTACAAGAGCCTTTTTGGTTGGTTTGGCCAATAAAACTCGCAGTGAGATTAACATTTTTATCACAAAGAGGGTCATAATACTGTTTTGAATCAAAGCTGATCATTGCGAGTATTTTAGGACACTTATGAAATCCACAAAAGCAGCTGCTGTCCTAGAAGCTGTGGTTTTTATTACACCAACAGTACAAAGGTGTTGGACGGAACAAACCACTTATCATTAATAATGATTTTTCTATTCTTAGAGTCTTATCTTAAACATGAAAATATGCCTTCAAAAAGATTATGAGGTGTTCTTCTGGCGAGCCTCAAGTTTCATGGTGATCTGTCTGTTACGTTTTGAAGGTGAAAAGGCTGATGGTGGCGCTAGGTTGAAGGTCAGGTGGTCACTAAAATAATCACAGAGTCTTCCTCAAGGGAACATGAATATTCATATCATTTTATTACAGACAGACAAACTATACAAACAGATTCACAGCTGAGAAACTTACTCAGGTGTGAGTTGAGTAGTGTAGAAAACAGAAAATGTATCAAAATATATGCTATGTATGAACTGCAGATACCAGACTAACTCTTAACTCTCTTAAATACTAATAATATGGTATCAGATTTGAGGATCCATTAAAAGTTACCTAATCAGCACCTGAATAACAATAATTTGTATTTGATACATACGTGTTGGTATTCTGCTCTTACTGTTGGTGTTTTCTGTAACAAATCCTGTCCAGAGGGAAAATGCAAAAGATAAAGATACACTTGGAGAAATTTGGGCAAAGAAAGCTCAGCTTAAATATATGGAGTCCTGGAGGGCATGTATTGTAGATGAAAGGAAAAAAAAAGATATATATATATATATATATATATATAAAAAGTTGTTTTGCAAGATTAGTTTCATGTCAATCTTTTTTCAGGATAATTCTAAATATTTTTACAGATAAGTTTTATTTGTGTCACTTATAGATTTTGCAAGCTATTGCAGAAGAGTTGCTATCTTCCTCCCATCTAAAATATTTACCACCGTGTTCCTTCTGGGATTCAGTACTTAAGAGAAGTTTAATGCACATTTTGTTTATTTTATGTTTTTTAGCTGTAACAAGATGTCTATACTTTTACTTAAAAGTTTGGCTTGTTAGCTCACAGAAATGGAGCTCTAACTTTTGTTTAAATCCTTCCAGAGAGAAACGAACGACATGTTCCAGGATTTCTGGATAATGATGTCCTAAATGTCAAACACTTCTGTCACCTCATGCTGCTTTAAGATTTTATCCATCGTTTGTCCTCCCTCATCTCTTCTACCTTTCTCCTCTTCTTCCTCCTTCTCTCCTCCTCTCTGCCCTCCATCCATCCATCGTCCTCCTTCTCCTGCAACATCATTCTCTGCTCTTATGTAATCAAGTGAACCACATGTGCTGGCTAAGCTTATTTACCTCCCCAGTGGCCCATCTCTTTGAAAGACACACAAATGCATAAATACATAAATGCATAAATGCAAATGTGGAAATCCACAAACAGAAACAGACCGAGGGAGTCTCACGTAAAAGCATGGATGCTATGAATGCACACACACACATAGACCCACACACACACACACACACACACACACACACCCCGCAGAGTGGCCAGCTGTCCAGTGTCTTTGCACCTGACACTTCCTGCCTGGCCTGTCAGGTCACATGACCAGCAGCCATCACTAAGAGACGTAAAACACAGCATCCTTCATGAATTAATTATCTCCAAAAATAGCATAAGTCTGTGATTGTGTGTGTGTGTGTGTGTGTGTGTGTGTGTGTGTGTGTGTGTCTGTGTGTGTGTGAGAGAGAGAGAGACAGAGAGAGAGAGATTTTGGGTCAAAGAGGATAATTATTAAGATTTGACTTCAGGGTTTTGAGAATGAATGAATCTGCATCTGAATGAATCTGTCCTAATGATTGGAACAGCACAACAAACATGCTATTATCGTGCGTGTGCGTGTGTGTGTGTGTGTGTGTGTGTGTGTGTGTGCCACATAGAGAGAGAGAGAGAGAGAGACAAACAGAGAGGCGGATGCAACACAACCTGAAAGTTAAACTAAAATAACACAGAACAAACACGGCTCGATCACGTCTCAGCGTTTGTTCTGGTGTCGTCACATGAATGTTTCAGCAGCACTGCTGTGGGATCGCGTGTCATCAGACAACAGTTCGAGGAGACACACACATTTACCATGAAGACTGCTGCACAAGAAAATGGGTCACTTTGACAGGATAAGTCTGATGATAGTCAACATTTTTCTTATTGTTAACAAATCCCATGAAAAGATGAAAACCTACAATGAATTGGCCCGCTAACAATCGAAAGCCTGATATAGTATATATTTTATTTATTTAGGTGGTCACATTGAGATTTATTGCTCATTTGCAAGTGAGATCTGAGTACAGACTTAAAAAAAGATATATATATGAAATAAAATATTAATGATATAGCAATATAAAATTGTAATAAAACAGTAGAGATTTACATATACATATAAAATATATATACATACATATAAAATATACAGTACATGCATACAGACAACAACGTGACAAATTATAAATAAGTGGACTCTAAAATATCCTCGGTGTAGGTATAAAAAAAGAATAAAAATCAAAGCATATTATGTAAAACAGTCACACTTAAAATCAATAGAAGCTCGAACCAAATTTTTTAGATTGTCTTATCAATATCAATGTGTTAAGTCTCAGTCTGCTCTGTATATTATTCCAGACAAATGGGGCAAAATATCTGAGATCAGTATTTACTGCAGGAACATAGTGTCAGCCAGTCCTGACAGCGTCTGTTAAAAGTGGAATGCATTGGGTGCAGGAGTGACGATAGATAAGGTGATAGTTATTGAAGGAGTCCTTTATAAATTAATACATAAAAGTGTTGATCTCTCCTAACAGAGAGGGAGGGCCAGCCAACCTTCTAATAAAAGACACAATGATGGGCGCCATGTGGGTCGTCAGTAATAAATCTAAGAGCTGAGTGATAGACAGCATCCAGATGTTTAAGATTAGAGATAGAAGCATGTCTATAAATAACGTCGCCATAATCCAATACAGAGAGAAAGGCTGCTTCCACAATCCTTTTCCTCTTACACAATGGGAGACAGGACCTGCTCCTATACAGGAAACTAAGTTGCATCCTTATTTTGTGACCCACACACTGATATTTTACCCCACACACATGGTCCTGCTGCTAAAAAATACTCACTCGAATGCACTTTTTACTCCTGTTTGAGTAACATTTGACAACATCCTACAGTGTCTGGGTGTTGAAGGAAATTTCTAAGCCTTTTTTTTAAAAATATGAAACTGCATTTGACAAAAAAGTATAAAAGATTCCTTATTCTTTGCTGATAGTTTGCTATGTCTTACTGTGCTACAAATGTCATATAATTTACACTCCCATTGATCATTTTCCAAACTATTGGTTGATATACAGTATGTGGACTTCCCTACCTCCACACAGACACTGGCTTCATTTCAGTGCAGAATGAAATTTTACTTGCAGAGAATTGAAATGTGATTGAGACAAATAATCATTTTGTCACATTTACATTATCTTCAAGCTACGCATGTTATTTGAATCCCTTAATATTTAATGTTACTTAATGTTTAGCAATATTATTTTTTGACAAAATAATCCAAATTTAAGGTTTAGTTACTGGCTTTTCCCTGAGCTTTCAACCTCAACTCATGGTCTTCAACATGTCTGGACTGGCTTAGTCTCTGTTCATATGGATCATAGAGTCTCCACACATGTAACCTTCTGTTATCACAGTTATGTTCAACCTGTTATATGGTTGAAACCTCCAGAACAAGCTAGTAAGATTATTTTGCATTATTATATTAATGTTATTATATATTATTACTATTAATATTTTATATAATTATGAATATGATTGTTTATTGTACTACTAGTCAGCTTTCTCACCTGATATTTTTCTTGTTTTTTACTGCTACAGTCTTGTTTTTTTGGCTGGCATAATAACTCAATAGCCTGTTGACAGATTAACATTAATTGGGCAATTTTGCACTTCTGAGGTTTGTTTTTTTCAGTTAAATAAGTATTTTTTTTAAACCTAAAAAGACTATCCTTATTATCCTTGCACTTTATTATCCTTCTTCTTTTGAAGGTTGGCGATTGAATGTGAATTTTACCAATTATACAACAATGGCCTGTATTGTTTTTTTGGTTTTTTTTAAATGAAAGACATCATAATTATTACGGCAATTCTTTTCTTATTTAAAGATTAGACTTCAGAAAATGTATTTAGCATCAAATGTGTTTTGTGAACATTTCACATTCAAAATCAAGAATAAAAGTAGACAGAAATGTCAAAATTAATTCACATTTTGTTTTTTGAGTAACCTTGAATTTTCACATGTCAATTTTCCCGTAATATTAATTTTGTTGTAATGATAGACTTTGACTTAGACTGTTTCCCTGTAATCAATAGAAAAAGTTCATCAAGAGCTTTCAAATGTCATAATTAAATGCATCAAAGCCTCACACAGTTTTTAACCTCCCCAGATTTATGTGTTTCCTTGTTTTCTACTCTCTGGCTATGTATCGTATCACTGCTGTGTGTATTATTCATTCGTGGTATTTGCCACTGTGAGCTACCACAGAACATGCAGTGTTCTTTACCTTAATTGGAAGAAAACGTTCTGTCCGCTGCCCTCTGTGTTTCCTCAGTATTCAGACAAACTTTGGACACACAGCTGCTGTGTTCTGTAAATAATAGATGCAGCCTCTGATGTTTGCCCCTAAAGGACAACCTGGAGACATTAATGCTCTGTGTTTGCAGCAACTTAAATATATAGATTCACTTTTAATAGAGGCCAAAAAACGAGCATTTTGATTGGTTAAATTTGTTACCAAGCCTCTCAAGTAACAGGTGTCCTCTTTGTGTTATTGTCACACAACCCACACTGTGATGGAAGAACATAATGTTCACATTATTAATGTATGAATCAGTCATAGTGACCTGCGCTGCGCCACTTGCAATTTTCAATAATATATGCTCAGATGATGTATGAGCAAAATGATGGGCTGGAGTGAAATATAAATAGGGAGAAGTGGTGATGATTCATTATCTTCTCAGCCATTCACAGCTGAAACAATCACGGTGCATGATGAAAAATGGATCACTGAAAGGAGAGGAGAGACCTGACTGCAGGAGGCACCAGGTGGGAAGTCACAGATACACAGAAATGTTAATTAAAAATACATCTTGAATAAATTCCACTTTCCTGTGATACTAAAAGCCTGGTTAATAAAAGATGCATGGTTTGAAATAATCCTTTATTATACACGCATCTGTAGTTACAATAGACTTTGTGGTACAATAAATTTTAAAAGATGTTCTGAGAAGGCTAACCTACATTCATACCTGCATTAAACTTGCATCAGTGTGTGTCGACTCAGGTCTCCATAGATCCTCTGGTGCAGTAGCAACATTACACATAAAAGCAAAGCTCTAAAACATATTATCACAGACCTCACACATGTCCTCTATGACTATTTTAACCATCAGGAATTAGTTTTAGATGACCTGTTTGTAAATCAATCAATCAATCAGTTTTTATTTATATAGCGCCAAATCACAACAAAAGTCATCTCAGGGCACTTTTCACATAGAGCAGGTCGAGACCGTACTCTTTAATTTACAAAGACCCAACAATTCCCCCATGAGCGAGCACTTGGCGACAGCGGTAAGGAAAAACTCCCCTTTAATGGATAGAAACCTCAAGCAGAACCCCTGGGGGGAGGGGGGGCAGAATAACAACAATCATAACAATAAAAATAACAGCAGCAATAGCAGTAGCAATATCCAGGGAAGTATGCTAACAGGACAGCGAAGGACCGCAAAGGCTCAGCCTGCAACCCAGGGTTTCCTGCGAGATGAGAAAGCACAAAAAACTCCAGGGAAGAAGCAAAGTTAGTGACATACATTGATGTTACATGAATGCATACAGATGGAGAGGAGGAAGAGGAGAGAGGAGCTCAGTGCATCATGGGAAGTCCCTCGGCAGTCTAGGCCTATAGCAGCATAACTAAGGGCTGATCCGAGGTGAGCCTGGTCGGCCCTAACTATAAGCTTTATCAAAAAGGAAAGTTTTAAGCCTACTCTTAAATGTAGAGAGGGTGTCTTGTAAAACAAACAAAATGAAGTTTATTCCAGCAGCCATTAGACTTGTGAACAGTCACAGGACAAGACATGGTCAGTTTACCCTGACTGATAAATGCACTTTTTACATAATATGTGCCTTTGTGGTCATAGTGCCCATTTCACCATGTTCCAAGTTCCTAGGCCATTTAATCTGCAAAGTATCCGAAATTAAATCCACTTTTCTTGTTTAACCAGTGTACTCACAAGTGCACAGAAGGCAGAGAAAACATTGAATGTATTTGAAGTCAGATAAAGCCTGGTCCATTACCGACGTCATGATTTATTCCAAACTGTAACAACCCATGTAAACATTAAACACATTACACACAACCAAAAACTTGTTTTGATCTTGACAGATTCATCTACAACTTAGCAGCATGTTTTACAAACAACAAAGATATATGTCGCTGTATTCCAGCACCCAAGAATAATAGCAAGTATATACATAACATTAACAGAAGTCCACCTACAAACCTCTTCAAAATATACTTGAACTGTATATATACTATGGATAAACCTATGCTTGAACTTAATTTTAGAACCAAGCGGCAACCTCTGGGGCTGTAAAATGAAGCCAATGCGGAAGTGCCAAAAACTGCAGTTCCTTGAACGGCCACTTGAGGCTCCAAATGCGAGTCAATCCCCATAGACCCCCATATTAAAATAAATAAACATGTTTACTGCCTGGTACAAAAAATGGTTTTGGTCTCTAAAGCTAATTTCCCCTTTCATGACAACTGTATGGGGTTTAAATTTTATTAAGCCGTAAAGTTATGCATAATGAAAGACATGGCTGCTTTGAGTGACAGGTCCACCAGCCGCTAGGTGGCTTGTTTCAGCCATTCGGCCCGCCTCTTTGCCCATTTTTGATTGGCTGGGAGTTAGGCTGCGTCACACACTGCCAAGATGGCGACGGCCGGAGCGGCTCACTTTGAGCTTCAAAACTGCTCTTTAGAAACCAACAAGTGATGTCACAGTAACTATGTCCATATTTTTATACAGTCTATGGTTAGAACATACTGTATAAACCATGTAATTATAACAGAAACAATTTGCCAAACACCAATATGTGGCTAAGTGGCTCTTACAGTGGTGTTGGATATTGCTGGTCAGTTACAGACCAGCCACTGCCATTAATCCTCATTTATTTTAACTCTTTATAACACTGTCTTTTTTTCATATTTTTAGATTGTCTTTGTGTGTGTGAATGAACTGTACATGTGTACTTTGTTTGCAGACTTGCTTGCCTCAAATATTGCCCCCTTGATGAATAAATGAAGTATTTTGAATTTAATTGAACTAGAATGCAGAAACATTCTAGAGGATGATGATAGGGGTCAAAATTTCAAAATATCTTTGGTTAATAAAGCAAAGATAATCATCCTGAGCTTTACTCAGAAAATAATCTTCATAAATAAATATGAAACCTGTCTACAATGTTTGTTAATTTTACATTTCATGGTTATATTGTCACATCCTGCCTGGACTTTCTGTTTGTTTCTTTGGGGTTTCCTGTGTTACATCTCTGTTGTCAGGTCCTTCGGGTCATCTGGTTTTGCTTGTTATTTGGGTGGTAGGTTTAGAGGACTGCATTATTAGTTAGCTTGAAGTGTTGTGTGTTCAAGTTTATATAATTCTGGGACAGTTTGATTTATGGCTGTGATTTAGACTATTGTGTTTTCTGGGTTTTGGTTTTCTGTTACTCTGTGTTTCCCTTGTGTGTTCATGTACTCCTCCTTACACCTGCCCTGCATTCGTCCTCGTTAGCCCTGCTCTTGTCTCAGTGATTTCTTCCCCAGTCTGCTGTCACCTTCACACCTGCCCTATATCAGTCTCATCAGCCCAGCCTATCAGCTTCCAGCCTGCCCCTGTGTCTTGTCACCTGTTCCTCATTGTCTGATTAGTTTAATTTGTATTTAAGGTCTGGTTATCAGTTGAGTTTTGTTGGTCTGTTCTGTTGAGTTTGTGCCTTGCTGCTCAGCCAGCTTCTGTTTTGCCTGTCCAGTCCCAGGAATAAAGACGGTTTTCTTTTCTGCATTTGGGTCCATTCCTGCTGCTCCACATGACACACATATATGTATAAAACATTTACAATTGCATTTCTTATATAGTTTCTACCCTCCATCTTCTAAAAAAAAACTATTTTTATTCTATAAGAACCTTTAGAGCTTAAATCACGCAATTCATAAATGACATGAAACAATCTTATCAGAAATATCAACACAATACAACATGTGTTGACAAAATACCTACAATAATTCAATTTACAAACTTGTGTATAAGGGGAACGTTTGCTCTAAAATCTTACAAAGGCACAGGAAGGAAATATGACCCACACACTATGTCTATGAAGGAGAGAAGCTGTTATTTAAGATGTAACCTGAGTCAAAAAATTAATTACACCATCACATTCAATCTTAGTGATACCGGAGCAGAGTTTAGATGACAGCTTGAGTCTGCTGCACGCTACTCTACTGTCAAAGGCCTAATTAAGATCTCTAGACCTCTCACAATAAAGGTCCTATATGTAAGAACTGTGAAGCAATTTATATGTATTAATCATTTTTTATTGCCAATGAGTGAACAGGTTGTGACTTGACTAAAAAATGAGACCTTCTCCAACATTCTTGGTTGTCTAACAGCCTGTGAACTGAGATCTATGTGTGGGACTCACGAAAATCCAAAGGACGTGATGTTTTTGCGCGCTCCTGTGTGCCATGCCTCTCCCCTGCTAACATCAAAAAATGCCCAGAATCTACCACAACAAAAATGGTGCTATCCGACTAGAAACACCCTGCAGATATTAGCTCTCTAGCTAATGAGACGGCTCCCATGCACCCACACACATTATTTCCTCAACAAAGGAGCAGAAAACAAGCTCCAGAGCGATAGCAGAACATAGCTTAACCCTTTTCTGTTTTTTCTGTTGGTAGTCCAAAGGTGCTAATAAGCATATTTCACAACATAACCACAGTGTGTTGCTCCCCAGACACAGCTCGCTGAGCCTACAGGTGTTTGGTAAAACAGTTGGTAAAAAAAAGTTTGAGGTTTGCGAGTGAGATGCGGGTGGTTGATTAACTCATATGTTTCTGAGTTGGGCAGTGTGACCACAGCGCAGTAGGAGTGTGTGTGTGTTTGTATGTGGGGGTGATGCTTTGCTGAAACACGGTGCAAAATACAACGTTATTATTAGAATTGTAAGCCAGGAAAAAGACATCACCTACCATAGTCTCTAACCGCTACAGGAGCAGCAGGATGCTGATTGTAGCTCACTTAACTACCACTTGTGTCACTAATGAGACGGAATTTCTGATTCTTACATAAAGAACCATTAAACCTTGTCTCTGTAGTTTTATCTCTGACTAGCAGAATACAGTTGGAACAATTAGAACAATTAGAATGACTGCCAAGGGTAAGGAAGGATGTATACTTGACTTTTGAAGAGAGTTCATTATCTGTGTATATGGGAGAAAATGCAAAGTAACACGATACAATAAAGACTAAGTACAACATTCAACCTCCTGAATTACCTTCCAAGTTGAATCTATACTTATCTGACTCACTCAGAGGAGTAAATTGAACATTAGAAGCTTTCTTTTTCAAGTGTGCACTAAAATGCTCTGGGTGCTGTCCGTGGTGCTGAACTGTGCAATAGCTTAACTGTGAGCCTAAGATTTAGTGCTGCTAATGAGGTAGAACAATGTGTGTGAGTGGTTGTATGATTAAAAGAGAGCTGAGGAAAAAAAGTTTTGTAATGAAAACAAAATGTTCTGTAGACCTTTGCAAAACAGGTCTACTCCATGATTTGCTCAGTGTTCCTCCATAGAGAAACACATGTCTTATTTAAAAATACAGCTTCTTCAAATAATATGTCAAAAGAAAGCTGGTTGATAATCTGCAAAGTGATCTTCTAATCAGAGTACGTTTAATACAGTATTTTAGCTTCAGGATACTTTAATGGCGATGGACATGTTGGCTCGTCTTGGAATCAAACCTGTGACCTTCTGGTGGTGGGACACCCTCTCACGCTAATTATAATTATAATGGAGGCATTAAGCTGCCGCTGTGAGACAGTAACACTTTAAAGCTAAAATAATTACTCCAGTAGAATAAGCTGGCATTTTTGATTCCCATAATTTCATAGTTGCTTAGCAATCAGCGCATACAGAGGACAGCAACACAATGCTGAGAAGCAGAGAAGGTGACTTGTTTTCAAATCGTCCTCTCTCATTAAGCAGCACAGCTGAAAATGCACTATTTGACTGAAACCCTTTAATGAAAGTTTATTCATTCAGCACACTGAAAGTTCAGTGGAACTGAGTGCTCGCCTTGGAAAACAGGCACACTGTGAACATATGGAGGAGTCTTCATGAGGAGGTTTTCCTTTGGGGAAATGTTTTGTTCCCCGCAGCACCTTCTTACCTTTGTAGCTGTTATGATGTTTGGATTCATTCAGGGTTTGGTGTTCGTTTGCAGAGAGCTAATGGCCAACGCCTCCAGCCTCTGTGGGGTAATCTATTCAGAGCCGGCTGAATTAGAGATGTGTGTGTCTTCTTATATTTCTGTCTTAGTGAGGACCAGTTTGAGTTTCAGACCTCCACACTGAGTTGCCTGATAATCATGTTTTTGTCCTGCCATCCCCATTTTAATTTGATATGAAAACTGAAGTAACAGTTGGTGTGGTGTTTTTCATGAATGAAGCTACAGGTAGCTAGATATGTAGGAACAGTATATCCTCAACTTAATCCCACCAATGAAGCTCTGATTGGTCGACTGTTCTTCTCACTGCAGAAACAGTCGTAAATAAGAGAAAAGCATACCTCACTGAACATATCAGAAGTCTTGAACCAGTCTAGAAAGTTTGGAAAAAACTTTTTGATAAAAAAAAAAATAAGAGTAGCCACCAATAGATTGTAGAACAGTTTAGCAGTGTGTGGATACTCTTTTGTTCTTTTGTTTACATCCAGCGTGAGAGTGCAAGTGATCGACAATCTGCAGGATTTCTTGGTCCTTTCATAGTCGTAGTTTTTCACCTGCCCACAAGATTTTCTGGAGTGCAAGAACTTTGTGTCTTACCTGCTAAAACTATTAGAATAAAACCAAACCAAAAACTTGTAATAAACCAGGTTATGTTAAAATGAGTTATAAAGGCAGGTTGGGGTAAGGAGCAAGGGAATGTATTATGCCAATTAGCATCCTCACAAGTATAGAAGTCCAAAATGTGCGAGTTTATATGTGTGATCAGTGGTGTGTGCCAAAGTGAGTGTATCTCCTTGTCCTAGTCTCAGATTTTATGCGCATTTACACACAGAACACACACACACACACACACACACACACACACACACACACATCCAAAATTTCAATCTGAGCTTTTGCACCTCGGTTAAATGGGCCACATTTGCATCTTTATAATATTCCCTTTCAGCTGCCTCAGCACAGGGAGCTCTGCAGCTGGGTGTGATGTATTTGTGCTCTGTGTACTACTCACTGTTGGATTAATTCTTAAACACCTTCTGGAAACATCCTCACATCGCTCTCATTCATTCCCTCTGGCCATTCATTCATATCGTCTTCGCCCTGTTGCTCCGTCTCTTTCTTCCTGTGCTTCCCACACTTTGCTGCCTTTCTTCTGCTTTATTCTCAACGTCTGTCTGTCTGTCTGCAGCTCTCTCTTCAGCTGACTTCCTCTCTGCCACCAATTTTCATTCAGCTGAAACGCTTATCTAGAGTGACTTAGTTCAGCAGGTACAGTACAGTTCATTTTCTTTGATCTGAGTCAGAGTGGAAAAGTTTAATTCGATGCATTCTTGGATTTGGTTTTTGTCACTCAAAAGCAGCTCATTGCTGTCAATTTTTTTTCTGATCTGTTATTTTTTCAGAACATCAATGCACACAAACAAAATGACACTTCTGCTACTTTTCTATAATTGAGCTTCTCTGGTGTTCACACTGCTAGTTGAGAGGGCATAAAGGATTAGCCGAATATGAGCATTAGTCTAAATTTCACTTTGTTGTGCTCGGCTTTACATGCATGAGTAACTCCTCACTATTAGATGTCAAACAGCCAGCAGGGGTTGTTTCCTTCAGCTGATTTAGTTTCCTCTTTTATTGCATGAAGAGTGACATCACAGGTCTCTTATATCTTACAGCTTTATTGTTATTTCAAGGATTCAAGGATTGAAGGAGCTTTATTTGTCACATGCACAGAGATACAAAGTAAAATGTGCAGTGAAATGAAAGGGATGCTCGTTACTGTGCAAGAATATCCAAGGCATCAACAATAAAATTAGTAAATAGATAAAACTAGATAAATAGAATAAGGTAAAATAAAAAAATACTAGTGCAAGATGAAGCTATATAAATACATATACTAATCTTAAAGTTAGGTAAAAACTATGCATACATATAAGTGACCTGGTGTGTAGGCAAAAGTGACAATGGCAGTAACAAACAGTGTGTGCAGTACTGCAAGAGTGTGTGTGTGTGTGTGTGTGTGTGTGTGTGTGTGTGTGTGTGTGTGTGTGTGTGTGTGTGTGTGTGGAAGTTTTTGCTAAAGTGAAATGTCTGTGTTGAGGATCCGGATGGCCTGAGGACAGACGCTCCTCTTCAGTCTTTCGGTTTTAGCCATGTGACTGCAGAGGCGTCTGCCCGATCTCAGCAGTCTAAACAGTGCATTGTTGGGGTGTGAAGTGTCTCTTATGATATTCTGGGCTCTCAGCCTCACCCTCCTGGTTCCTGCAGGGTAGGAAGAGGTGTTCTGGTTGTGCGTTCACTCTCTGCAGGGCACCACGGTCGTGGAGAGAGCAGTTCCCGTACCAGGCAGTGATGCTGCCTGTCAGGACACGCTCCACAGCCGTAGAGTACAAGGTTTTCAGGATGGAGGATGAGACGTGGACTGAAACCAGTCCAACAACCTGGCATCAGTCCAACAGCCCTCTACAGGTTGCTGGACTGGCACCACTGTGCCAGGTCGTCCACCTGGTTCAGTATTTCCTGCCATCAAGGTTAAATTGAAACTTTGAAAGGAACAAATAAGTCATGCCTGTTGGGCTTCAGGGGGCACATGCTCAGAGAGCATTTATATTGTATTTTGCTCTTGTGTGTTAAGTGTTAGTTCATCTCTCAGAACTCACTGACTTCCCATCTGTGGCTCGTTGTTCCCTCTGAAGATGCACATTTTTAAAAACACCCAATTTAAAAAATCTCAGCAGCTGGTTACTGTAGTTTTGATGTACTCAAACAGGAGGAAATAGTGCATTTGCTAATCTCTATTTTTAGCAGCAGAATAATCCAGATTTGGTTCTCTGTTGAGTATTTTGTGCTGCAGGACAGTATGTGGGATTGGGTCAAGATAAATAATAATAATAAACAGTGAGCGTATGGTGATGAAGGAACAATGGCGTGGTTCATTGATGTGTTTTTAATAGTTTTTGAACAACAATGGAGCTCTATGGCACAGAGGAATGAGATATGTGGTCTGTCTGTGCATAGAGGATTTGAATAGATAAACTTTTTTGGTTTTGGTCTTTTCATGGGATTTGTGAAAAATGAGGAAAATAGAAAATATCACCAGAATTACCCTTTAAAGTCCAACTGAAATCATATTTAGTAATCCCTTTTTACAGTCTAAAATGAAGTGTTTATTATTAAAAGGAAGAAAAAAGCTCTTTGGGAAATAACAGAAATGTGTCTTTAAGCCTCAGCCAGATGGATGGCCACGTTGATGACTGTGTTTGATAGACATTAGCTGCCAGGCTGCCAGAGTCACAGTGTTACACCGCAGATGAAGTAAATAATTTCGCACTGTAGCTACAGGTCACGGACAGACAACATGTCGCTAACAGGGATTCTGAAGAGCAGCGACCAAACCAGCATCTTACAAGTACGAGGTGACATTTGCAGCTATGTTTACATGCTGCAGCCAAGCAGATAATTAGCTATCTAGCCTGCCAACTGATGTTAGCGCTGCACTTTTCCCCGGTGAATGTTTGTTTGGTGGCTCCTTCAACAAGCTAATATCCAGGACAAGATGTGTGCTAATGTTTGTAAGTTAGATAAGAAGGAGTCTTTAGCAGGAAAGCTAATGCGGGTTGCTCAGAGTAAGGATGTGCCAGTATCAAATTTTTCATGCTATGATTATCATAAATAAAATATCACAGTCAACGGTATTATCACGATATTTGAAAACCTGAGATTATTAGTGCTAAAATATAGCTAACCCCTTAACATCCACCCTTTTTTTATAGAATTTTTGCCTATTTGGCACACCCAAATGGAAAAGCTTATAACAGAAGAACTGTAAGGCCATGATGCATGTATTAGGCTTCATTTGACATCTTCTAGTTTCTGGAAATGTGTTTATTTAGCATGTGGCTAAAACACAAACAAAACTACATCAGTTCAAATAAGGCTCAAAAAAGTGTTTTTGGTCCTTGTCTATCATGTCATCATATCATCATATTTGAATAACAATAATTAGGACATGCTTTATGTCAGATCTATGCAGAGCACCATAAACCTTCTACATCTTGTCAACCTGTATAAAATTCCAGACCTCTAGGCCTAACCTTATGGGAGGTTGGGAGTTTTTAGTTTGTGGTGTCACTGGTGTCCCCGAACCTCTCCAATGATCTCCAATTGGCCAAATTGTGCCAATTGCTTTGACTCATTACTGCGTGATGCTACTGCTTACAACTGGCTTTAGCTGGTTGCCGGCGACCCGGTGGATTTTAAGAGGTTAAACAACTTCACACCATGATCACCTGGGATTTTTATTCAGTCGTTCTATATGTTGCAGCTTTGTTGGACTCTGCATTAAAAACAACTTAAACACTGTAAACAAAAGTAGGTTTTTCAGAGTTGACTGAAAATCACTTTAAATGCAGCTCAGTGTCTCCATTAATATTTTGAAAATTCATTAATTATTCCCGATGAAATTGATTGATTAGTTTCTGGACTGATTTACTTTGTAGTAAGTGTTATCTGCTGGGTGTTAACCATGAAATTCATTTTTTATTAAAGGGAGATAAATTTGTAAACACACATAGGACATAATTACAGTTATACTGGTCTCTTATGGCCACAGGCTGTCTCTCTACACACCTCCATATCACTACTAGCAAACTTGATCTCCACTCAGGGAGTTTGTCAGTCATGCCGTATTGATAATTGCATTTCTATTTTTCATTTATTTTGTCACTGCTCTGTTGTTATGTAGTGATTGTGATACAGTATATGTTGGGACCTCCTCAAAAACAAGATGATACGCCTCAGGGGGTTTATCCTAATAAATAAAATTTGAACACAGTGCCAAGTTTTCATCTCCTCCACACATCTCTTCTTTACATCTCATTTTCTCCTGTGAAGACAGCGATCCATTCCCATCAGGGTGTCATCTCATTCCCACTTCTGCATCACAATGTGTGAAAAGGATTAAGGACTGTAGTTACAGTGCAGGATATGAATACAGAAAGGAATTACATCACGCTGACTTTTCCATCTTTTACAAACATACATTTAGCTGTTGTAGAAGTGCCACATTTATTGTACGGCTGCTGCAAATGTGCTGTAATATCACTTCTCTCTGAGGCGCATAGTTTGAAAAATTTAAATATTTTAATAGCAGCTGCAAAACATCATCTGGAGAAAAGAAGTCTGAAACAATTCTGAGGGTACACCAGCTCCTATTCTCGCTTTAATTCCCTGGAAATGTTCAATAAAAAATCAAGAGGTTTAAAATGCTGTTTGTTGCTTCAGGGTTCAGCCTCAACAGGGATACATTTTGTTTAAGTGCCCTAATGGGCAGTGAAATAGAAGCTTGACAGTTATCTGAGGTTGACAAACTGCACCAACAAGGTAAAATAAATCTTTCATGGACACTTAGTCTGTAGCAGCAACCCTTAGGGCCCTCTAGGCCTTCAGAGAAGGCCAAACATATCAGCATTTTAAATGTTACATTTAATCTCTTCCATTTAACAATTATTCTCTTCTAATTCTAAGTTTAGTCTCATTTTCTGTCAAGTTTGCTTCAGAAATGAAAGGGTTAATGTGCTTAAACCATGACAATAGAGTTATTCAATCAGATTTCTATTGGCAGGGAGTGGGATATGGGGGAGTACGTTATGCAAGGTACATAACCACTGTTGTCGCCATGGTAGTGACACGTAACCATGAAGTGACACATAGCCATCACAACGTAGCCACGCCCTAAAGCGTACCCTGCTTTATCATCTATTTTACTCTAAATGGGACCATAAATTACAAAATTAACATCATGCTGCATTGAAGAAGATTTGAAACTAGCAATTGAGACCATGAACACATTAGGAAACTGTTTACTGAGGTTATAAATCAAGTGAGAAGTACGGTCATTAGTAGTACTTCTATTGTGTAGAAGTACTAGTTAACCAAGTTTCCTTTTTAACAAGTGATAACATCTACATGGTCTTACTTTGAATGAACATGATGCAAGTTGTTCATTGTTATATTGATGATATATTGGTTGGCTTTGATACGATAAGTCCACCCTCCTCATGCTACATTACGTTGTGTGGTAAATTTGTTTGTTATTGTCACGGTTGGCATTGCAGGTCACATGATGCACATCATGGCCCAGAAAGACTTCCCTACACATGGTCAGTACAAAAGAAACTAAAACAATGAAGAAAATTGTTTGTGGATGGTCACAGACATTGGGAAAACAATATTTATATTGTCACAGTTTTATCTCTTCGATGCAGGGGAGTCAGCAGGTGATCAGTTGGCCTCTGGACGCCTGAAAAACCTTTTTGGCACATGCACCTGGTTGTCAGTGTTCATGAATGGGCTGCAACACTGTATGCAGTTCATGGTGCACATTGTCTGTGTGAGACAGTTCTCTATGATCATACAAATTCCTCAGAGTTAGTATTAGATGAATTAGCAGAATGATGGCTGAATGTTCTCTGTGCAGCTGGATGCCAGCTGGCCCATAAACCCAAGTTGTTAAGAAACTGGCAAGGCCTCAGTTAGGGTTACCTGGAGAAGAAGATCTCATATTGCTCCACGTTGTTAGCATGTGGCATGTGGTAAGATGACACATTGGGAAAAGTCCGTTGGCCTGATTAGAAAAGGAAAAGAATCCATCGACAGCACCAGACAGAGCTGAAAGACAAAGCTGCTGCGAGTAGAATCCTAATTCCACTTTGAGAAAAACAAAAGGATGAGCTAAAGAGAAGTGGAGGCTAAAGAGAATGGCAGAGAAAATTGTCTGTGCATGGTGCCAGCACCCTAAAGCAACAACAATCTCAGACTATCTGCAGATGCAACAAAGCGAAATTAAGCTGTGCGCCAGGAACAAAGCTGAATGGATCAAAGATGTTCACTAGCGAGATGCCAGGTCAGGGTTTTTGGCAGACACTACCAGTCCCAGACAGCTGAGTGCTCGCCACTTCTCTGACCCCATTTGGCAGGTACCGCCTTAATGTTCTCCCCTTTTGGAAAATCAAGACGTGAACATTTTCAAAGGCAGATGTCATCGCTCTAAGATGGGCTGTAAGGTGTAAAGTGTCTTGTAGACAGGAGGGGCGGACAAACCCGATCACAGAAAGAGGAGAACTAACAAGGCTTCATCGGGTCAGGATTAAAAATGGATTTCAGTAATGAGACTAGTTTATGACGCAGTTCAAAGCTGCTTTGATTAAACATGAAACATGAGGACGAATGGCTAGTGACAGGGGAGAAACTGACTGTCAGAAAGAAAAAAAGATTAGCGCCCTCTTCATCGGCTGTTTCCTAATAAAGTGGGAAAAAAGGAACAAGCCAAGAGGTGGTGAATCAAAGAGCAGATGACAGGTGTGACAGTCTTCCAATGAAACCTTTGTTAAGCTTAATTTAAGTTTTTTTTTCCATTTGGAAGTGATATTTAATGTCAAAGTCACTGCAGCACGGACTGGGACTGAGCCAGAACAGAAATCCAGTTGCCTTAAATTGTGGGATGGGCGTCTCCTTGAAATTGTCAGATATTTAAATTAATGTAAGCTCCAACCACACATTACAGGCACCTCCAAGTCCTGTAGAGGTTTATTAAATTAAGGTAATACGAGCGATACAGTTTAGTCTGATGGCACACCGCTGCTCTTATAGTTGAACATACTTAAATCCCCAAGAGATTCTGAATACTTTACCCAAAAACATAATTTTCAGTTAGTTACTCACCTCATCTAGGCTGGACTGCCAGACCCACATTCTTATAATAAATAACAGAGCTTTGAGTTGTAGCTACTGAAAAACAAAGCAAAATATATACTTTTTTTTTTTTTTATTTCAATTTACTTCATTTGCATGACAATTGAAATAGATTTGCACTGCCAAAGCATTTGTACAGGGAAATATTTGATGAGGTAAAAGGAACAATACTAAAAAAATGTTCTTACACCACATATTTTTGATATACAGTAAGAAAAGTCACAATGAATAATAATAATAAAATAAAATGACACCTTATGTACTTTATTTTCTAGAGTTATGTTTGTGTACATACATCCAGTCTGTGAGGAAAACAGTATGGACCTAAAACTGAGACCCATAGATGTGTTTTCAAGACCCGACCTGACTGAACCTAACTAGTACTGTTACATCTGAAACCTGAACCTGCAACCTGAAGCAATATTTTACTAGCTCACCATATTAATGCAATGCAATGTTTCTTTCTGTATTCTCACTCACATATGACAAAATATGACACACATGAATGCAGACAATTCCCAACGTCCAAGAGAAAAGAGAGACATTTCTTAAATAATGACATTTGAAACTGTACCCGACCTGAACCCAAAGGTTTGTCAGGACCTGGGTCGCAGAATCCTTTGTGTATATAGTGCCACCACACTGCAAAACAAACCAAATGAGGACAGATTAAAATACAGTTAAAAATGTACATATTCAGACTAAAATCACTTCATGTTAGAATGTGGTGTTGATAGCAGATATACTGTCCTACTATCCCGCATACAACTGCTCATTATTTGTGTCATGTAATATTAAGGTTTAAACTGGCAGATGTGTCACAAAGTCAGAGTTTGATTATAGATTAGCTGACTAATCAATTAGTCAATTGAAGCAACTATTTTAATAACAGATTAGTTATTAAAGTCAGTTTCAAAACACAAATGCCGAACGGTTCTCATGTCCCAAATGTGAAGATTTGCAGCTTTTATTTGTCTTTTCTGACAGTAAACTGAAAATCTTTAAGTCTTGAACTGTTGGTTGAACAAAATAAGCTATTTCAAAATTGCATTTTTCACTATTTTCTGACATTTTATAGACTAAACAATGAATCAGTTAAGTGAGAAAATAGTGATCACATTCATCAATAATGAAATAATCAGTACTATTTGGATGTTGCAGCTTATTATTATTATTATTATTATTATTATTGATTATAGTATTATGTTTAGCTGTGATAGAGATTCAAGACATTCATGTACCAGCCTACAGTCAGTATTCCACTTGTTCTGCTGAACAGCTCAGGTTAATCATTTAAACCATTATACAGCAATGTGTCATAATCGCTGTCCAAGGTGCTGATCCGGGGACCCTCAGGGATGCTGGAGCTGTCTGTGGTACTTGCTTTCAGCTGATAGGGTTTGTTATTCAGACATTCATTTTATTTTAGGAACACTGACAGCAAATTTAGCTGTTTAGAGAGACATTTATTGGCAACATGCTAGTTTTTTTTTTTTTCATCGTAGTTTTTCCTCTGCTGATATCAGGCATGTAGCTGCTGATTACAATTCACTGCCTTGTGTGTCGATTGGACCAAAAGACATTAATATACTTAGTACTATGTGTGTCTCCTATTTAAATCGACAAACAGGTCTGAAGCTCTTTGTATCATTTGGTATTATTAAAATGCAGGACCCTGAGTGGAGTCCTCTGCCTCAAAGGGGATTGCGGGGGTTGTACTTTTCAGCCTAGTCAATAACCACAATTGGGATTGGTAGCCAACAGCAGTCTGCAGCACTGTGGGAACAAATGAGGACTCTGCATTAAGCTTTTCAAGTAAGAAAAGCTGATGTGTGGTAAGCATTTTGTGGAAACTGGAAAAAGCAGGGGCTTCCTGCCTTCGTCTTCATCCTGAGTCATGCTTAACTATAGAGATAAAGTGCAGAGAGGGAGAGGGCAAAGCAGAGATAGAGTCATGTGACAAACAACTTGAATTTACACTTCTACTTTTCCTCATGAGACAGATCTTAAGACACTCCTGCCTTTACTACAGAGGGGAAGCATTAGACAAGCTGCTAGAATCTAGCACCTTCATCTCAAACTCCTCAGATTTTGATTACAAGGTAGTCCGTGTGTCGATTAAAGTCTTATCACAGGACATGCACTCTCCAGAGCACCCATAGTCATGCCATAACAGCTTAAACTACATCACACCTACCACAGAGCTGCACTCCATAGGAGGTCTGCCTATGAAGTGGCAATTTCTGGGGTTTCCTGAGCAGAAATGCAACAGGGGTGCATGAGGGACACGTGTCAAGTAAGGGATGAGAGTGGAGACATGCAGCTGAACTGGGAAAAAAAAAAACAGATATGGAAAGTAAATGAGCACAGCAAAACTTATGTGCAGAAGCCTCCTTTTTCATTTTCAGAGGATAGAAACCTGCTGGCAGGTTGGTGCTGGGATGTCAGAGATTTAGCATACATCATCATTACATGTCATTGCAGGGCTGAAAACCATGTCTGCCACTCATAGGATACCAGAGCACTTTATTAAAAAATAGCCCTGAGGTTCTTTCAGCTTAAATTAATTGCAGCACTTCTCTCTGGAGTTTACAGCATGTGCACCTCGATTTGATTTGATAAAAATTTTGTGTTCATTAAACTGAAGCACAGAATACACACTCACTTTAATGAGTCTGAATGTTTAGTAAAGAAAGATCAAAGGAGGGGGAATATGAGAAAAGGCAAAAGCAACTAGTGATACTCTCCGCTCAGACAACCTGAGCTGGGATTTCTTTCTCTTGCTGAGATTTCTGCATGTTGACTTTTTAATATTTAAGCATGATTAAATCTTAGTACCTAAGTTTAGGATTAAGAAATCTGGTAAAAACCGCATGGCTCTGTAACCACTGAATCTAAATTTCATCTATGGTCTTCTCATTAACGTAAATAATCTTTCTTTTAATTCGACAAGTTTACATTATTAATTTCTAGTTGACATTGTGTGTAGCTTTGTATTTTGTATAATGTGTTCTGTGTTTTTTTTTGCTTTGTACTGTTTGTTATTGTGCTGTTATATGTTTTGATTGTAAGGGACTGCAGATGAAAATTAGCTTGAAGCTAAATCTGGTACAGTGCATCATTTATGTTAAACTGTACACTGTCCCGATAAATAAATACAATACAATTTTGTCATTATTTACAGCTATTATTGCAGTCATCAAATGATATATTTTAATTAAGTGAAACAAAACCAATCGTCTGTTTTTATACCTCAGGCTCTCCTCTCTTTGTCGCTAATGACTGAGAGTAATAAAACATACATTATTTTACATATAAATGGTTTCCACAGACACAGGTACACATCAATTGTTTTCACCAAAAACAAGTGGCTCAGCTTCAACATACTAAATATTACCAATTAGACTGCATCATCCATCGTAACAACCTTCTAAACTTAGGTTGCAGATTTTCAAGTTAGCCTACAGTGCACTGATTACATCCAAAGCACATTCCTTGTATACTTGCATACTTGGCTAATGAACAGATTCTGATTAATTACTTCTTTCAAGCCAGTGAGAAATGAAGATGGAGCAAATAAAATAAAGGAGAAAAGGATCTTCCATCCTTTGTTTTCTTCTGAATTCGGAACATAAGGTGTCAAATGATGCTGCCATGGTCAGAACTGGTTTGGGGGCCATTTCGTCCAAGTTCCCATGAAGTACATAATGGCAGCTTTGTTAGTTTGTGATCATTTAATGAAACACATCTTCATTCTATGTAGATAAATGCACCATGTGAGCATATTTTAAAGTGTTAGAACTAGATTTCAACTGCCGCAAGACTGGGCCACAAGATTAAGTAATAATGTGAAATCCAGTTGATGATGCTCTTTAGTGATGCAAATGTACAAACAAATCTGCAAAGAATGTGAAAACTCAGTGAATGTGGGGATTTGGGGGCCCCCCTGGAAGTCTGGCATTGTCTGCTTTGCTTGTAATCCAGCCTTGGATGTCGCATATGGCGCCCAATGTGTGGCTGACTCTACTTTAGTTGTTTTGTTTTGGTTTAGGTGCCATCGGGTCTCATGCAAAACCATTTTCATATTCATCTCCTAAAACTTGCATAAATTTCTTTGACGTTTGGTTGGAGTCAACAAACTCTTAACTGAACTTGTTGTAAATCACTTGTTTCAGCCTGATGAACTGTCACTTGTTCATTAGGAAGTATGCATTTGTGAGATTTGATAATTAGCATAATAAATGACTCTAAAATGTCCATATAAGGTGAGCAGAACAAAACATAATAAATTTAGGGGTGTCAGCAGTAGGGGACCTGAAATGTGTCATCAGAGCAGAGATGTACTGTGACAGAAATAAAGAAGAAACGTTTTGACATGAAGTTAGATGCTAAAAAACGTCTTTCTAAAGCAAAACGCTCCGTGACTAATATGAGAGGCGTCATGTGACAGTCATAGATAATATTACAGCCTACAGTACACAGCATGATACTGAACAGAGAGCTGCAGAGACACCCTGAGGCACCAACTACTACTATTCAACAAATACTGAAATGTAGAAGTTACTGCACCAAAATATGCCATTAAAAATAAGATCTAAAATACCTCTCAGCCGTGGTGATGATATGTTGAACCAAATATTAATTCTGAATTAGGTTTGTTTTATTTATACATTTTATTTTAGTTGATTTCAGTATCTTATTTGAACTCCAAATCCATTAAGATTAGGACATTATCATAATTCTTAAGTCATACATGTGTTTCTGTCCTTGTGAAGAAAGTCCAAAACTATCTGTTCATGATTCATACGACAGGTCCGGACTCGTAAATTATCTTCCTACCTCAGAGAAAATTCTAAGCATGAGAAAACTGATGAACAAACACCCGTACATGCCTCATAAGAACAAATCTGTTGGTACGAGTGGTTCTTGCACGAGGCTCATCGTCTCTTTATCACTTCTATTTTGCCTCTGATTGGTTAAGATTCTGCCGCCACTGTTACCACTTCTGACAAATATATCAATATGAGATTTAACAAGGATAACAACTGTACACCAATAGTAAGAGGTACATACAGTACAGTATAGTGTATTTGTTTTATTTCACACACATAAAATGACAAATGATCTTAACCTGAAATCGTTAACGAACCATATACAACTACCCGACCTTCTCCAGAGGTCAACGTAGTGGCTTAAATCTATTTGGTTCTTCTGGCATTTGATCTTACAGTGTAATGTTTGTTGGTTCATCTTTTAAAATTTCAAATCTTTTTTTGTATTTGTTTTGCAGTGAGATTTTGAAAAGCTTTGCCGGTTTGGATTCAAACCCCCACAGATTTTTCTCTTATATGTTTTTGTCCTTGTGTCAAGGAGCCAGTTAATGAGCTGTGAGATGAGATCAGATGAGTGGAGGAAATTTCATTCCCTGAAATTTTTTTGCAGGATATTAGACATATAGGGTGATAGCAAGGAAAACACCAAATAATACATCAATAATCATATATTAGAGGAGTGAGTGGGCCCTTCCCGGGACTCTGTTCCCAGAAAGACTAATTGAATAATAAGATAATTACAGCCAGGAAAAGCACTGGACAATAAGCAGCAGTGAGCATTAAGCGTCACACAGATAGCTATAACAAAGTTATCATTCTCACTATAAAATAATTTAAACCAATAAAAAAAGAAAAAAACAAGTTAAAACTAAGCTTGTCTTCCCTGGTAGTTCAGCTAGCAGATAAAGCAAATATCTACTAAAAATAGAGTTCTATTGTGTTAATGTTACGTTTCAGTTGAGGAGGTGGATTTACATATAAATTTGAGTTTTGTTTGGTCAGGATGAGATTTATCTTCAGTGTCTGGACGTTAAATAGCAATTTCACACAGCAGATATTGCTCCTCACCTCAGTTTCCATCACAATCTCTCTGTGTCTGTTTTGGCACTGTGCAGTGTCTCCACAGATTGTTTGCTGCAGTGTATTATTGCATGTCACACAGCACACAGTGATAGGAGTGCACAAATATGGATTTTGTGCAAAAATACATTTTAAAAGTTGATGTGAAGCTTATATGAGGCTCCATCAGTCTGAGTTAGTCATATCAAGTGGATATCTGACACATTTACAGTCTTTTTAGCATCAAATTCCCTCCTTGTCTTTCCTAGGACAGTGTTTCCCTGTTGAGCTGCAGGTGGAAGTATAGTAACAAAAAGAGGGAAAAAGACTGTAACGTTGAAAGATATCTACTTGATTTCACTCATTTGGATGCTGAAGCTTCATATTAGCTTCAGATAAACTTTGAAATACATTTTTACACAGAAGGAGGACTGTGGATTTTGTCCCCCATCACTTCCATTGTAAGTGCATTATGGGGGGATCTTCTAATGGTCAGTATGAACAGGAGGAATGATTACAGCAAGAAAAACATGTTTCATTGTTCATTTGGGCTCCTGACTGTTGTTTTAAGACACACTTGAAAAATTGTGAATGTGTCCTTTCATTTATTGTAAGACTAGATGATGCAGTTTGATGTTGGAGTTACTGTCTGTGAATGGGAAAATTGTTTGGGTTGGTTAAGAGAATTTCTTCACAATGACCATTAAACAATAGAGACCGGAGCCGAGGTATCAAAATTTAACAGAATTTATTTTCTTGTACAAGAAGGAGCGTTTCACAGTGCAACACACAGGATGAGGTTACAAAGAAAAAGGCTCCTTGTGGGGGTTTTATACACCTTAAGTGGGAGTTACAGTTCTTTTCTTAATCTATCAAATACAGACTTATAGATAACGTCATGTCTGTTTTCAGCTCTCCTGTCCAGGAGCCATCCTGCCCAACTGACCCCCAGATTATATGTCTCACCCTGTCTCCAACAAATTCAAATTTCTACATCTTCCTCATTACAAATATACTGCTGAACTTCCTTTAACCTTAGCTGATGAGTCTGCTGATGTTGCAGAGTTGCAGTACAAGACAGGAACAATTCATCATGATCTAGATAAAATAGTAACACACATACACAGTGCAATCATAATTTCTATAACAGGTTGATTGTAAAAAAAAAAATTGTTGAGCAGCCCAATGACAATGTGTGAAATGTATTGATTAAACTGGTGCCAGACTAATTTAAAGTACAAACGGCAGTAGTTTAAGTCCTACTCCGGAACCTGGTCTTCAGTGACTGACTGTTATATACTAATGGATTCTGTTTTTAAGAGCACAGAGATAGGTCCATTTAATTAAAGGGGGGATGATTGTGCAGTCTGTCAATCAATTGTATTATCTGAAACATATTCAACTAATGTCAGAGATCTCCCGTGACCATAAATATCAAGTTATTTGGGATTCTGATCCAGCTCATTATCCTGAAGAATTAGATTAATGTTAGATGATTCTGCAGCTGGATTTACATCCAGTGCCAATATTCAGTGTTACTTCAGTAACTAGTGTATAGCAAAGTAGTGCTGGCAAAAAATGAACAAACAATTCTTGTGCCTATTTCTATTTGTTTTGCATTTTGACACTATTATCATCTCCAGGTCATTTCTTACATCAGCACAACTATCACAATAGAGTAAGGTGAAATTTTAGTCACCAGCTTTATGTAGCATGCAGCCTCACATTTTGAGTGAGTAAATTACTTTACTTCCACTTAATACCCCCACATCCTGTTAGTGTGCCCTTTACTCTGGTGGCCTGACAGGTGCACAATACCCAATACTCAAATTATCTCAATATATATAGAGAGAGAGGTCCAGACCCTGGTATACTGAGGCAACATAACAATCAAACTTCCCAGCACCACAGCAAAATGGAAAGTAAGGGTGTGGAGGTCAGAGAGGAGGATGGGTTCATAGAGCAACTTTCATAGTTTCCATCCCATAACAATCAAACAGTTCATTTTTTTTGTAAATCTAGCCATGGTTTTTCCCAACCTTAACTTCATTGTTTCCACATGCAGATACTGTAGAAAGTGATCATTTTTAAATCATTGGCATTGGATGTAATCTGAGGTCTCTCAGAATTGCCCAATACCAGTGTTGCCTGATCATAAGATTAAGAAACTTTGATCTCATTTTTAACTATCGTCCTCAGATAAACCATTAGCTGACTCCGTTGTGTCAGCGAGGGGTCACAACCAAACACGAAAACTAGCAGAACAATCGACTAATATAAAAACTAATATGTTGTGGCCTTTTTATACTTTGGACTTTTTTTTTCATTGATGTCAAATCCAGTGCACTTCACTCAACGTCACTTCACTCTCAGGATTGATGGATTTTGTTTTCTATCCAGCCCGTTTCAGCGACAAATGTCAAAGTGACCTTGAGCAAAAACACAATTCAATTGCTCCCAATGTATAAGTCGCTTTAGACAAAAGCATTTGCAGAATGAATGTAATGTAATGTGTCTGTCTGAGTTAAGGAGACGAAACCAAAAGACCACCTCCTGTTTCAACAAATAACACTGAGCAGGTGAAGCTACACAATACACCTACATATGTATAGATAAGGTAGAAAGAGCAGAAGGATTTTTTTTAAAAAAGGGAATGTTATGTCTGAGGATGAGTAAAATATAATTTTGTAACTTAGTTTAAAGGATATGTTTTGATACTTTTTTGCACAGTGTATATTGTTCCCACTTGGTTCATGGGGAGAAGTTTGCTTCCAATCAGTCCGGGTTATATAGAAACCCTCCGTGTTGCCCTGTGAGTGGGAAGAACAGACAAAACAAATCAGGAAGTCACACTGAGAAAAAACATGATGACCAGCTGAGTGTATCTTGTGGTGGGAGGAACAGATGACCACCACGCAGCTGAGCAGGATATTCATGTACAATGACAGAAATACCGCTGAGTTTCCAACATAAGCTGCGAGACCGGCCTGTCTTTGCACAAAGGGGGGTGGACACAATAACAGAAACACGTGTACTGTATGATAGACAGTCTAATATCAACAGTACTGGAGCTTGCATTCATCATTCATAGACAATAGATGTTTTCATGCAACAAGAAGATGGATGATAGATAATGAAATGCATATTCATTTCAACTTCAACCAGATCACACAGGCACCTCTCCTTTTAAATCTCACAATGCCACACTAGAGAGATGAGGCACAGCAAGTTCGCCTTTCAATGGCGGTGCTGTACCTTGTATTATTATGTGAAGGTCAGTGAAGTCACTGGTGGGCCAGGTGCAATTTTCAAAGGTCATGATTTTTACATTGTTCTGATTTACCAAAGAAGAACCTGAAGTCAGAGCTGGAAATGTATTTGAAACTTATCTCTATACATTATAGAACTGCCAGAGGAAATAAGATAAAGCAGGAGAAACATAAAATGTGCTGAACCAAATGAAAGTTTGATTCACACAGGAGATCAGTAAACCTCAGCCTACATCAAAACACAGAAGATGACAGTTTCCAAGCATCAAATGTTCTCAGACGATGCCCTCATATCACAGCAGGTCTCCAGGTCGCATAAGTCCCACCGTAAAAGTACTGTAACGCTCAACAAGTTCTCCAAACTGCGACAAAATGCATCATTTGTAACTGACTTTTCGAACGACACATTGAACTGTTTTCATGATGCAACACCCCAAATACATTTTATGTTGTGACAACACTTTAGTTAAAGTTTGGTTAGGTTTCAGGAAAAGTCATGGTTTTTGTTAAAATAACTACTTTGTTAAGGTAAAGGGACTGTCATTGTCATGGTTACAATAACAGAAACCAATGTTGACTGACGGTTGTAAATGGGAAATGACCAGCTGTCTCCTGTGTTGAAATCTGACATTTGACCTCCTTACTCTATGTACTTTTTCAATCTATAATGATGTCACCCATCTTCCTCCTTTGCTCCTGATGGTTATGTGTGGCTATGACCGATAGATTCTTTCAAATGTCAACACATGTTGTTTTTCTTGGGAGGACATAATACTGTAAGACTTCAATTATTAATTCCTGAGTCCAGGAAAACAACACATCTGGGCAAGCAAAGGAGCTTTTTTACATTATCGTCAGGAAATTCAAAAAACTCCAGTATGTGCGGTGGCTGATTATGCAGTTTCATTTCACTTTGACGCTCGACTATATTTATTCAAACCAGAGTACACAGACGAGGGGCTAAAGCCAACCAAGGAATGTGGGCAGAGGCAAAAAGACAACAGGATGATCGTCCTGCAACACAACTTCCCTCAGGAGACGAGTCTTCCTGTGGTCACTACTCTACAAAGCTGACTGCGGAGGAGAACGTCAGTTGCAACGTGCAGTACTTTTTAAGGGGGAATTACGATACATTAATACATGTTTTTTAGGAACTTATTGCCAGCTGAGTTGTAAACTATGTTTTCTCTCAACGTAATAAGAAAATGTTAATTAATATTAGTTCCAAATATGTTAATATTGACAGTACAGTACAATATCTTGTAGTAGTAACTATAGCATCATTACACTTTTTATGGTTATGTTTAGCCGCTGGCAGCACTTGATTAAGAAATAAAGTCCACAATGACTTGACACCTAACATGTTTATGAACATTTCAACAAAACAATGATCGTTCTAATCTTAACCAAAGTGTTAAACTAACCACATGATGCCCGAGTCCTGCATCGCCCCACATCCTCGTCAACCTCCTCCTACAGACTTCAGAGCAATATATTAATTCAACACTTAATACCTTAAAAATGTTGCTGGTGAACATAATCCTGGCAGTGATTACATTTGCCAACACAACGTAATTAGGAAAACTATTTAGTCATATATAAAAAAAATGTAATTTCTAGGAGACAGGGTTATTTCCTGACCATAGCTGTGTGACTACTGTGAATACTTATTTTTTCTTTTTTTTCTTTTTCTCTTGTTTTTTGCTATACACGTGTCTTTGTCTATTTGATGTTATATTGTTTTATGACTGTATGTTTTTATGATTTGTTGAAATGAAGGGGAGGACTTTGTATAAGCCCTCTGGGCTTCCTTCCTCTCCTGCACAATTTAATATAATTTTAACTGTGAAATATTTTTATTGTAACCTTTGTGCAAATAAAAAATACTAAAAATACTACAACTAATAAACTCATGGCTCTGATCAAAATTGTGGTGTTTCACCTGATCTAAACCAACAAGAGGAAAAGACAGAAGTTTGCTGGACAAGACAGTCATCTCTAGCAAGCAAGAGTGATAAAAACCACTACCAAAAAAATCAAACCCTTAAAGAAAACCTTTGTTTAAACAGAACTGTGCAATAAATGAAATGTTTGTTTTTTTAATTTATTGAGATAAATTGGCAGCTTGTTTGGTTAGCTGGTGAGTGGGACTAGTTTAGTTAGCATGACTCATTGTCTGAATGATCACAATTTTGAGAATAAGACCCAGGTTGAAAAATAAAAGCATTTTTCTCTAAGGCCCGATTGTGACATCTGAGACATCTCCCCCAATCGCTGAAATGGTATTTTGCAAAGTGCTTCCATGGATTACACCATTTTCTTATCATCATCTTGTTCCCACCAGGAAGGAGATGCTGGATGAATATAGTCACTCAGAATGGCTTTTATATAGCTCTCTGAGGTGTTAAGTGGCCCTAAACCAGGACTGGGAAACTGTTTCCTATCCAGGAAAAACACTACAACATTTGAACTGAAGGTGTGTTAATCAGTGTGTTTGGGGGGGGAGGGGTGGGAGTGAAACCCTGCAGCCTCTTCTCCCTCAGCAACTGTTCATCTCTGACCTAAACCATGCCAAGAAAACACAGCCAGGATCACGGCGGCGCTGCCAGATCTCCTCGCTGTGGGAAACAAGCGCTCGGGTCTGTTGACTTTTCTTGGCGAGCGCTACAGATGCACTCATTCACTTGAGAACAAGATGACAGATGACTCATCTGTCATGCAACATACACACACATAAACAAACACATTAAACCCGCACATGCGAGAGTCAAACTGCACCTGGATTCACTTTCTGTAGAAGCAGATTGGACTTTGTTTTCATTCAAGCTCGTTGTTGTTAATCATTAAAATTCAAATTGCATTTGAAATAAATAAATTCATACTGGTTGCTAATAATTTTGGCAACCTCTCCAAAAATTTAATTGTACTGTAATCAAATTTAGCGCCGGCTCTCCTCCTCAGACCCTTGACATCAGGAAGACATGTAGTTGTAGTTGAATTTCTCAGAAGCAGCAGAGCAGCTCTGGAGACAGAAATAAATTACGTGAGTTCAACTTCATGAGACAAAGTTTGTTGAATTTTGGTCAACATCATACCTGTAAAAAGCTGAATGACATGAAAGGGACTCAGGGTCCCTCAAGGGTCAAATATAATCAAATTAAATAAAAATGTCAGTGACTTATTGTTTCATTTGTTCAGTGTTCATGATGTTAAGATATGAGCAACAACCAGCTGACCTGGCTAACTTTGTGCATCATATTTTTTGTTTTTATTTTGAATTTTAACAAGAAATTGATAAAAACAAACTGATAATCGCAACAGAACCTCCTCGGTGATCAGCATCTTCTTGCTGCAGGAATTGCGACATTTAAGGACATAAAATCTAGATGGTTAAAATGGCTTCTTTTTTAAAAAAAGAGTATGTTTTTGGCTGTAATTTAGTAAAAAAGAGAAAAAAATTAACTTTAAGCTACACTGCATGTTATCAGTTAGTAAGGAAGTGTGAAATTTTATCAACTTAGTTCTCTAAGCTGAGCTTTTTAAGTATGTTTTAGCATTTTTTGTACATACTGAGTCTATTGTTTTGTTGGCTTGCAAAGGAAGTTTGAATCATTTGGTATGTGGCACTGCACTCCCACACATTGTGGCAGCTGCAGTGTGTATAAGAAGAACAATCCAATACATGCATCAAATTCAATCCATACAGACTACATGCAGGCTGCATCTAGTGAGCCTTTCTTTTTTTTTTTCAAGAATAGACACAGAGAACAGAGAATGCAAATATTCACAAATAAGCAGAGTAACAGATATAATTTGTTGTTGTTGTTAATCATTAAAATTCAAATTGCATTTGAAATAAATAAGTTAATAGTGGATGCTAATAAGTTTGTTAAGCACTCGATCCATTTCTCCGCCCATTGACGTTGAACCCACTGGATGGTAAATGGACCGAACTTCATTTACTTCACTCACACACACACACACACACACACACACACACACACACACACACACACACACACCTCTTCTCCCTGTGTGAACAACATCAGCATCTTCCAAGATTCATATTCTTCACATATTGTATGTTTGCAACGTATTTACTTAATATTCTCCTTCTGTTTTTCTGATATTGTAATTTCACTATTGTTTTTCTGTTTACTCTGTAACATCTATTGCAGGTTTGTGTGTCGTGGAAGAGGAAGTCCTCCTTGGTTTCTTTTCCTGAGGTTTCTTTCTTTTATCATCTATTGAAGGACAGTTTTCCTCATCCAACGCAAGGGTTTCATTTATTTATAATTAATTATAAGGACAACACGCATTAGTCAACATTTCTGTCAATGTTCCAGTGTTTGCCAGACAGCCAGCTAATTTACAAAAGTCCTTTTGCAAGATGTTCTTAAACCAGTAGTGCAGTTTAAGGAAAGATGTTGTCATATACAATATATTAATCTAATTTGTTATTTTGGATTATATTAATGAAATTGACTTGAGCTGATATACAAGGTTTAGCTTCTTGCTCAAGGGCACTTTGACATGTGCAATTAATTATGACCAACTGAGCTCACAGTCACTCAAAAAAACCAAACTTTTATCCATATGTTGATTAATCTTTGTCAAACATCCAATATAATACAATACAGTATTCATATTTAAAAGCAACATAATCATTACAGTATATACTAACATGATGATATGAACTACTTATATCTCAGAGATGGCTGTGTAGAAACTCCTGCTGTTAAAGCACTTTGTGCTCCAGTTTTGTATGGGCAGTAACCTTTATTACTCAGTTTACAGTGATGAGCTCTATTTATTTGAATAAATAGTATATTATCACAACTTTAACAGCAAGCACGACCAATTTATCCGAACCTCTTATTAGAGGCATTCTACACCTTCATTTAGCAGAAAATAACAATACTGCTGCTTTAACGTTAGCAGTTTATCACCTTCATAAAACAATGAGGGAGTAATAAACAGAAGAATCAATATGTTTTTATATAACAGTTAGAGGAATGACAGTTGCATTTACAAGCTTCACAACATTAACACTGAGGACAATGAAGGGTGTGTGACTGGCTGGCAGACGTATCATCCATTACAAATATTAAGTGTTGTGCCATCAAGTCAGTGAAATGCTGTTTGTCATTTTGTTTAAGCAGGAAACACACACACATTAGTCTCTCTAAACTTGTGAAGACTCACATTGACATACTGCATTCCCTATAGTCCCTAAACATAACCTTAACAATCATAACTGAATGCCTAACCCCAACCCTTACCCTGAATTCAACCCTCTTAAAGTCCCCCTCCACTCAAAAATCAGTTTTTCTTCTTGTTCCTTGGATGTTGTTCTTCTTCTCTGTGCAGAATGATGTATGTGCAGAGTTTGTTTCCACATTTTATCTGCTGGCAGTGGAAAGTTTCTCTGAGTTCACTGTAAATCTTGAAAGTTTAAGGTGTGTTATAACAAGCATGATTTGTGACTATTCAACTTATACAAATGTGATGTGGAAACCTGAAGCCTCCAGTGCACAAACACTGAGAATGGACTTCACAGTGAAGTAGGAGACATCTTGTTCCAGCAGTTAAACTTTTGAAATAACAAATATTTGCATATTTATTGATTTTTTTCAACAAGAGAGGAGTAGATGTATTTATAAATATTTTTGAGGGGAAAAACATATCATACACAAAATATTAGTCCAAGCAGAGTACTCTAGTGTCTTCAGACATGACTGAGGGGGATCTTTTTTTCTTTTCATTGTTGTGAGGACTCACAACAATGATTTAAAACTAAAATTGGTCTTCACAATAGAAATACACACACACACAAATCAAACCTTACTCCCCAGTGATGACGCAGAGTCATTCCTCACAAGCCCACTGCTGTGTTTTTCACTCACATGAAACAACAAAAAAAATTCTCCATTTATTTGTGGTTATATGTGTGTGTGTGTGTGTGTGTGTGTGTGTGTGTGGGCAGTCTGCTCTGTGTGGGCTCCCTATAATCTCTTAGCAGGATCACAGTGATGCAACGCACATGCTGCTGTGAACCGAGAGCTCGGTCATGTGCTTCCCACACATACAAACACTTTCTCCTCGCTGTTAGACATGGACAGCTACGACTCATCGGTCAACCAAAAAAATGAGATATCAATGTGTGCGACAACAATTTCACTAAAATTTACATTTACATTTCGAAGACTAAATTATCATCCAGAAAGTCTAACAAAGCGTGTCACTAATTATGTTGCTAATGGACTTTTTGACAGGATGATTCTGGTGCTGAAACAGGATGTAGGGCGCCGGGTCATGTCAGGGAGAAGCCAGGGTGGCACCACAGCTATACAGAAACTTGATTGATGACCACAAGCGTTGCCTCACCTGACGTGACGAGGTTGTCGATCACACCTCCGAGCTGTTGTTGACTTGGTGTTATATCTGCTAATGAATGAACCCTAAAGTCAAATCTGTGAGTGCAGTTTAAGTGTTTGCTCAGAGTGTCTTTCAAGTCTGTCTTAATACAATACTGATATGCTCATATGTACATGGAAATGGGTCTTGGTCACTGTAACAATTCCTACTCGCCATATGAAGCCTGAAGACTACACTGTAAGAAATGGAGGACAAAAATTTACAGCCCTCATTCCAAAGTTCAGCTAAAGCTAATACGAGGCTTTCAGGATCTGTCAAAGGAAATCTCTGGTAAACATTTTTCCCATCGCTTATTTCTTTCAGAACACACCTGATAAACATATAACATGAAGATGAGAACAGCTGGAGATCAGCAGGAGTTGGAAAAGGTTGTTACCAGATATTTGTGTCTAACAACGCAGACTGCAAAGAAAAAATAATCACTTTAAAGTTTCCTCTGAGCATGTCTTGAGTAATGGTTACCCTTAGGGATGTGCAGAGATCCCAGTATTTGTATTTGTATCTGTATTTGTATTCGAATAAAAGTGGAAAGAGGCTTAAAAATCCTGTTTTTGTTTTAATTACACTTTTAATTTTAGAAAATTATCATGATTACTGAGCTAAAACTTTACTCATCGCCTCATTGCAACCAGACCTATATATTTGTACACCCATAACACAGAGACAGCACACTGTGTAACATGTAGGGAGGAACTTCAAAGGCAATTATTGCTTTGCACTTTTCATTTATTGCCTATTTTTTACAACCTAACTTTGTGGACAGGAGAAGGGGAACAACAGATCATGGAGAGTCCCTTGGGAGCACTTTGCATGTGTCAGTAGCTCAGCTTTATCTCTGGGGAACACCCCCAACAAATAACTTTTAAAATATTTGTATGAAACAAATATTCGTATAAAATCCATTATTTGTGCTTTGCCGCATAATGTATTTGTATTTGGGCACACCCCTAGTTACCAGTTACTGACTCTCAGAATGTATCCCTCCGCCACAGCATTTTGTATTAAGCAAACTGTAACTGTGGAAGATACCGATTTAAATTTAGTTAACTAAGATTGCTGAAGCTTCATTTTTAGCTTCAGCTGAACTTTGGATCGAGGGCTGTGGATTTTGTCCCTCATTTCTTACAGTGTAGTCACACTCATATCCTAACAATCATATCCTAACAATATAATTGATCAATTAACATGACCCATAAGTGGCAGTGTTAATAGCCTCTGTGTAGTTCACCTGCTGAGCTCTTGTCGGATTTGTGCACCAGACCTGCCTGCCTGCCTGCCTGTTTTTGACAGTAAGCTCATTAGTATTTCAAGTCAAGACTGCTCTTGTCATATCTTATCTGTTGTGTCAGTTTGCTAGTCACGAGTCCAAATCCTGTTAGCACATGTTACACTTACTTAACCCCTAAAAAGGTGTGAAAGTCAGTTTAAATCTCATCTTCACAAAACCATCCAAAACATTATGTAATTGCTAAAAAGATATGTGTCTGATCTTGTTTTTTTTCCTCCTCTCGTGTTTCATTTTTTATGTTTGAGGATGGTGGTCTGAATCTCTGATGGGTGTATCTAAGCGCTTCCTTGCATGACTGTGGGGAAGTAAATGAATGAAGTGCCAGGTCTAATGGTTAGTTTCTGTATTGATTAAGCTCTTGCTAATTTATTTTTTTTTCCATTAACCCATTATTCCATTTATGCATCTAATCTATAAAATGTGAGGAAGCTGCGAAAATACCCATTACAGATTCCTGGAGCCTAAATTATAAATTATCATCTTTTTATTTGAGGAGTTCAATTTGAACCAGATGTTCGGCATTTTTGCTTGTTGGTGAAAAGAAACGTATTCATGTCTTTAAAAAAAACATAATATACTTTATAATTGATGTATAAAAACAGAAATATAGAGAATAAGACTGATCTGGTGTGACTGAGAGAAAGTGAGTATAATAATAAAAATACTCTTCACAGGTTGGTTAAAACACATAATAGTAAATCACAATACATACGATAATAAATAACATAATATGCACAGTATAGACAACAATAACAGACATAGTTTCAGTGTGAACGGTGTTTACGAATTTAGCAAAGTTATAGCGTCTTACTGAGGGCGTTTTTATGAATTCATTAAAAAGGGGATGAACAGGATCGGACACAATTTGTCTGGCTTTTTGTTTCACCTGTATTTTATATGTGTACATTCCAGTTGTTTCTGCTGTTTCCCAATAATTTTACTGGCCATGTTTGTCATTCTGTACTGTTTGCGTCTGACCACGTATATATATTAATATTAATTATTAATTAATATGAGTAAAAACACTTTCAACAAGACTTCTGAAAACAGTCTCTAAAATAGTCATGCTTATATCGTATAAATCCAATTTCTTGATTAGATACAAGCGCTGCATTGCTTTTTAAAAAATGTATTCTGTGTTGGCTGTAAAAACTTAAAGTGTGATTAAAAAGGTTCCTAAATATTTAAACTCCTCTACTGCTTCAACAGGCTGACCATTAATCAAAACGGGTGGAAAATAATGACTGAGGTATCCCTTGTCCGCATAAGACCGAACAGCACCATGTCATCAGCATATTTGCACAATCGGCAGGCTGAATTCATAATTTGCATTTCATTAGTGTACAGGGAAAACAAAACAGGGTTTTTTTTTGTCTCCTCCCCTTCCATTCATTTTGAATTACCACCATTTCTCATCATTAGCTTCTCTTTTTTCCTTTAGATCACTGATCATCCCATTAGGCCTAATGCATCCTCCTCCCATAGCATCAATCTCATTATCCAGTCAATCCCCACCTCCTCATCCTCAACCTTTTCCGTGTTTTCTTCTCTTTATCAGTCTCTGCTGGATTCGGAGCGTAAACCCCCAACGTCCCATTGAGCCTCCTGCCATCCCAAAAATAATCCCAGCAACAGGAGAGAGACAGACAGGGAGGAGAGGAGGAGATGAGAGGCTATCATATGGCTCCAGCATAATAATGAGGAAGGGAGTGAATTAAAGAGTGAAATGGGAAAAGAAGTGTAGAATAATGAATAGGAATGATCATGGGAGAGAAAAAGGGAGCAGATGGATAATTACTGGTGAACTTCTCTACGCCCAAGTCATTATGTTTTTCACATTTTACCTCATTGAGTTTATTTTCACAGGGACAGTTCATCTCATCTGTAGTCTGATAACTGACTATGCAACATTGTCAGAATTTGGTAGTTCAGTTTATTCCCTGCTGCTATGTGGGCACCACCTGTGTCATTTTTCATGTATTTCTTTCATGTATTTTTTGTCTATCCTTTCTATCTCAATTTAAATGTTTTATTTTTTTCATCATTATTATGTAATGTGAAGCACTCTGTTTTGTGCTATGTGGCATATAAACAAAGTGATAAATCTAAAGAGGTAAACTAAGTATTTAAATGCAAGCAGCCAATGTGAATGTTGTTTGTGTGCAGTGAGAAAAACCTGATATACTGTATGTAGCTTTATGTAACCTAATATCGGCTGGATTGCCATGAAAGGTTGTATAGACACCATGAGGTTGACATTTATGGTTTTATTTCTGTCTCAACAAATACTGGATGAATTTCCACAGAATTTGGTACAGATATTTATGTTCCCCAGAGGATTAAATGTCAGATTGGATAAAAAAAAAAGAAAAAAAGAAAACGTCCCCCACAATTTGGCAGATGAAAGTCAGGTTTTTGGATGTCTGGAGCTAACACCAACACATGAATGCACCACACGTACACAGCCAAAATCTATTGATGAAATGAAGTAGACACATTAGATATATTAAAGTCTGAAGTAAAACAGACAGAATGTTAACTGTCAACAATTTAACTGCTTTTACAATTTTTAGGTGTAAATCTACCACTTGTAGAGCGGCTACAGATGTCAGTTGGTTCTAGCTGATAAGAAACCAGACTCTCCGGAGGAGTTTCTAAAGTTTAAGCCTCCACTTCTCTCCTGGATAAAGTCAGCAACAGTCATTAGATCCAGTGACTCTGATGTCAATTTGATTTAGCCTGAGAGAAAAAGAGAGTGGTAGAGAAAAGAGAGAGAGAGAGACACACACACAAGACAGACAGAAAAAGAGGGAGTTTGGTCTAAAGGCCCGGTCACGCCAGCACTTAAAAAGGCCAAAATTGTGTGGAAAAATCATTTCAAATGCCATGACCAGCAGATCGCTCGCAGGGGCAAAATAATTCAGCATGAATCTTTCGTGTCGAGTTTAAAATTGATGGACTTTGACTTTGAGGGAACGGAGAGCCAGCGGGTCCACAGTGTATGAATTTAGCTTATTGGTTGTGTTGCACCATTCGTTATTATTTAATTCTCCTCTTTTGGAGTATAAACTGTTCCAAAGGCCTGGCAGACAGTTATGAGACAGGAATCGACGCTACAATTACTTCTCTTTTAATAAACTGTGTGAACTGGGCTGTGTCCGAAAACACTGAGTGCCATGTACACTTCTTTCTGCTAATATTCCCACCATGCATCTTATTTTATAGCTATCATAATTTCAGCTGTGCGACACAACCACCTGTTAGTGATGACGCAAAATTATGATGATTTGTAAGTGTCCAAAATTTACTGCTCACCATAGAGTAAACTACTGAGTGTCTAGAGAGTAGTGAGAAAGTGATTTCAGACACAGTCCATGACTTAACACTGCAAATAGAGTGATGTTTATAAGAATATACAACAGACAAAAGTGTAAATATTAAACTGAAGACTTGAACCAGAAATCATGTCGCAAGGCATTAGCAACATGTAACAATAAAAAAAAACAAGTGTGTTTTTTTCCACTATTTTTGACATTTATTGAAACTATAAAATCCAAGTTCTGACAACAGGGTTGAAACCTTGGTGGAGCTGAGGTTGAAAACTTTAACATCATTTTTCCCCATGTGGACAAACACTGGCAGATGCTGACTGTTGAAGTCAAACTTTTTATATCATGCGACCACATGTCCTGGGTCCAGGTTATCAGTACCTCTGAGACTAATGTCTCAGTCCAATTACACTTGAGTCCAACAATCTTTCAAACCACAGGCTGTTTTTTTTGAGCCTATCAAAGGTTCTTAGACTCTCTGAGCTCGGGGGCTGTCTGCAGCGTCTTTACTCCAGTCCCGCACCCCACACTCTTTAAAACTCATCACTCTTGTTATTGTCACCAGAAACCCCATGGCTCGGTTTGCATCCCCAGCGACCAAAGCAATATAAAACATTTCAATAGCTCTGTGCTATTGTCTCATTTAATTGCCTGGCAGCTTTTTTTATTAGAGACATTTCAGACAAATCCTGAAAAAAAAATCATAATTTTTTAGCCCAAATCCTTCACATCGTGATACATCAAACATGTAGACTATACATGCAACCTGCAATACCTAATATTTGTTGGAATCATATGTATTCAGGTTGTGTTTCATGCTGTAGCTCAAAGTTGTACAGGTGTGAGTCCATCAGCACAGTGGAAGCCACCATGAAATAGTTGCACTGAATTGGATGGAAATGCATGGAATAAATTCTAAGCCTGTGACACATGTGGAGCGTGGACGCTGAAGCTATGAGGTGTGCAACACATTTCTACCCTTAGACAGTCAAACAGAAAATAATATGATTATTTTTTAGAAAGAGTGACAGATCAGGAGTCAGGTGTCAATTTATTTTAGCAGCTATAACTTCATTCATGTATGGAAAAGTAAAAAGTGATCTATCCAGGCAGGAATAATATTAATCTGGGGTTCAAGGTATCAAGATTTCAGTTTGTGACTTTCTGATGGAGTAAATGAAGCTCACACAAAACCTTCCCTCATTATTTCTGCTGCTGTCTAGATTGTTGATGACAGATGGAAAGATGAGACTAGAGGGAAAAGAAGGGGAAAACAAATGATGGCTTCATTTGTATGATTTTTCAAATTAAAGACTTACATGGATCATCTACAACCTCCAAATGATTATAAAACACTGAATATAGGACTATTAATCCTGTGTAAATTGTTATTTCAAGCTTGTCTCTAACTTCTTCTGCACAGTGAGACATGATGTGACAACAGCAAACTAGAATATAATGCCTATAACCACATGCCACAACAACTTAATAAAGTGACAATATGACTTTATGTTTACAGCTTGTTTCGCTGCCTTCAAGTGGCCAAAGAAATCCTCATCATCATTATTGTTGCTTTAAGTAAAGTCATAAATCCATGTCTCTGGTGTTTTTGCACTGGAACAAATCACATTTGTGCCAGTGAACATAATCCCGGCTGCACTATGTCTCCGTCAAAACTTAATGGGCAGGACAAATAAGGCCAGTTACACGTTGCCATAATTTGTATGAGGACTATTTTTAGCTCTCAGCTCCAAGCACGTTGGTTCCTTCTGAATACATACAAAAATTGTCTCGTTTAAAAGGTCTCAGTATATTCCTAAAAAAAACTGCTGGTCATTGTAGTTTTAAGCAAGCATTACTCAGACAGTAGGAAATAGTGTATTTGCATCAAGTGCATCAATTAGGTTTGAGTTTCTATATTCTAAAAAATATCACCTGCTTTATTCTTTAGCCTTAAAGTTTTATCCAGTAGCTATCAGGTGTCAGCTTGTTGCAGACTTTTCTTTTCTTTGCACATTTTATGTCATCATTCAACTGTTTATAATCCCTTAATTGAATCTTTATTTAAAGGCTGTATTCTGTGTGTGTGTCTGATCCTTTAAACCTGCGTAATTTAAAGAAAAGCCCACATATATTTTACCTCTCTGCAACGTCCTCTTGGATTACACACAAAGTTAATAAAAGTAATATCACCTCTTTAAAGTAAAACAAATGTAGCTGACACACACGTTTGGGTTCTATACTAAAGGCAGTAATGCCTCTCCAGAGACTTTCTTTGTCTTTTTGTTAATGACTAACCAAAGTGGTTAGTGGTCTCATATCATGCCCAGCCAAGATATAAAGGTTGGGAGGTTTAATGGGGAAATTTAAAGCAGACTAAATCAAATTTGACTCAGTGTTATAAACATAATGACAGTTGTCTGCTATTCTGTTCTGCAGAGGAGTGCTGGGGTCTTAAGTGTGGGTCTTAATGGTTTGGCATGACAGGAGTGTTAATTACTAATCTACCTCGCTCCTCTCTCTTCTTCTTCTTCTTCTTCTTCTTCTTCTTCTTACTGAGGAATCATGCTGTCAGTTGTTTGAGGGCTCAATATTTAGAGGAATAATTTCAGACATCATGAGAGATATTTGTTCAACGCTGCTCATGAAGGACCTAAGATTTAGAGTGAGAGTCAGTTTGTTTAAAAAAAATCCATTTATATTTGCGAGGAGAATATTTTAATGGACCTATCCCAGCTTGAAGTTGTTTGCATGCTTTTCCCCAAACAACAGTTCAGATCCAGTCAGACAGAGTTGCAGTGAGTGAAGTGACGTGCCCTGTGCATGGCCTCTAGTCCACATGCTGGCATCTTTTCATTTTCCCTGGTTACTGTTTGCAAATTAATGAGCAGTGTTGTGACTGTTGTTGCATGTGTTAGCAAACCCTTCAGATTCATTCAAGTGCTCCCCCATCATGTAAGAAATGTTTTTGTAATAATGTTCTAGACTGTTACCCCAGAGCATATGACAAATCATGAAAAGTCATTTAAACATTTAGAAAATGTCTCCATCTTTGTCAGTCCTCATCACATGAAGATGTTGCTTTGACTATCACTTCTCATCTCATCTGCAGAGGTCGGGTGTGTGGGTATTACATCAGGGCAAAAATACAGCAACTGCATGATAACCACAAACATTGTACTGAAGCAGCGACGGCCTCTAAATTAGCAATATTCACTGTCCATGTGGTCCTATTTCCAAATCCAGGCAGTCAAACCAAACCAAACTCCAACATAAGAGTAAAAGAAACTACAGCCCAGCCCATAATTGATTTTTGAGGCCAATACAGATGTTGATAGTTATTGATATTGAGTCAAGGAAAGACAAAAGGACATCCTGACACATTCCCCTTGACTCCAGCTATCATCTCCAGCTCCCCCACCTCATCCGACCACCTCAGAGCCCCACCCGCCTCCTCCCAAACCACAGCAACGACTCTTTCCATCCTGGAGAAGGACGTTAACAGGATGTTCAAGAGACAGAATGCCCGCAAAGCAGCCAGACCAGACTCTGTCTCTCTCTCCACCCTGAAGCATTGCTCTGACTAGCTGTCTCTGGTGTTCTTTAACACCTCACTGGAGACATGCCACATGCCAGCCTGATTCAAATCCTCCACCATCATCCCTGTCCCCAAAAACACAAGGCCCACAGAACTTAAAGACTACAGACCTGTCGCCTTGACCTCTATGCTCCTGAAGTCCTTTTAGCGCCTTGTACTGTCCCACCTCAGATCCATCATAGACCCACTCCTGGACCCCCTGCAGTTCACCTACAGAGCCAACAGGTCTGTGGACGATGCAGCAAACATGGCCCTCCACTTCATCTCCCAGCACCTGGACTCTGCAGGAACCTTCGCCAGGATCCGGTTTGTGGATTTCAGCTCCGCCTTTAACACCATCATCCCAGCTGCTCATGCCCGACTCCACCTGCAGGTGGATCACCGACTTCCTGTCTGACAGGAACAAAATTGTGAAGATGCTTTATGGTCTTTAACATGGATATGTTTTGTTACCACCTTGTTCATCAAGTGCTGGAACGTGGCTGGGGTGTTACGCAACCCGAATGGCATAACAGTGTAGGAATATAGCCCGCTGGGTGTAATGAAGGCAGCAATCCCCCTAGCTCTAGAAGTTAATGGAACCTGCCAGTACCCTTTAAGTAAGTCAGACTTACTGACAAACTTAGCAGATCCAACCTGGTCCACACAGTCCTCCATATGCAGGAGTGGAAAAGAGTCAGGCTTGGTGACTTGGTTGACTTTACGGAGATCAGTACATGGTCTAAACGTACCATCTGGCTTCTTTATAAGCAAACATGGGGAAGACCAACTAGATGCACACGGCTCAGCAATGTTATTTTCCAACATATATCTGACTTCTGCTTCTAACTGCTCACATTTGTCTGGAGACATACGCTAAAACCGTTGTCTGACTGGCTTGGCATCTCCCACATCAATGTCATGCTCAATAAGATGAGTGCGAGATGGAGTATCTGCAAACAGGCAGGGATAATCTGAAATTAGATTCACCAACTCAGTTCGCTTTGTTTCAGTTAAATGCTTAAACATCACATCCAGATTGACAAGTGACTCAGAGTTTTTAAGATGCCCTCTCAAAATCCCATCATCTGGTGTACACAGCTCTCCCACAACTTCCCCTACCGAATCAAGAGGTAGCGGTGGATGACCCACCTGAAGGATCATAAATATATATCTTGCTTTATTTTTCATTTTTAATATGCATAATAATCCATTGTGATATTTGCCCAGATTCCAGACGGTCAGTTCTTCACTGCACTGAAGGTTTACAGTCAGATCTGTCTTCAGAACAGGAAGAACACACAGATGATGTTCAGCTCTGGAGGTTTAACATTTACTTTGCTTCAGTATTTAAGGATCAGAGTCTTTGCTCACATCAAAGTTCTGTCACAGTTCTGTCAAGACACAGTTGTCTTAATATAAATAGCAGATCCATATTGTGCACTGTGGGCCTTTGAACAAGGATGAGGTTGATTGAAATATTGAAATATTATATTTTAATAATAATTTTAATGGTACTTCTGCAGACAAGCACTTTCTCTTTTATGTTTCCGACCGCCAGCTAACTTTAGACACTTTATTATTCAGGTGATTATTCTTTCATCCCCAATAAGCCTTTGCTGTATCGTATACTTTATCCATTATTGTCTCTTTTCATCTTGCTATATTTATCTTCTTTATGAACTGTAAAAGAAGCTCACTGGCTTTCATTCTCAAAGCTCTTCAAGGCAATTGGATGCTGTCCAAGTTAGTAAATAGGGCAAAGTTATCAGTGTGAGTGGTCACAGTGGTCCTCTACGCCTGGATGTTAACTGGGCTGTGATTAAAAATTCATGGCACATTAAGAGCCTGAGACCCAGTCAGAATTTACATGAGAAAATACCAGAGCTGATGTAGACTTGAGACTTGAACTTGAGTCACACTGAAGTAGGGGTGTGCCTGAACACAAATACGATACTTGGCAAAGCACAAATAGTGTTTTTTTGTTTGTTTGTTTTTTTACAAATATTTGTTTCATACAAATATTTCAAAAATAAGGAAGGAACAAAAACCGATGTCAAATACCAGCGTGCAGGTTGGTTACATCGCTATCTCAGTGTGTCTCCTCTGCTCCGCTGTAAAGTCTATCAGCAGGTCGCAATGAGGGGAGTCACATCCACCTGCTACATGACGCACATTTCCTAATTTGGACATCATTCCCGGAGTTGGGGGTGTTCCCCAGAGATAAAGCTGACACACGAGAAGTGCTCCCAAGGGACTCTCCATAACCTGTTGTTCCCCTTCTTCTTTCCACAAGGTTAGGTTGTAAAAAATAGGCAATAAATGAAAAGTGCAAATCAAGAATTGCCTTTGAAGTTCTTCCCTACACGTTGAGTAAAGTAAAGTTTTAGCTCAGTAGTCAGTGCAGTCCTCTATGATCTGGGAGACTCCGGTTCAAGACCTGGTGTGGGGACCTCCTTCGTAAGGTAATTTATTCATGAACACTTATTGTAACACTTTAATTTTCTAAAATTAAAAGCATAATAAAAACAAAAACAGGATTTTTAAGCCTCTTTCTGCTTTTATACAAATACAAATACAAATAATTTTGCTGCCTTAACAAATACGGATGCAAATACAAATACTGGGATCTCTGCACATCCCTACACTGATGGCCCCTTTGCACTGTGAGATTTTGTCAAATGGTGCTATTCAGAGGCTAAGGGAAGCTTAGCTTCCCCAAAATTATCACTGAGGAAATTTAACCTTCAATAGAATCATGATTTCTTTTGGGCAGTAACTACTGGCAAACAAGCTAAGCCTTCCCTAAATTTACTGCTGGCTATTGTGCACCCTATATTACATACTGGTAAAGTTAGAATAATAAAAATGTCTGTGTCAGTAGTTCAATGGTTGGAAAGACAGCAACATATTATGTAGCCCTCAAGTTAGCGACAACCTGACCAGTCTCACTTAAGGTGGACTGACCTTTAAGGTGGACCAGTTACTCTCATTTACAATCTCAGCCACTTCTCTGAGTTTTGATCAGCCAAAAGTGAGTTCAGTAATCTGAAAGTATATTAAATATTCAAACGGCCTTTAGAGGAGCAAGTTTAAATTAATCCTAAACTGAGTTTAGATCCAAATATGGGCACCAGAGAAGAACAAAAACAAGAGAACAGAGACTAAAAGTTAAAAGTTGATACAAAGTTTATTTAATAAAAAGACTCATTTTATCATTCACATCTCATCTTTGTGATTCTGTAATTTATGCTCTCAGATGAGAAACCTGTCTCGATCAACTTCTGACAACAGCGACTGATCACTCTGTTTTCAATTTGCATGCCTGTTTACCACATTCATCATCCATCCATCTTCATCAACCTATTGTTGGTTCCATCATGTCACAACACGTCTCTTTCCCTCAGCTTCCTCTCCTTTAATACTTTTAATACTCCTCTGTCCTGATTATGGTTTGATTTTGTTTATTTGTTTACTGATTTGATTGACGTTGTTAATGATCAAAGTTTGGTCCATGCTTCCAATTTCTGCAAAAAAAATATTTTGAGTTTCTCCTCTTTGCAGGGATTCAGTTACCTTGTGAGGCAGCTGGATTCACAAGATCACACAAGAATCCATCTTGTCAGGTTTCAAGTTACACACTTGTGTCCGAACCACCATATGTTTGGACCAATCAGCATCCTATGAAGATTCTCCCGTGATGATGTGATCTTGCAAATCCAGCTGCCTCGCAAGGTAAGACGGGGACAGATGGTTCATCCAATCACCTAGCAAGTATTTTTTGAAAGTGTCGGCCCTTTTCCAAACAGGTTAGACTTCTCAGATGGTTCTGTGTGACAAACCATCTGGCGCGTCAGGTTAGGAGTTCAGGAGTTGTTTGCCAAATTATGAAGTTACTTGTGCAGAAATAACACCATTTGGCTGATTGGTGTAATCTCTCTTGTCTGAGTGGTTGGGATGATTTGAAAGCTGTGCACCAAATGCAAGTGCTGTGGGAGTTTATGGTGAAGATGGAAAAGTACAGAAGAAGAAAAAGAAGAACAAACAAAAACATCAGTGTTTCAGTAACCCAACAGGTTATGTATAAGAAGTGGCAGAGTAGTATAAAAATTATAACTTTTATTGTTACATAAAGCAATTTTCCTGCTCTTCATACACTACATGAGCAAAAGTATGTGGATGTCACACATATGAGTTAGTTGAATGACTAATTTTGATTCCATCTGCTGCTGCAACAGCCTCCACACTCCTGATTTCAGGCTTTCCAGTACATGTTGGAAACAGGTTTCAGGGATTCCCATTCAGCCAAGAACATTAGAGAAGTCCAACACTAATGTTGGGCATTCCAGTTTATCATAAAGATGTTGATGTGGCCAGTCAAGTTCTTTCAGATTAGAAAAGTTAGAAAAAGTTACATGTTCAAACAATGTATTTGGTTGTTTAATTTGGTGTATGGACTGGGGTGTCCACATGTATTTGGCTGTGAAATACACCCCTGAAACATGGCAGCTGGTGCAAAAGTAACAAGCATGGTAGCAGAAAAGGATGAGTCAGGACTTGTTTGTAATGAGTATGGGTCACTTTTGTTCTTCTGTGCTTTAGTTCAATTTACCTTTCAGTCTCTGTAGAGTTTCCGTTTCCTCTTTGAAGTTTCAAACTGAATGATTTGAATTAAAATGAAATGTTACCTAGAAAGACCTTTAACAGCAAAATGTCACATCACATATAGTTTTAAAGTCTCAAGTAAGTACAGATTTACTGCTGAACATGAAATGAGTTTAGTGTATCTGACAGCTTTGTTTGTCAAGACTCTGACTTCTGCTGCAGCTGCTGACACTGCTGGTTTTCAGGAGGCTGACAGAGGTTAGATCACTTGATGCTCTTTTAATGCTAAATGATTCTAACAAGACCCATGAGACACATCGATACTGAGGAACTGAACACAACAGTCAACGTTGCGAGAAATAATCAGTAATACGCACACGTCAGTCGAGCCAAAGTGCTGCACACTCAACACCAGCTGAATCTCTGCTCTGGTTAAACAAGTGAGACCCCAGTTGTCCCGTCTGTTTAAGCCTGTTGCATTTCATCCAGACTCCCCTCCGTCTTTGTCTGAGTCCCCTCCAGTTATCAGGGCTGAGGTAGAGGAGGAGGTAATTTGTACTGCTTAGCTGACAGAGAAAGATAACTACGACAGACTCTTTTGAATACGCTTTCTGTTTTTAATGAAATATATATTTATTTTCATTTTCAAGAGGAACAAAATTATTTTGGCAAAAGCCAAGACATCAATAGTTTTAAAATACAACACATTGTTAAAGATGAAACCAGTGGTTTCCAACCTTTTTGTCTTTTGACGTCTTACAAAAAGCAGTGTGTAGTCGGGGTCACATTTCACATGTCTATGAGTTGTTAACAGCTCCACCAAATAGTGATTTTTCCCTCTAAACTTCTCACATGCTTTCATTTCAATAAATGTTCAAATGATCCAATATTTCAGCAAAAATCAAAGATTAGAGAAAAAGTCCAAAAACTGAAAACAGATTTGTGTATCAGAACTTTTTTTTTCTTCTTCTTCTGTTTTTTCTTCTTTCCTCTCCCATTAATCATCTCACGACCCCTCAGATTTATCTGCTGACCCTTTGGAGGGGCCCGACCCCTAGGTTGGGAACCAGTGGACTAAACTAGCTAACTGTATATAAAGTAGTTGAAACTAGCTCCACCTCCAGCAGCTACAACAGTAACATTCTGCTCTAACACTGATGCTTCACTATTAATAATCTAATGATGTCATATATAATAATATATCAGTCAGAGGGACCAAACCACTACTTTTACTGCAATACTTTACATATTATGAGCTGGATGTAGTTAATGTACTTTTATGTAAGTAGGATTCCCAATGGTTACTGCCATAGAGGGAGCCCACAGTCTTAATCAGGAACATGATCAGAATCACAAGTTACTTTTATTTGCACTGTTACTTTTGTCTAAAAACAGTTAGAGTCAGTGACGTTTCTATACTTGTATATACTTCATACTTGCTTTTCAATTACTTATGTTAACATACAGTGTTAAAGAATATTTTGAATGAATATTTTTTTTACCACAGGCATTCACACAGGCTGTTTTTTATTTTCATTTGTTGCATGTAAAAAAAGAAAAGTTCTATTTTCTTTTAATAAAGAACTATGCTGAAACGCCAGAAATGTCACTGTCTCTCTCGACTGTGTTCCATAAAAACAGTGCACAATAACTAAATATATACAGAATGCAGTAGCTGTATATGATGCAGTAAAAAAAAAGATATGCAGAGCACAAAGGGTACATTACAATACAATGATTATTATGATAATTATAATTAATAGTTTGTCCATGCAGAACAAAAGGTTGTAGCCATCTTGCTACTACTGTTTACTTCTATTGTGCAACGCCCTCCATTCATGACACATCCTTGATTACAGTGAGTCTGCTCAAAACTGGTGGAGACGTGGGCCAGTTCGCTAGATAGCACCAAGGTTCCAAAAACTGGAAACTCCAACGTCCAAGATATTTTTATCCTCTTAAATAACAAACCGATTGAGAAGATCACAACCATCAATGAATATATCCTCCTAACAAGCATCGTTCTTGTAGCCACAGCCTCGAACTATATAATTTATGCCTCCAGTGAAATCCATTATCACTCATAAATAATTAAAACCACATAAAAGAGTTATGCACTTTCATGGGTTAACAACAGTATTCCCTCATTAAAAAGATGTAGAGTGTACATTTTTGTAGGAAGATTCCAAGTTCTCAGTAACATTTAATAATGTCAATGTTTGATCATTCTTTCACACCTACAGTATGATTTATACATGACGGCAACATACTATAGATCAGGAATAGACCACAGAGGACATTTGAACACAACAAACAGACACATTAGTGACATTAATAATCAGGACGTCACACATAAAGAAGGCTGAACCTGCTCTTCCTCCACAAATGAGACACTCCATCTTCACAAAGGTCAAATCTAAAGGTGCATTTAGGTGCTCTTCCTTACCTTGCAAAATCAAAAATGGAAAACTAATGCCAGAAAGTTGCCCCCCTAATACAGTTGGGAATATCAGACAAGTTCAATGATACTGAGTTGTGGTGTTTTACTTCAGTGCATGATGATAATAATGATAATAATAATAAACTTTATTTATATAGCACCTTTCATAACATAAAATGCAGCTCAAAGTGCTTTACAGAAAGAGGTACAAACAAACAAACAAAACAGAAAAATATAAAGAAAGGAGAAAAAAAAAGAAATACAATAAACAATAAAAAATACAGTGATTAAAAGAGGTAAAAAAAAAAGTAAAATCATGAGATAATAAAGATAAAACAGGTGGTAAAAAACAGCAGATAACAGTAAAAGGCAAATAAAAGGTTGAGTTAATTAAAAGCAAGACCATAAAAATAAATTTTGAGCTGCTTCTTCTCTGCTTCTAATATGTGGCGTAGTAAAAGTAAGTAAAAGTGCAAAGTAAAATTCCTAAAACAATTCCTAAAGTGTCCCAGTTTAGAGATAAATATATCCATATAATTAACTAGTCCAGTTAAACTTATATATTTAACACCAATTGATGACCTCTTGAGCTTTAACATCTAGTAAGTACAACATGAACATTTAATGTTTCTTAATTTTACAAGTGGACGAGGATCGCCTGAATGCACCATTGAATATCTGATTGGTGCACTTTGTATTATGGGATACACCAGTGGTTTCCTTCAGGCAGAAGGAAACAGCACTGAAATATGGTATTTCAACATGTGCTCAAATACAGGATTTGTTGCAATTAATCATAATTAATCTCACAGTTGATTGACAGCCTTAGCGTGGGCACATTTCTCACATCCACTGCTCCTTCTGTTAAATTTTATATTCATTTTTCCTGCATTTAAAGTCCTTCTGCACCAGATGGGTGAAGTCTTCGGCTGAGACACAGTTGTTGTTTTTTGGGGGTTTTTTTTAAGATCCTGTTCTCTCTGACAGGCATTAACACTCAGACAGAGCCTGATACATTTTTAAGCATACTTAAAAACCTCAGAGACAGCGTGATCGTCTCTGGGGTCTCAGACAAATTACTCAGGTCCACAGGGCTGTGAAATGCGTGAGCTTCTTGATTGATGGAGCTGTCTGTTTTCAGCCATCACCAGCTCCAAATGACTCCAGCGGTTAGATAAAAGTTACTTTTTGTCTTTTAGACAGTTTATGAGAGACTTTGACTTACTGCATTCAGGTGTAAAACAGTAGATTAATATGTGTTGTACTCACATATAAATTTAGCAAAATGAATCATGCATAATTAATGAGGTAGATTTATAAGGAAGATTATTTTATTTCTTAACCTGAGTGATGTCAAATCAGTGCAAGAATTATAGCACATAAGTGGATTAACCTGAAATCTGAATTTTATGTGTTGTTATGTAATAGCGACTAAGGCTGAAACAAACAAATATTTTAATAATCAAATAATCTACCAAATTATTTCTGATTAATCAATAATCTTAGAAAACAGAGATAGAATATCCAAGACCCCAAATCGACTTCATGAAATTTCTTCTTTTGCCTGATCAACAGTCCAAAACCCAATAATATTAATTTACTATAATATAAAACCAAGAAAAGCAACAAATTCTCACCTGAAACTATCAATTTTTTGCCATTTTTGCTTGAAAAATGACTTAAGCAATTAGTTTAATATCTAAATAGTTGGAGATTAATTTTCTGTTGATTGACTAATTGATTAATCAGCCAATTGTTGCAGCTCTAGCAGGAAAATTACTGTCTTTTAAAGCCTTATTGAGTGTTAATACTTGTTTTTAAGACCATCATCATTTCTGACTCTCACATAAATGATCACATTTGAACAGGACTGATATTCTACACTGAAAGTATTAAGAATCTGGAAATTCACCTAAAATTTATTGGATTTGATTTGGCTGATGTATGATGGAAATACGCTGTTAGACAATAGAAATGTGTTTACTGTCAGAGATTTCTATATTAATACTGTGGTTACTAACACTTATATCTCTGGCTCTGTTAGGCCTTTGTGGGCAGTGTTGAAAATCAACAGGCAGGATTGTTTTACAGGATTACTGCGTCAGTATGACATGTACGTCAATTTGGTGAGAATTTAATTAAACGGATTAGCCAAAAACGGATATTTCTATCAAAGTCTCTCAATTTAATTTCTTGAAAATGTATGATATCATACAGTGTTTTGATATTGTGGTAGAAAAAGTTTTTAAATATTATTTTTTTAGTATTTCACCTTAATTCAACAGCTGATAGTTGACAGAAGAAAAAAACTGGAGGAGAGTGAGGAGGATAATCTCCAAAGAAAAGTGGGATTCGAACCAGTAGGCCATGTAGCATCCCAGACCACATGGCCATAACAACACCATTAGAGGAATAAAGACTTTTAACACTTTAACACTTCCTTCCTGCTCAGTCACAGCTCTTGTTGGCTAATCTGAGTCACATTTGTCACAAATTGTGAATATCGCATCTCAGAACAAAAATACCACAGAACTTCAGAAACACTCAGCAGCCTCCATCCCTCCAATATCAGTTTCTTTTGTTTTATTAAACTTCTCTCAGTGCACCTCTAGTTTTGGTGAACATCAGTGTAGCGTAAACATCAAACCGAGGGAATCATCCATCCGTCCACCCAGAGCACTGATCCAGACCTCCTCCTCCTCTTCGCTCCATCACACATGTTAGCGCTTTCCTTACCACTGACCCAGAAACACAGAGGTATTTTCAGGTATGTGAGCTTCTACTGCACTGTGCGTGTGTGTGTGTGTGTGACGTATGCAGATTTGTGTGTGAGCATGCTTTCATTAAATTTTGCATGTGCTTAAATCAGTTTGACTGTGTTATAGAGAAAATTAAATGAGTGCAGGAATAAAAAATGTTTTTTTATGTTAAAAAAAAAAGAGACTGAAGAGGAGAGAGCTAGTGTTTGTTCACCCTCAGGGACGATGTTACATCACATTTAGACTCATTATGTCTTTCACTCTCCTGGTGTACCTTGTATGGGGTCAGCTGTGTGTGCGCGCTTCTATTTTGAATGGTGGAGGCAGGAAAGTTTCACCAGAGAAGGTGCATATTATAAGAGTGTCCAGATACAACACTCAGTTAAAGAGCTAATTAATAAAGTTAAACCTGCATTAAATGATGTTTTGCCCACTTGTTTTCAGTAGAAACAAACAGTGAACATAACACATATCATCACCTTTTAAGTTGATATGTTGAACTTGTTAGCAAACAGTTGCTTATTTCCACATCCAGCAGTTATGGAGCAACATTATCATTCATTTGGAGTCGTGTTTCTGTCCATTTGGTGAATGTAAGTCCAATATTCAATCTCTTTTAGCTCTGTTTTTGTTCTCTACCAGCAAAAACAGCTGCCTTCTGCGACTAGAACGACTCTATGAGAGTGCAGAGAGTGAACCAAAACCATAAAGTTTCAGCCGGACAGATAAACAATGAGCTGAAACTTGTTATTTAGTTCCATAAAGCAGAGGGGAGCTGCTGATAATTCACTGATAATTCACTGTAGGTTCATCACTTCATCACTCATTGTCATTTCACACATTCTTATAAAAAAAATATACCGATTATAGCCACTTTAAGTTCAATTAATAAATTAATAAGGCTGAAATTCATATTGTGCTGTCCCATTAGGACACTAATATCCGTCCATCCAGCTTGTCTAACTAAGACTTTGCTCCCAACCCAGTCGCCAGAACAAAACGTCGGCATTGGACGTTTCTGCAAATCACAGAAACGTTGAATATATACGTTTTAACACGTGAAATACGTAGCATATCAACATTTCTACCGGTTTAGGCACAAGGACCACTTGGTTAGGGTTAAGGAATGATCATGGTTTGGGTTAAAATAAAAATAATAAAAAATCAAATAAAAATGGCTGATGTCTCACTAAAAAAAAGCCGGTTTTCTGACGTCCTGACGTCTCACTAAAAACACCCGCTTTTGTTGGTTGAAACGAGAAGCAGACATTGGTTTCGAGGTGGTCTCGAACCGTGTTCTGTGCTGCCAACAAACTTACTAACCATTCACCTGCCCCTCCTCCTCCTATATAGGAAAGATCAACTCATATAGATCACATGTGAACTACGTCACTTGAAATGTTGACATAATACATTTTGTTGAAATGTTAATATGCTACGTACTTCACGTGTTGAAATGTAGATATTCAACATTTCTATGGTTTGCAGAAATGTACAATGCCAACATTTACATATATTCTGGCGACCAGGCTGTTGCTCCAGGTATGGATCGTACTTCCCAGTAGGGCCCCCCCCCCCTAAACATCAACAATTCAAATCATCAATCATGAAACTCCTGATTTGAGCCTCATTTTGTCAGTTGAATGGCTGCACTTTTTTTTGCAGCATCATTGAATTCAACTTTTGAATACATTTTTTGCACAGAATGAGAACCAACGATCCTGTCACCAATTCTGTAGATTGGAGTCGCCCTAATGATCAATCTCTTCACAGCCAGTGTGTAGAGGAGGAATGAGTCATGTGATCAATAACTCTTTCAGTGTGTATATATATATAGCATGTGAGTATTGTTTTAAGACACACCTTTATTGGCAGTTAGAGAAAAAAGCATTGATATAGATTTTAAAAAGCCCAACGAATAGAATATGTAATACAGTATGAATTGACCTTATCTGACTTTCACTGTCACTACTGAATCAAATTTTTCAAGGGCGATGTGCTGTGAATTACACTTTTGAAAATGCTGGATCGGTTCCTTTGACTCACATTGACAAAACGCCAATAATGAAATTGAAACAAACTATGATGGAAGCTACTGGAGACAGAGAAGAAGGGTGAAAAACTGACCTCAGTCTGTCCTTTTGGGAACAACCAACCCACGCTGTTTCTATTTGTGGTATTTCTGTTTCAGTGGTAACTTGGTGCCAACACTGCTCGGCAAACTTGGCAAGTGACTTTAAGATTTTTTCTCAGGTTTATTTCAAGATGTTTCTAGTGAAATAATCTTACAGCACAGCACTGGCAGATAATTTTTAAGTTTACAGAAATCCATCTGATCCATTTTCTTTTCTCCAAATAAAGTTGTTAGCTTGTTTCAGGACAGCTGCATGATGAAAGTGAAATTATCTTGGAGGACTTTCTTTTTTCAAGGCTTTTGTCTGCTAAGTGGTCATATCGACATGATAAGATGAAACTGAAATTACTCAGATGACACAGCCGCACTCAGGTAGCTCAATAACAATGATTCTGTTATAACCTATCAACACTCCATTTCTCACTTCACACAATGGTGCACTGATAACTGCCTCCAGCTGAATGTGGGCAAAACAAAAGGACTGATCATTTGCACACCGAACACACCAAACACACCAAACATCATCTCCATCTACAGCAAGACAGCTGAACAGGTCAACAACTTTGAATATCTTGGAATCTTTTATGTTTAATTTAACCTTTATTTCACCAGGAAAAACTCAATGAGATTAAAAATCTTCTTCTTAGAGTGTCGTGGCCAAGATAGGCAGCAACAAGGAGTACAGACAAACAACATAAAACCAATGACACAAAATACATCACACTGTAGTGCATTACATCTTGAAGACAAATTGCAATTCCTTAAAACAATCCAGAGTAAGTTCAAGAACCAAGAACGCCGAATAGATGCTCCCAAAGAGGTGATTTATTGAGTACAATCACGACTTTTCAACTTTACATCTTCATCAGGTGATATTCAGCATGCGACCAAGAAGCTTCATATATACTGTAGACTTCACCTCATTCGATCCAGGTGTGGATCCCAAGTCGAGCCAATCAATTATGTCAACATATAGGCCACACACAGACCATACATCGAGTTATTTACAATATTTACAACATGAAACTCAGTTTCATTGAAGTTATCAACCTAATATCCCCTAGGGGTGTGCCCGAATACAAATACGTTATTTGGCAAAGCACAAATAGTGGGGTTTTTTTACGAATATTTGTTTCATACAAATATTTTAAAAATTATTTGTTTTCGGGAAGAAAAAAAACCCATGTCAAATACCAGCGCACAGGTCAGTTACATCACTATCTTAGTCTCTCTCCTCTGCTCCGCTGTTACATCTATCAGCAGGTCTTAATGAGGGGAGTCACATCCACCTGCTACATGATGCACCTTTCCTAATTTGGACATCACGCCCGGAGTTGGGGGTTTTCCCCTGAGATAAAGCTGAACTACTGACACATGCGAAGTGCTCCCAAGGGACTCTCCATAACCTGTTGTTCCTCTTCTCCTTTCCACAAAGTTAGGTTGTAAAAAATAGGCAATAAATGAAAAGTGCAAAGAAATAATCGCCTTTGAAGTTCTTCCCTACACATTACGGGGTGTGCTGTTTCTGTGTTACGGGTGTATAAATAGGTAGAGGTCTGTCTGCAAAGAGGCGATGAGTAAAGTTTTAGCTCAGTAGTCAGTGCAGTCCTCTGATCTGGGAGACTCCAGTTCAAGATCTGCTTTGGGGACCTCCTTTGTAAGATAGTTTATTCCTGAACACTTATTGTAACACTTTAATTTTCTAAAATTAAAAGCGCAATAAAAACAAAAACAGGATTTTTAAGCCTCTTTCCACTTTTATTCGAATACAAATACAAATACAAATAATTTTGCTGCCTCAACAAATACAGATACAAATACAAATACTGGGCCCTCTGCACATCCCTAGTATCCACTGCTGGTTTACAATTAAATGCCCTGAGAAAAGGACCATCTGAATATATTGATGTATGAAGGGATGGGAATTACAACTGCACACAGCTTCAAGTATCATGTTGTAATACTGTAAATAACTCAATGTATGATCTATATGTTGATGTACAGACCCTCTTGGTCACATGCTGAATATCACCTGAGGTAAGGTCGAAATGTTGTATTTGTACTCAATAAATCGCCTATTTTGGAGCATCTACTCGGTGTGCAGGCATTCTTTGTTCTTGATATTGTTTTCGCCTTTTAGCCAACACAGCTGATAACATGTTGGGATGTGCAGACACAGTAAAAATCAATAGGTTACAATTTTACCCAGTTTGGATCAATACAGCACAAACACAACATTGGGTTAACTTTACTCAGTGGCAATCTTCTATTTTGACCCACTGTTATACACAACAAGCTGTAACTAAAATCTATAAATGTGTTGTTTCTTGTACAAAACAATGTGGATATGACATTCAAAGGATACACAAGTTATTAACAATCAATAACAAACCGTGACATGTAAGTTTAAAAAGAGTAGAGTAGATTATAACAAGCTTTAGTTTGGGTAAATAACCCAACAGTAAAATCGGGGTCCAAACAACCTCTTGTCTTGAGTTGCTTTCTGGGAAACATTAGACCATCAGACCTTAGCAACCATTAATAAATATGAGTCCTTGGAACAAAGAGTAGAACTATTTACACACGTGTATGAACTTAGATAAATAAAGTGGTTGTAAGCCAAGAATGGCTTTATTGATAAATATAATGCAGAGCTTTAGTCTACAGGAGGTCTATTATAGACAGTAAACTCAGTTTAGATAAATATATCACTGATATCCATAAACAATCCAAGCAAACAAGTCTAATTCAGCCCAGCTGTACTGTTCCTGCTGCCTCTTCACCATGTTGACCTTCTCCCACAAAAACAAACTTCCCAGCATCACGCATACCGCCTCCCTACACCCCAATCTGTTGACTATGAAGGACGGGGCCATCACACACCTGATAATGACACCCCCTCCCCACCCCCCCACCACTGATCCAGACTTCACATCACAGCTGTCTGGTCATAGATACAGCACTTTAAAAATGGAGAAGAATTTGCTTTGGCAGGAGTTTTTAGTTCCTTTTTGCCACAACAGCCTTGAACAAATTGTTGTATAGATCCAGACTTATTTGTGTGTCTGGCAGGAGGCGGGAGCATCAATGTGTAGATGTTAACGAGTTTGTATTTCACATATTATGAATATCTGTATGTTTCTATGTGGAATATATATATATATATATAGGCTGTGAAAACTAATAAAGACTACTTATCTGTGAGAAGTATTAACATCTCATATCGACCTTTTTTTTTTTACCAATAACTCAATAACACCAATTAAAATAACACAAAAAAGGGAAATAAAATAGTTCTGGACAGAAAATATATTTTTTTGTAGCATTTTGTGCACTTCTGGCATACATCTCTATAAACACTTCAAATGTGGCTGAGGATGGATTTTTTTCCAGAGGGTATAAGCCATTAATTAAAAAGTTTCTACTCGTTTTGGTCTATGGGAGGTGAAAACTTCAATGCTCATTATCTCAAAACGACACTGAAACCCAGCTGGAACCTTGTAATTACAATGCTATGGCATGTAATTCTCGCGCTCTCTGTCATTCCCTTTTATGCAGTGCAGTTGTCTGAGAGCCAGCACAGCATCAACACCCCGCAAATAATTTAGACAAACATGAATGAGTGCATCAGCCCAGAAATGGATTGAGCAGAAAGTGTGCTTGCATGTGATTCAGAGATAAGGTGAGACCCAGAAACAGAATGAGACATCCTTTCGTCACCATCGGGGACATGTTGTATCTGATATAGAATAAATGTGAGTCTCTCTTTCTGTTCCCCAGTGTACTGAGCACAGGACCACAGCTGCTCAGAGCGGTGATGCTCAACCTCGACATCTCACTGATCCATTAAAATAAAGCTCAGTCTCAGATTTTCTTGCTATTTCATTTGATTAATTACCACAAACCTCCTGACATCTGTAAATATTCATTGTATTTCTCGACAGCTGGTGGCTATAAATTAGTATTATGTCATGAAAGGCAGAAAAAGGCATTTGTCACAAATCTTACAAACATGACAAATTTCATTCAGATCACATGAATCATATCGCAGACCTGCTAAAATCTTCTCACGGCTGCCTGGTGGTGGTTCGTGGCGCCGAGGCTGAGAACCTGCTAGGGGATCTGCTGCCTCTCTAAGCAGAAGACATTTATCAAAGTGTCATGATGGTCTCTCGAGGCCGAATTCAGAAGTTTCCTCCTCTCTCTCTCTGAGGCCATTTTCTTTTTTCCTCTGTCACCATTCAGAATTCATTTGTTCATGTACATTTTAAGGTGGATTCATCCACTCTCTCCTCAGGCACTCAGGGAAAGAATACATGCAGGACAAATGAGGTCCTGTTGTCTCTCTAATATAACTCACAGTGTGTGGTGATGCTGTATGTAAATGACAATGCCTCGACATGAATTTAATCATCAGTAATATTTCCTATTGTATAATCCTACTGGGTGAATAATAGGGATGTGCAGAGAGCTCAGTATTTGTATCTGTATTTGTTGAGGCAGCAAAATTTATTTGTATTTGTATTTGTATTCGAATAAAAGTGGACAGAGGCTTAAAAATCCTGTTTTTGTTTTTATTACGCTTTTAATTTTAGAAAATTAAAGTGTTACAATAAGTGTTCATGAAGCTTGTTTATGAGGCATGTGTCAGTAGTTCAGTTTTATCTCTGGGGAACACTCACAACTCTGGGAGTGATGTCCAAATTAGGAAATATGCGTCATGTAGCAGGTGGATGTAACTCCCCTCCCTGAGACCTACTGATAGACATCACAGCGGAGCAGAGGAGAGGCACTGAGTTAGCGATGTAACCGACCTGCACTCTGGTATTTGACATGGTTTATTTTTTTCAGCTTGTCTCTGCATGATATATAAATAAAGTTATACTACTGTAAATAAAACATGTTCATTGTATTTAATGATATATACGAATGCAGAGAGTTAAATATTCTCAGCTGCCCTAAAACTCACATTTAGAACCACATTTAACTTCTAAATATTGTCAAACACTACATCAACGTGTTATGTTGAGTTTCATTATGTACAATATCTCAAATAAATTACTCAAACAAGTTCCTTCTGGCAGACTGTAGTCCCAGTCTGGAGACGACTGTGGTGGGTTTTGTTTTAAATGGGTGTGACTGAAATGAACCACACGCTGTATCTGTGCATTAATTTGTTCTGCTATATCATAATATACTGTGTGTCAAATATATGTCAACAAAAAGTTCAAAAAGGTCGCCCCAAGTGTGATTTGGGGCGATTAGCTAACCCTACTTATCATGAATCAGTGCTTGCTGTCATTAACTAGGGATGTTAGGGATGTGCAGAGATCCCAGTATTTGTATTTGTATCTGTATTTGTTAAAAAAAATCTTTGCTTAAAAATATCATTTTTGTTTTGATTAAACTTTTTATTTAACACAGAGACAGCATACCATGTAACATGTAGGGAAGAACTTCAAAGGCAATTATTGCTTTGCATTTTTCATTTATTGACTATTTTTTACAACCTAATTTTGTGGAAAGGAGAAGGGGAAGAACAGGTTATGGAGAGTCCCTTTAGAGCACTTAGCTTGTGTCAGTAGCTCAGCTTTATCTCTGGGGAACACCACCAAGAAATAATTTTTAAAATATTTGTATGAAACAAATATTCGTATAAAACCCACTATTTGTGCTTTGTATTCGGGCACACCCCTATTCTCCATCTCTCAATGAAATAGCATGGATGAGGAAGGTGTGGGTTGACTCTGAATCACTGTGGTTCTACAGAGACTCTGTGCTCCCTGTCGTGCTCACTTTCAGAGCCATCAGATCAAGTCAAATACCTCCACACACACACGTCCTGATGCTAAAGAGGCTTTAACTTAACGAGTGGCGAATGTGTAAAACGTCAAAGTGAAAGATGTGGTAAAAATAAAAAATAAAAAAACATATATATAAAATTTAATGCTCAAAACACTTTACTTACTAGACATCACTGGACAGGTAGTGAAAGTGAATGATGGGCTGCTGGTGAATCTATTTAGTGTCACTTGCTTAGTGTCATTTGCTGTCACAGTTGTTGAAAGAGCTGTTACCGTCATAACTCATAACCTTCTGTACCACTTCAGAGGGTGTGTTGCCACCCCACCCCAAACCAGAGTGAAATAATGTTGATCTATTGTAAGTCAATCAGAATCAAAAAAGAATCAAATATTTGATTCAAACAGTGAATGAAATTAAGTATGATAACTGTGTTTTGTACATTTTCTTTCAATTAAAATCTGCTAATATTTTTGGGCCAAATGCATTTGACATGTGAGTCTTTGATGCTTGGAGATACTGAAGAGAGCACAACTCGCAGGTCTGATTTCACTGAAAAACATTTTTCTTTACTTGTTCATGTAAACGAGTGAAAGCCAGCTCACACAGATGTGATGTTGGTCAGATAATGATGGATATTTGTGTCTCATAAGTGTCTCATAAGCAGCCAAAACCTGTAAAGCTGAAAGCCAAGTAATTTTAAGTATTTGCTGTTTTGGTCGGAGGTTGTGTCGAGTGCTGAGATGTATCAGTTTATATTATATTACATTTATAAATCTCTTCATCTTATGCCCTGATGGTCGCTTTTTCTGACTGTTGCGTACCTGAAAAACAAGCCAGAACGCATGTTGTGCTACTTTGACATCCAGCAACTGTGATCTGTCATGTTATTAGTTGCAGCATACAGTAACTGCATATTTAATGGGTTTTAATGTGGAGATTTTGTTGTTTATTGCTTAGTTCTTCTGTTATGATACATAAGATCAAATAAAATTAAGATGGTCTAAATGTATCTTTTTTAACACAGTGGTTTGGATTTTTTCACATAACTGTTTGATTGTGGAGCTTGTGGAAGGAGCTGAAGGGACTATTTTGTCCAGAGTTGAGCCTTGGATGTAAATCCAACCTCTTTTACTAGACTTGGAAAACTTTAAAACCCTAACCTTATCCATACCTATCTATACCTTAAAGAATAGGTTCAATATTTTTCAAGTATGTCATAAAACAACAGTCAGGTGTCAATATGAACAGTGACAGAGGTTTTCCTTGCTGTAATCATTCCTCCTGTTCATACTGGATATTAAAAGATCCTTCAAATGTGCTTTCAATGTAAGTGATGGAGGCCAAAACCCACAGTGTGTCCACACAGTTATTTAAAAGTTGATGTGAAGCTTATATACTTAGAGTCTTCATCAGTCTGAGTTATTCATATCAAGTGGATATCTGACACATTTACAGTCTTTTTAGCATCAAATTCCCTCTTTGTGTTTCCTCAGACAGTGTTTCCCTGTTGAGCTGCGGTGGAAGTATAGTAACAAAAAGAGGGATTTTGGCACTAAAAAGACTGTAACGTTGAAAGATATCTACTTGATTCGACTCATTTGGACGCTGAAGCTTCATATTAGCTTCAGATAAACTTTTAAATACATTTTTGCACAGAAGGAGGACTGTGGATTTTGTCCCCCATCATTTACATTGCAAGTACATTATGAAGGGATCTTCTAATGGTCAGTATGAACAGGAGGAATGATTACAGCAAGAAAAACATGTTTCAGTGCTCATTTGGGCTCCTGACTGTTGTTTTAAGGCAGACCTGAAAAACTGTGAACCCGTTCATTAAAGCATTAGATGAAAGTATTTTGCTAGGGGGTTGGTAGAAAACCTTGGCAGAAGTGCTCCCTTAGAGGCTTGGTTTAGTCCCGTCACCACCTCAGAGGTTTAGTTCAGGCCAAAAGAATCAAAATTAGTCCAATTTTCAAAGCAAGGTTGTCATATTGTTAAAGTTGACAAGTTAAATGAGGAACTACTATAAGCATCAAAGTTTTATAGACAATGCACACGTTTGATGTTATTTGAGTGTTTTTTTAATGCTTTTTGTTCCAGACAGTTTTAAACTAACTGAAGGAAGTGGATCACAGCTAGACATGTGATTGGCCCCCTTCTCTAAACCTCCAGCCACTCGTGGCATCTGAACTGAAAAGCCTCCAATTAGCAGCTTCCCGTCATCTGAACTGTCTGACAACTAAAGTCTCTTGTTAAGAGGAATTAGTCCTTACATTCATTTAATAATTCATTTATTTGATGACATAAAACTTTACAAAGTCCATTATGTGTGCTACAGAAGCTATATTATATTTCAAACCGAAATCTGAATCTTATCAGAGCTGTAAAACCAGAATAGGAAGGTTTATGTGGACTACAACTTTTGGGCATTATCCCAATGGAGCTAGCCCAGTTTCATTCTCCAGTTCCCATTCAAATTACAGCAACCCAGGTCCTGAAACTTGTGAAAACTTGTGATTGATATAACAGGAGCATAACCTGACTTGTGCTAGCCACAGGGGTTGAAAGTCCTTGTAAGAAAAAAAAAAAAAAAAGTCCATCCTGATGTTGAGACAAACCCTTTGTGAAAAGTCTACAGTGCAAAAGGATGTGATTCGACTTGAGTTTTAGTCCCCACGGACGTTCACTCCCTTAGTGTCCCCTTCAGAGGAAGATAAGAGGGGAGAAGCAGGGCAGCAACGGAGAGACAAAAGGAAACAGGACTGAAGAGATCCGACTTGACTCAAGTTTATTGAATTCATGCTTCAAGACGTCCGACTAAGCGAGAGCAGAGCTGACGTTTGACCGCCAGGCCTCATATCTCAGACGATGGGAGGAGAAGAAAGTTGTCGAGCCCGGCCAGCCTCGGCTATTGATTTCTGGGGAGAATATATGAGCTCTGCAGCCAAGAGTTGCTTCCAACAGAGAGAGAGAGAAATATGGAGCCATTTTGGAGGCTCATCGGCCAGAATGAGGATAAAGGATTTCGACCTTGTGAACATTTGCTTCCCTCCTGGCACTCGGGTTAAAAACTGTTTCTATGATGTAACAGTGCTAAAGAGACATATCATGGAAGATATTTTTGAACAAGGTTATTGCTGAGGATTAAATTGTCATATTAAAGGTGGATTCACAAAATCTATGATCAATGTGTAACCTTCTGAAACTGCAACAAGATATAATTTGTTTGTCCTCTACTTGTGTCTGGCAGAAATCTCAGCAGATGTGCAGTTAATGGTTTAGTCATTGGTATTGATCAGCATCTCAGTGAATTTCCTGCAGGTCATATAATCATAATGTGTGTATGAGGTAATAAAAACCTGCTTCTTTCCCCTGTAAAATGGTTCTGTAGTGTAAGAAACCTTGGATCCAGTGGTGCAACATAGCTAATTATATAAAATTAAGTACTGTATTTATGTAGAATTTTGAGGTACTTTGAGGTACTAACATTTTAAGTCCCCCTATTTAGCATTTTTACGCAATATACAAACATTTAATAACTGATTTACACTTTAATGTAGGTGTAAGCAGATATGAATGTTTTTTGTAAATACAACGTATTATATAAATGTATGTATAAATGTATTTGTCCGCAACTATGACTGTTTTCATAGAAGTTATCATTCTTCACAAATACTGTATAAAAATTAACTGTAAACAATGTTATTATAACTGCTTATAACTACATCATAGCATGTTATTAACCATTTATTCACATTTTGTATTTTTCCCATAAATTCTGAACAGGGGAACTTAAAGTTTTGTTTTATACTTCACAACATTTCAGAGGCACATGTGGTATTTTTTGCAACAACACATGTATTTGATAGCTATAGTTACTGATTAGTTAAAAACCTATAATAAACATATCAAATATAATAAATTGTTATATTGAGTATATAGAAGTGACAGTGTTATTAGCATATAGATGATGATACACTTTTATAATAAGCATATAATATATAATACATTGTTGTGAGCATATACATTGTGGTGAAAATAAAGTAGTATATGTTATAATGCAAACATTATTGTATTGTACATTAAACCCGAAATTAGCTCCACACTAGTCAATAATAAAATGCCACTTTTATCTTAAAGTATCAGTAATAATTCAAAAAATGCACAAAAAATGGAAATATGAACATCTACAATTCTATGACAACAGCTGGTGAAGATCATGTGATATGACTGAAAGCTCCAGAACAGCTACTAAATAGACACTGTGGTGAGACTGTTCTCACAACGCCTGTTTCCAAGGTCACAAATGAAGTTTGAACCTCTGATTCTGCAAAATGAAAGGACTGTACGGCCTCTTATACTTCTTCCACCAATAACTGAGCGTCTTAACTCAAACCCCACTGCACACCGTCTCATCTTTGTGCTCATTAAAGCACATTCTCTATTCTACAAGAACAATCCAGCTGTCTTTAAACAAGTTAAAGCATGCCAAAGCCCAGAAATGGCTCCATTACAAAAACAAGAAACATGTGCAGTTTGTCTTGCAGTGTCTATTCAACAAAGGCAAATGATTAATTAGTGGTGCCATGACCAATCAACAGTTACATTAAGTAAACAAAGAGGGAATGCAGATTAGAAGCTTATTAACAAGTACTTTCTTTCCATCTTGTGTGTGTGTGTCTGGAATTAATGCAATTATGCAACATGCATTATAGAACATGTGACTTTGCATATGTAGTATGTTGATGTGTTAGTAGATGTGTTTGTGTGTGTGTGTGACGTTGCAATGTCTGTGCATCTGCTGATAAGCACGCCTGGAGAGACTACAGCCACTGTTGTATTCGTCCCATTCGCACGTGCTGATTAATGAGTCGCGGGTTAGTTTAGAGATCTCTGGCTCAGATACAGTAAGACAGACTGATTGCTGAGCTTTGGAAACCAACTCATCCTTAAAGCTCGGGTTAGAAAACAACAAATTACATCTGGTAAGATCAGAGTCTGTGGACTACAAAGAGATATAGCAGTAATTGCTCAGCAGGAGAAAATGGCCTTGACAGGTTTTTTTCTTTTCTTTTCTCTCCAGCTTAATCACAAGGAAATCTCAGTAGCCTCAATCTTTATTTTTATTATCTATACACATTAGCTCAGATTTCATTTCATTCTCAAGTGGGAGATGCTGTTTTGTGTCTTTATGTAGTTTAGGAAGAAGTGGTGTTATCCCTGTGGACGTGTTCCCTCTACTGCCATCTACTGGTGGGCTGCAGAACAACTTGATACTTATATTTAAAGAGGACATATCATGCATTTTGTGATTTTTATGTTATTTTTATACTGATATGATGTCCATGTTATATGTACTCGAAGGTCCAGAATTTGAGGTGAAGGTGTGTAAAAATGCTTCCTGAAGCCAGGGCTGCAAGCTGCTCCAAACACTCCATTTGCAAAGTAGCCTCTACTTCCTCATCGTGATGACATCAGGTTATTTGCACATGCCCACAAAGTCTTTGTTGCTAAGGTTGTTCCACAAGTTGTTCATGTTGTCCACTCACATTTTTCAGATCTGATTCAAAGAAGTGAAATCCCACTGCTATGGGGAAGTTTCCGCAAGCTAACCAATCAGAACAGAGTGGGCTCATCAGGAGGCGGGCCTTAAAGAGACAGGAGCTAAACCAGCCTGTGTCAGACAGAGGCTGAACTGAGGGACTGCATAAAGGGCCAGTATAAGATAAAGAGTTTTTTGAACTGTAAATCATACAAAGATATTCCAATGTAGCCCCAGAATATAAACATAGACCTGGATTTGAACTGGGTTTAAAGGCAGGTGTCACCCGTTTTATACCACTGCACAAATTCTTTCTCTAAAATCAAACATGGTGTTGCACAGAAATCCCACTTTCTCGACTTTAAACACGTCACCTGAGAGTTAATTACTTAGTCAAAGTCATTTTTATCGCTATTATTTTCTCCCATCAACAGACAATAGAAGTTCCATTTCACCCCAATTTATTTTTCCACCCAGGACAAACAAAACAGATAAAAGTGTGAACTTCATTATTCTGGCTTGTTCTCAGGCTCCAATCGACTGCTGGCACAAAGTGCACAGAGAAAAGAATAAAAGGAGCTTAAACAAAACACAATCCCATGCATACATTTTAAATTAAAAGATGTAAAGTGAAATGTTTTAATTTGTTTTATCCTGATATTCATGTAAAGGCTCACCTCGCAGTCAGAGGCCACTTCTCTGTTTCACTGCAGCTTTTCTCATTCGAGTGTCAGTCACAGGGTCCCATTCTTTCCAAGAGTCATTGTTCAAATAGACTCGCTGCTGAACTGATGAATATAATCCATCACTATAAGGTAGGAGACGCTAAGATTACTTATACGCTAAGAGACTTATAAAGTCACGATCACTGCAGTTGTATTAAAAGTAGTTACATCCTGCAATGATTACATCTGAAGAGATGGAAGCATGTCCACAGAGGAAAAGTCATGTTAAGTCATGTTGGGAAAAACTTATATTCATCAATGATATCTGTAGTCTGGTTTAATGAGGAACACTGGGAGCCTGTGACTTTGGAAGGTAGGTTTAAGGAGTTTTGAGACTGACCCCACAAGAAAAATTTCCAGTTTATGACTTTGTACTAAGATTTTCTTTTTTTTTTCTGTAAAAAAGACCTTATATTAACCTGAAGAGGACCTCTTGAGGCTGTGGGAATTTTTGTGGGTGTTGTCTCTCACAAGCATGTACTCAAGTATGACACTATAGCACCACAAAACCTCTTAGACAGAAAGTCGAGGGGGATGATTTGGCCCACAAATCATGACCTTGACAATGAAGAGCTCAGTTTGCATCCCATTTCCTCCCAACTGTCAATGTTGATATCTTTCTTTGTTTTTAATGATCTTTCCTTAGCCTTAACTAAGTTCTTGTACCTAAACCTAGCTGAACCTTAAAGAAGAGGTGGCAGTTCAGAAAACAGTCATATGAATAATCTTTGTAATGGTCATATGTGAATGTTACTCTGCCGATAGTGGCGTCTCACATGAATAATTTTGAATTTTGGAAAGAGATGATAGGCATTTTGTTTTATTGTTTGGATTGGAGAACTGCTTGGGAGTTTTTGAAAGGAGCAAAGACATTTGCTGTAGTGGTAAATAAAAGGTGGGGTGAACCCTTTCTTACCTCAGCTACTCTTAACATGGCTGCGATGACAGTGATAGATGGATACACGGAAAAAAAAGATCTCATTCCACTCACAATCGATACAGTATATGGTCTTATTTATGCATTCGTGTTTGGAATATAACATAACAGAACTGATAGAGAATGAACGTGTTGAAGCCACAAACACATAAGTCAATAGTTTGACTTACAGATGAAAAATAAAATCAAGTCTTATTTGTTTTTCTGCCCTCTCAGAATTTATACATCTCACCATCATCTGACTCCTTTTGAATCTGTTTTTGTCTGTTTCCCTTTTTTCATTTTTTCTTTTAATCTTGAATCGGTTGCACTTTCTTCTATATCTTCATATTTCTGTCTCCTCTGTTGCATCATGCATTTCTTCTTTGCTTCTGTCTCTTCTCTTGTTATCTTGTCATAAAAACCCACTGTTGAAAAAAAAAAAACATCTGACAGTGCATGCAGCAGGACTCAAACTTTCATGGTGTCAGCATTTTTTTATGCTTCAGCTGTTATCACATTCAGCAATTTTGTATTAAATGAATATCATACTCATTTGATGAACTTTGAGTAATCCAGTATTAAAGGATGGGTTCAGTTTTCTTCAGGTCTTCAATATTGACATGCCAGTATGAATGTAGGAATGGGTCTTTGTTGCTCTAATAATTCCTCCATACTGACTCTGAATGAGATTACACTGTAAGAAATGAGGGACACAATCCTCAGCCCTCTTTCTAAAGTTTGGCTGGAGCTAATATGAGGCTTCAGCAGTCTGAGTTGGCTAAATCTAGTCGATATCTTGCAAAATTACAACAAAATCCCCTCTTTTTGTTTCTTCTTGCCAAGCTGCGGCAGAGGGATACATTCTAGTATATGTAGAGTGTAGATTTGTTGCTTTATACTCACATGTTACAGCGTGAAGATACTACTACATACTATGTTTTTTATTTACACTGACCTCCTCGTCAGCTGCTGTCAGCTCAACCGGTCTCGCAGCCCCTCTTCTACTGAGCAAACATTGTGTTTATGTTGGTTTTGACACTGTTAGCCATAACTCGCTCTTTACAGAATGTCTGATATGCATTTACTGCTTGTTTCTTTCAGAACACACCAGATAAACTCAGACTGCTGAGCCCATAGGACTTGGTTTTACAATCCCATGTTGTAATTGTCAATCATTCCTTGAGTGGGGATAGGGGTAAATACTTCCTCCTTCCTTGGTGTTTTGTTGATAGGCCCACGATACCTCCAGAGGGCTCAACGGTGACACCTCCCAGGTTCAGCCTCTTCCACTTTTACCTCCTTCTGCTGGCTGATAGTCATCTTGCCGCCCAGTTCTTGTCTTTTCTTTTCAGCCAGAGCCAGTTGCTGCTTTGCTTGATAGTCTCTGCCAGTGACTTGATAGCCTGTCAGAGGGCCTGTCTTCAGACTTCCATCCCTCTCAGCAGCCTGGTGGTTGACATGGCCACGAAACCCCTGCAGCCGACCTCCACAGGGAGCACCTTTTGTTCTGCTTCAGTTGCTAGATAGCAGTACTTTAGCTTTTTGCATGTGTACGCTTCACCAACTGTATCCTCCCATGCCACTGTCAGTTCTATGATGAACAGGGTCTTTTGTGAGGCTGACCACAGGATCAGATCCAGCCTGAGACTGAGACATCATCCAATCCCGGGCTTTGTCCAGTAAGCTTGATTATTTTCTTGCAGTTGACCTCTTTGGTACCTTTCCTGCTGGTCAAAGGCGATTGTGGTGGGAAGCCAGGGGCTGGGGGAGACAGGGCATTGCTGTTAGTCCTCCTTTCTTCCACCACTAATGTCAGTTGCCAGAGGACCTGGTTTTGCCTCCAGGTGTAGCATCCATGGGTGAGGATAGTCATGCAGCCAGTGAGTATGTGCCGCAGGGTTGCTGGTGTTTGACAAAGGAGACATGATGGGTCTTCTTCAAGCCACTTGTTCAGGTTCTTGAGAATGGAAAGAACATCATAGATGGCTCTGATGATGAAGCTAAGCCTGCTTCCTTTCATTTCTCCTTCCAGGCAAGCTTCCAACGTTCAAGGTTTTTCCTGAACCATATTCCACGTCTTATTGGGCACAGAGGCAGACGCAAATCCAGAACGTCTGGAAGACAAGAAAAGCTGGAAGTCGAATCTGAGGTGTCACACACGCACAAAAACACTCACAATATTTACAGATAACTCAGATTCAGATGACTATAGTCCATACTCAGCATAAATATAATACCGGGGCCAGTGTGCGTTCATGTGAAGTGCCTCGAGTGAATAATATTGCCAATTCCTTTTTTTACACTGGTGCCATGTTGTGGAACAGCCTTCTGCTACATGTCATGTTTTTAAATATGAGAGGGACTGATAGAAGTCAGGTTAGGGCTATTTTATGGAACAGGGTAACAGATTTATAATGAAATCTGCGATGACAATGTTACTTTAGCTGTCCTTGTATTTTGATGTGGGTGTTATTTTTTATTTCTTAAATTGTGGTGATGTGTTTTTGGATTCATGATTATATTGTTTAGTTTTTATGTTGAATGTCTTGTGTTTCTTTATGTTTTCTTTGTCTTTTAACATCTTTGGACAATGTTGGAAATAAGTGTTTTCACTTTAACATGCTATACTTTGGATTTTTGTTTTTTATGTGTCTGTTTAATCCATAAATAAAATCAATCAAATTGTTTCTTAAAACACAGAGTGCAACAATACTCCCACTATCAAATCTGCAAAAAGAAAAAATTACTTTGAAGTTTTCTCTGAGCGGTAAAAGCTGGTAATGTCAACGAAATTTACATGTACTACCAGAGTGCATCCTTCCACCAAAGCTCAGTGAAGAACTTAAAGTGAATTTGATTCTAAACAGACTGTAACTCTGGAAGATACTGACTCGATTCAGCTAACTCAGACAGCTGAAGCTTCATTTTAACTTCGCCTGAACTTTAGATGCATTTGTGTATAGAACAAGGGCTCTGGATTTTCCAAACCTATCCTTTAAATTACCTCATGCTCTTTCTGGATGAAGGCAGGGTCTCTAATCTTTACTGTAGGCCTCTCCGCCACCTCACTCATCACACTTTTCATGTGATGTGTGTTGTGTTATTGTCTGTCCTTTTGATATACTGTAATGGTGCACTGGTTTGGTTAAAGTTGCTAAATAATGGCCCTTGGACTTACTCTATGATAAATATTGTATTTGATATAGATAATTGCTGCTGTTGTTAGAGTGCCCAAAACATTTTTCAATGACTTCTCCTTCCTGCTTAAAGTGAAATATGTTCAAATATATTTCTATACCCTCATCTTTCCTCTCCTGGAAACTGTTCAACCCCAATACTATTATTTCAAAATTTACAGGGCGTTGAAAAGGGAAAAATGTGGTTTCTTTATTTAAAACTTTTTCTAAGGTGCCTTGTATCCTAACAGAAGTGCTATTTTACTGTGATTTAGCTGAAGAGGTTCATAGGGTTTGAAAAGTCATCTCAGCATTAACAGCCATTGGTATGGTGGCAATGGCCCAGATTTACAGTCCAAAGTGGAATACTGTGAACATTAAGCTGGATATATGGGAGCGCTTTATACCTTTTCATTAGATTCAGCTGTCTGGCCAAAATAAACTTTATTAATCCAGGCAGCAGCAGCATTCAAACACACACACATACATGGGTATACTATATGAACAAACCAATATCACATTTTTTAACAGGACAGAGGAAATGTCTGTTTTTGTTGACTTGTTTCCATGTTGGTTTAAAACCTCATTTTTAGCCAGTAAAATGGCTATTGCATTATTGTGGTGGTGAGAAGAGGAGTCAAGTCAAGTTAATTTTATTTATATAGCACTAAATCACAACAGAAGTTATCTCAGGGCACATTTCACATGGAGCAGGTCTAGACTGTACTCTCTCATTTATAGAGACCCAACATTCCCCCATGAGCAAGCACTTTGCGACATCGGCAAGGAAAAACTTCCCTTTAACGGGAAGAAACCTCGAGCAGAGCTGGGTTGAGAGAGAAAGATGGAGGGGGAGGGTGGAGAGAGAGACACAGGGAAGCACAGCAACAACAATAATAACAATAACAACAATAATAGTAGAAAAATGACCAACAATAATAGCACTAGTGGTGGGCATCAAGCTAGAGAGCAGTTGGTCCACAGCCGAAGGTCTCCTGCAAGACGAGAAAACACAAAAACTCCGGAGAAGAAGCAAAGTTAGTAACATGCATTAATGGTACATGGATGCTTACAGATGGAGAGGAAGAGGAGCTCAGTGCATCAAGTCCCTCGGCAGTCTAGGCCTATAGCAGCATAACTAAGGGCTGGTCCAAGGTGAGCCTGGTCAGCCCTAACTATAAGCTTTAACACAAATGAAGGTTTTAAGCCTACTCTTAAACATAGAGAGGGTGTCCTTGAAATTTGTTTTATGTACGAGTTGAAGGACATATGTTGATCATAAATAAATCCCAGATTCCTTACGGTGGTGCTGGAGGCTAGGGCAATGCCATCTAGAGTAGCCAAATCATTAGATAATGTGTTTCTAAGGTAATTAGGGCCAAGCACAATAACTACAATTTTGTCTGAGTTGAAAATTGCAGGTCATCCGGGTCTTCATGGCCTTAAGGTATGCTGGGAGTTAAGTTAACTGATTGGTTTCATCTGGCTTCATTGATAATTATAATGGGGTATCATCTGCATACCTGAAAATTTATGGAGTGTTTCCTAATAATATTACCTAAAGGAAGCATATACAAGGTGACTACTATTGATCCAAGCACAGAACCTTGTGGAACTCCATGTCTAACTTTTGCATGTATGAAGGATTCATTGTTTATATGTACAATTAGGAGGTTATTTGTAACTTTCACCAGTGCTGTCTCTGAATAAATGCACTCTAAATCCTGACTGAAAATCCTCAAATAAACTATTGTTATGTATTAAGTCATACAACTGATTGGTTACTGCTTTCTCAAGGATCTTAGAGAGAAAGGGAAGGTTAGATATAGGTCTATAGTTGGCTAAAAAGCCTGAATCAAGAGTAGGCTTCTTAAGAAGAGGTTTATTTACAGATACCCTAAAGGACTGTGGTACATAACCTGTTCATAAAGACAGCTTGATCATATCTAGTAAAGAAATGCTAACTAAGGGTAAAACTTCCTTAAGCAGCCTAGTTGGGATGGGGTCTAAGAGACAGGTTGATGGTTCAGATTTATTACTTAGTTTCTAAGCTCCCTGTGTTTGGGGATAAATCGGTGCCTGTTGAGGGCAGGAGGTGATAGATTTTGTCTCTAATAGTTAAAGTTTTATCATTAAAGAAGCTCATGAAGTTGTTACTGCTGAGAATTATAGGAATACATGGATTAATAGAGTTATGACTCTGTCAGCCTGGCCAAAGTACTAAAAAGGAACCTATGACTGTTTTTATTCTCCTCTATTAATGATGAATAATAGGCGGCTCTGGCATTATAGAGGGTATTCCTGTATGTTTTAAGACTATCATGACAGATTAAGCGAGCTCTTCCAGTTTGGTGGAACACCATATCCTTTAAAGTTTTTACAGGGTTTGCTTTAAGTTACGGGTTTGGGAGTTACACCACGGAGCTAACCTATGTTTTATCATCTTCTTCTTTAAAGGGGTAATGGAGTCGAGTGTCATTTGCAGTGAACTTGAGGCATTATCCACAAGATGATCAATTTGAGAGGGACTAAAGCTAGCATAAGTCCTCTGTTGTATTAAGACATGGCATTTCATCCAATGCTGATGGAATAGCTACAGCACTATCAGATAGACATCTAATGAAGACATTGTAGTCCAATAGCGTGTAGTCCAGTAGTAGGAATCCAAAAGGAATTTAATAATGTTCTGATAAAATAGGATTTTGTGGAAAGAGTATTAAATGTTCGATTTTCCATATGTCTGAACAAGGTCAAGGGTGTGGTTAAAAGAATCAGTTGGTTTATTTAAACTCTGAAAGAAGCCAATTCAGTCTAATAATGAGATAAATGCAGTGCTAAGACTATCATTATCAACGTCCACATGAATATTTAAGTCACCTACTATAATTACTTTATCTGTACCAAGGACTAAATTTGATAAAAACTCTGATAATTCGGATAAAAATTCAGAGTATGGGCCAGGAGAGTGATACACTATAACAGACAGAACTGGCTGTAATGTTTTCTGGGTTGTGTGTGAAAGACTAAGAACAAGGCTTTCAAATGAGTTATAATTAAGTTTAGGTCTAGCATTGATTAATAGCCTTGAGCTGAAAATGGCTGCAGCTCCACCTCCTCGGCCAGTGTCTCAAGGAATGTAGGTATTAATATGACTAATAATATAATAATAGTATGTGGTGAGTGGATTCATTTAATTTTTCCTTTAACTGATCTGATTCTTGTCACCTTTAATTCAAGTGTTTGTTTGGAGTAGATGCTCACAGCAATTTACATCAGGACACTTTCTCTCACTTATATTTTTACTCAATACAGCTTCACAGTTGTTTCAGGTATTAAGAAGGCTTGACTACCCACTGGGCAAAGTGGGCAACTGCCCTAGGGCTTCTAATCTACAGACTGTATCAAGGTGGATGTAGCGAGGGGTGACGTCACCCATTGGTTTCATTGGAGCTTGTTCGAAGCCCAGGTGAACAGTCTGTCTTCACTATCAGAGTCCCCTCTCCTGACACTGAGGAGAGTCATCTCTAGATATTGAGACCATAATGACTCATTGAAAACAATGATTTACTTAGTTTTTCTAGAGAGAAGTAATCTTGTGAGTAAGTAAACTAATCTTGTGATCCATCTTGTAGACGGGCCTTGTATCAACATCTAGTTTTAAGTACGTTACTACTTAAGAACTTGGGGGATAGATAGTATTACTCCAAGCATAAAAATACTGGCTAGTTTCTGCATCTCTAGGCATGTGAAGTATAGTCTTCTCGAGTGTGTTGGGCTTAATGGGAACTTGGATTTACCAGAATACATACATAATGCTGACAGAGCAGTGGGCGGTCAATACGGCCCAAACATCAAACAATCCATCCAAACATCCAACCGGGGGTACTCTAGTTTTTTAGATCTCTTTTGCATGTTTGCAAGCAAGTCCTACTTCCCTTTTGTACTTCTATACAGACACCAGATGTGGCTCCTTGGAGATTTTTGTTGCAGCTGCAAATGAAACGTCTGTTATTCATTGTTCTAAAGCACAACAAAAGACAATCACAGCCCAGAGGCACAATGATTCTGTATCTGTAGTAAGATAGACCACACTTGTTTTAATTATAGTTGTAGCTTCTTGTCACTGACATAATAGCTTTTACAGCAGGAGCGTTTCAAACGCTTCCCACAGAGTAACCAAAACTTAATACATTTAGCTTTTTGGTCTCTGTTCAGCATCTCTTTCTATACTGTGGTTACAAATACATTTTAGGTTGAGAGTTTTAATTCATTCAGCCTTTATTTACACATGGACAGAGGATTCTGAGGAATGAGATCCCTCTTTTACAAGAATGCAGAGTAACAAGCGAGCCAAAACAACTCTTTAAGTGGCGTTGATGTCATCATGCAGCATGCGACAAACAGATATGTTGTCTCCTCTGCCTTCAGTATCTGAAAGCGAGAATGACAGTGACATCCCTGCTGTAGAGGCCACCTGCCTTCTGAAAACACCCCGAGGGTCGGACAAGAAGAGTTGCCAGACGTTTGGACAATGTGAGGAAGGCTTGACTCCGGCGGCTCTGTGAGTCCAACTCAGAAGTTTTTGTTTTCAGCCAAGAAAAGTAAAACTGAATGACTCTTATCTCATCCTCTGAAACCCTGCAGAGTAATAGCGGATGAAACATTCAGTCTGATTGTGTTCCACCTTTCAAACAGATGAACAAAGCAGCAGCTGGGCGAGCACAGAAAATAGTACGCTACAAGGTATTGTATACTGTGTGCAATCCAGGGTGAAATCAGTAGTTTTTGCTTCAATAAATAGTGTAAGATGGAAGGAAGGAGTGTAGAGCTGCCCCCATTTAGCCATTTAGCAACTAATCAGTTGTTAGGGTCATTTTGTAAAGTCTTTTAATGAGGAACAGGCTGCAATTCATTCATCATCACCAGAAAAAATAGTATGCATTGTGCAGAGGGACGATAACAAGAAAAGGACTGATTTCTAAATGAATTACTGGAAGAAATTCTATCTCAGAGTATTTAGTGAAGGACTCCGAAAGGAGTTGTTAAAATGATCAGAGTACTTTCTCCTTCAGTTTTGCACCTTTATAGCTGATAAACTTAACGAGGACACTTGGTGTAATTGACATGAAGCAGCACACTTATGCAGAATATGTGCATGTGGTCGCAGCATAGCAGGAGGATGGAGGTTTAGGTGGAATAATTGGGCATTTCTATAGCCAACAACAAGGCAAGTAAAAGTGTTTTTCCGTCAAGCATAAAAGGCTTTAAGAAAAGAAACACAATACAATATAAAATTACACATAAAAATAGGATTGAAAAGGAGTAAAATAAAATAAGATAAGAAGAAGAGAATACAGCACAGAATATGAACAAATAGTCCCATATTTTTTTTAATAAAAGGCAGTCGCAAACAGAAAAGTCTTCAACCTTGAGTTAAAAGAATTGAGAGTTACAGCAGACCTCAAATTTTCTGGGAATTTGCTCAGATATGTGGTGCATAAAAACCGAAAGCTGCTTCTCTGTGTTTAGTTTTGACATTAGAGACAGAAAGCAAACCTGTCTCAGACAATCTGAGAAGTCTGGATGGTTCATAACATAGCAACAGATCAGAAACTTAAACAATACAGTGCTTTATAAACCAACAGTTGTATTTTAAAATCAATTCTTTGACAGACAGGAAGCCAGTGTAAAGATAAATGTTAAAATGGCTGCATTTATAAAGCGCTTTGCAATGTCTCTGCTGCTCACTCAGCCATTCACAACACACACACTCACACACCGATGGCAATTTGGGGTTCAGTATCTTTCCCAAGGACACTTTGATACAGGTGTCAGGGATTGAACCACTGACCTTCTGATTAGTGGATGACCCACTCTACCTCCTGAGCTGCAGCCACCACATCTGAGTACTGGACTGATGAGATCCACTCTCCTGCAGCGCTCTGGGCTGTTTAATTCTATCATTAATAGTTTTAGATGAGGTAATAAAGGAGGACAGGAGTTAATCATTCAGAGGAACTTTTGTGTGCTTTGTCCTCAGCCTCGGTCACATCTGACTCATCGTAATTCAAACTAAAATTAAGATTATTATTGTGAGATGCATAATACAGAACAATTTCAATAATTAAACAGCCTTTACCAAGAATAAATGACAAAACTACAGAGACGCTCCTACTGACATTTGAATCTCAATCAGCCAATTATGAGTCACCAATCCAACTCACTTTACCACCGCCAGTACTGTTGTTGTGTACTGTTTAGTCTTATGAAGTATGTTGAGCATTTTAACTTCATAAGACATGTTATTTTACTGTATTTTATACAGTGTCTTTTTTAAACTTGTGGTCATGGACATCAAATAGAAATTAGACCTACTTTTTTTTGCTAATGAAAACTGATGGATAAACTAATAAAATAAAATAAATACCAAACTGTTATTTATTTCCTGCAACAGTTTTTTTACTGTAACACCCACATCTTTCAAACACCACACCCTCCAGTTTGTAACAGAGAAGGTCCATTAAAATGCTGAAGTTGACAAGCTGAAACAGAGACAACCCTACAGACATCTCTGCAACATGTTATGGTTATTTTCTCAGACTGACAGAGCCACAGAAGACTTTATACTGTTTCACCAATAAATCCTTCCAATTATATGACGAAATACATTGTTGGTACATTAACTCCAGATCGAGACATAGAAGTGTTTTCTGATCTGATGCCTCTATCGGCCTTCCAAAACCGTTACGAGTCACTGTTGAAAAATAACTACGTTTTATGATGTTACAATGATGTTGTTAAGGTCTGATTAAGTTTAGGCACAAAAATGACGTGGTTAGGTTTAGGGAAAGCTCATGATTTAGGTTAAAATAAACACTTTGTTAAGGTAAGGGAACCTTGGTTGTCATGGTTAATGGTAAAACAGCCAACAATACAAGGGGCTGCTTTGGTGACAGCGTGTTTTTTAAGGTAGAGGTGAGTCAATGAAATACGATCCAGGAAGTCCAGTTGGAGCAACAGGTTAATGCATTCAAAGTCTTCTCAAATGCCAGAACACTGCACAGCGGTTTGTAATCCTGACAGACAGAACCGTCAAATACAACGTTCATGTTAGAGAGTAATCCACCAGGAATGTGTGCTTGCATTTAAGTGACTGGCCAACACAGGCCTTGCTGGATGACGTCATATTGCATTGCAGCAAAAGTTGAGCCTGGTTAAGCATTTTAGCCGGACGACCCTGATTTGTTTTGTCAGAGTTTTCTGCTTTGGCATCCCCCTTTGCGTCAGCACACTTCCTCCATTCAAATGAATGACAGGGCTGCATCTATGTAGAGCTCAAGTTGCTCTGAACGCAGCTTTACTATAACAACCACATAGTTGAGGTTAGAGGATGATTGTGTCAAAAAACAATGCTGAGTCACAGTTGGTAATCTGAAATGAACAGCGATCTTGTCACACCCTGCCTGGACTTTGTGTGTTTTTTGGTCTTTTTATGTTCTTGTGTTCTTTGGGGTCTCCTGGTTTGCAGTTCTGTTTAGTCCTTCTGGTCTGGTTTTCTTGTTATATATGGGTGGTGGGTTTGGACTGCCTTTTATTGTTTAGCCTGGTGTGTTGTATACTTAAGTTTAGGTTCATGGTGGTTCTTGGACAGGTTGGTGTGGGTTGTATTTAGAGTATTGTGTTTTCTGGGTTTTGGTTTTGTTGGTGTGTTTCCCTTGTGTGTTCATGTACTCCTCCTCACCTGCCCTGCTTCACCCTCGTTAGCCCTGCTCTGCTCTGTGTCTTCCCCACACCTGCCCTGTATCAGTCTCGTCAGCCCTGCCCTGCTTCCTGTGTTTCCCTCAGCCAATCACTCCCAGCCTGCCCTTGTGTCTCGTCACCTGGTCCCCATTCCCTGATTAGTTTAGTCTGTATTTAAGGTCTGGTTTTGAGTTGAGTCTTTGTTGGATCATTCGTTTTGTTTCGTCTGCTAGTTCTGTTCAGCTCTGTTTGCCTGTTCTTGAACATCCACGGTTAAAGGAGTTTTTTCTTCATCAAATCTGCATTCTGGCCTCTGCGTTTGGATCCACTCCTGCTTCCCCAACCTGACAGATCTCCCTTGTTAAAGTCTGATATTTTGTCAATCCATCCATCCACCTCAACCTCCTGCCTACACCAACTTTGTCACTCTATAATAACATCACCTCATGTCCTCCTTTCTCCCATCATAATTACCACTAGAGGGCTTCTATCACTTGAACATAAACACAACTGTGTTTATGGGACAGCTAATTTTGTTGTTTTTCTTGAAAGAACAGTCTCATTTTCACAGGATGAGTAACACTAACCATAACTTGTAAAAGGGTGACGGGTCCCTTCAGGTTTCCAAATCAACAACATGATATAGGTATGATTAAATATGAGGAACTTTTCTGTCATATTGAGGACTGGGAGATGTTTGCTACATCTTATTAAAAAGATGTCTTAAAAGATCTTAAAATTTGTTGCTGCACAAATAAATGGGCTTCACCTTTCTCTGGAGTCCAGTACTGTCTTGAGTGGAATTTCATTACGGCTTCCTCCCTGCAGCCTGTACAAATTGTGAGCTCTACGCCCCCACCTTCACCTCTCTCACCATCTTAAAGCGCTTTCAAGGTTAGCTATGTTGTCCTGTGAATGTAAATTAACATAAAATCCGCCATTTGGTGGCCACTTTGATCCCAGGTGTCTCCATCCAATACCGTGAAAGCATTTTTAGCATTCATGCTACTGTGTAATTCCACTGGGAATGGAACTTTGTAACACTGGAAGTGTCAGACGCTGTACAAAATGCAGAATATGATACTGCAATTTCCAATCACCTGCAGTGAAATAAAGTTTACCTGCTCAGGAATGAAAAAAATGAAAAACTTGAGAATGAAAGCCTTAAATTACTTGTTCACTTCACTTTCTATCTGTCTATTTGAGGCTGACCTTAAAATACTGACAATATGTAAGACAATAGGGGGAAACAGAGTTTTAACTCAAAGACTGAAGGCCTATTGTCAAGCATATGACATATTCTTGATGCATTATGTTTCCCAATGGTTTTAGACTGTAAATCCAGCAGCAGACAGAACTCTTGTTATATCATGAGGATGAACTGTATTTTGTTTTTTTTTATCTTCCAAATTGACATTGTGGCTGTAATCTTCATACATCATGCCAGGGGAGTTGATGTAGTGCTCAAGGACACATTGTAGGATCCAGCTATGATTAAGTCTCTGAGGGTCTTTCTAACCAGCAGGCCAACTCTTCCACTAATCATTGTTAGTACAAATTTGCCAAAAATTACTCTGACTGGGGACACTGTTAATAAAACTCTTAAACTTATTAGAAATCATCTTAATAACGGATCTGGAGCACGGCCTTTCCTTCAAGGGCACACACCACGAGTGCGAGTTGATTTATACAAAGGCAGCACACATGTGCACACAAACACACACTCTATCTGTAAATCCTGAGGCCTTGGGGATTGACAAACTGAAAACCGTATAAAGAGCTGGAGTGAGCTCAGAGCAGTTTGTTAGGATTATACAACATAAAGCTACTGGGAAATATCAATAGACTAGATTAGTTGTGATCATCTCCAAGGGGGAAATTGGGCTGTAGCCACAGCAGGTAGTAATGGGATAAATCAAACAGGAATAAGGAGATAAATAAGTAAATGGCAAATGCGGGTTTATAAACATACACAAAAGAGCACTTTTGTGCTCCGATATGGAGCAGAAATATATGCTGTATTGGCAAACAGTCATATCAGTAGCAGAAAGGAAATGAGAAATATCTGTGGTATGAAATAGGTCTTTATGGAGGTGTCAACATAATATTACTGTCTTAAATGACTCATTTCCACAGCATGTACAGTTCATAATCTCAACTTTTAAAAAACACAAAATAACACAAAATAAAATGTTAACCTCTTAATAGGGCTGCAACTACACATAATTTGCATAATGAATCTGTATCATGTGTTCACTTATTACAATTTATTGATCAATTGTTTAGTCTATAAAATGTCAAAAAATAGTGAAAATTGTCACAAGTTCACAGATCCCAAGATAACACCTATATGTTTTGTTTAATAAATAATTTGGACAATTTATTATTCAGATTAGTCGAAAATTGTCAACAATCGATTAAACAATTGTTTCAGCCTACTTTTTAATGATTCAGTACACACAGCTGTCATTAAAATGTTGAAACACGGACACATGTTTACACACTAATGTAGCTCACTGGTAACTGTGTGTAATGAGTTGTGACCGATAAGAAGTTCTACGCTTTAAGTTGTTCAACACATGTTTGTCACTTTATATGTAACCCCAAACCTTACTTTAATTTTAATGTAGTTCTAATTCTAATGTTAACCCTCAAATAATTTATGAACCTCAATATTTAACCTTGTGAGGACTAGAAGACCAGAGTCTTCACAGAGTAGTTAACACAAATAAACACACCTAACCCCACTGCTGGTACTCTCATCATTGGAAGGACCCTCATTGACATAAAGTGTGTTTCCATCCACTTGTTTCTATGCACATTTTTAATCTGTATATAAAAATGTGGAAATGCTGGAAATCAGGAAAAAGTGTTTTTGCACTTGGCTGAGATGGAAAAGTTGGTGTATCAATAAAAACAAAATGCTATAAAGTGCAATGGAAACATTCTCAATGAATAAATCATGACGTACATGAAGCATCTGTGTGGAGCGATGAGGAGACTGTAATGTTCCTCAAATTAAGATATGAAGCAAACAGAAATGTCATATTTCCATCATGTTTTCCATCATGGTTTTCCCTTGTTTGAGCTTTGACTGTTGCTCTTTCAATGACGTCGTCTTGTTGTGTTCTCCTCTTCTGCAATGGTTTAATGGCACTGATGGTGATGATGGCACCTATTCCCTAATATTCACATAACAGTAGATGGAAACATGCATTGATTCTCATTATTCTTTTAACAATTTTCTGGAAGTTTGTGCTACATCTGGATGGAAACCTGGCTCCTAACCCTACATTAACCATCACCACTACATGCACACAAGCCTTACCTGAATCTCAAATCAGTCTTTAAAACAGGTTTAAGTACAACTGTGATCATTTTTGTATGAGCACATAATGTGATTTTGTAGCAAATGCTGCACCAGCACCTCTTAGTTATTACCTGATGAATTGACTGAGCTTTTCTATCAACCAGTGATCATCCAAGCTTAAACTGCCTGAAAAATTATATCTCTTTATTGTTATTTATGTCAGTGACAGTGAACATCAAAGCTGTTTTTTTTATTTTCAAATAAAGCATATACATTTTTTACTTTGACATACTGGTTTGAATATGTGTATTATTAAATGAAAGAATTTTATGTACAGAAAGGGTGACATTAATTCTCTCCATAAGACAGTTAATGTATGATGATGATAATGATGATTGACTAAGTCGATTGTTCCAGCACTTCTCCACTTCTCTCACTTATTTCTTTCCTCTACAGAGTGACTTTAAATGAGAATTATTTGTCATTGCTCGCTCTCTAATTTAATATGCTGCTGATGCTGTTTCAGAATATCCTCTATTGGAAAAGACATTTGCGCTCAGCTCAGTGGAGCTAACCTGGATAAATGAAGCATGAATGAAATGAATAATAAATACATGAATATACATATTTTTTTTTATCAAGCTTCAGTTTCTAGCATTATAAATGTCCTAACCAATTATTATTACTGACTACAACTTTTCTCAAAACTCAGGGAGCACAAAATACTTAATAGTTCCTCCATAAAACTCAGTCCTAAAATAGTACTTAATAAACTGAGTTAATGCTGAAAGGAAAAGCCAATGTTTGTTTGGACAAAATAATACTTGAAAATGTCACCTTGGGTTCTCAGATATTGGACTTTTTAAAGGCTAAATGATTAATTGATCAGGTCAAAAAGAATCAATGGATAATTGAATAATTAGTACTCATATTCCTACTGTGAGTGCAGCAGTGTCCTTTCCTGTGGAATGTCATAATGCCCACAAGATCATTCCTAATGTTATGGTGAGCACCTGATATTTCCTTAAAAGAGGTACTTTGTTAGAGAAGCATTAAGTTAAAACTACTGCTTCCTTAACCCATTTCTCCTTAAAGGAAAATTATGGGGAATATAAAACAGACCAAATGGACCACAAGGAACACATTTCTGAACTTTATTTTGAAATTCTACCTTCCGTGTCAAAAATCTGTAATGTCACATATATGTAATAACGATATTTCCCTAACTTGTTTTATATCAATTTGTTCAAGAAATGTGGTCAGAACAGGTTAAATGTAATACAGGACGTCTTATTAAAGCATCAGAATTATTAAATGGGTTGAAACCTTTCCTTGTTTTTTTTAAAAAAAACAAGCTTTTTTATAATTAGCCAGTTCTGTCACATTTGCTGACTGGGCACACCGCCATTTTGGAAGTGATGTCACAGATTCACACATTGTCACATGACTGCACCAGGATGTTCAGTAGATGTCACTTTAGGGGCTTCATGAGTTAAAATCAAGGATAAAAGCTGTGTAAGGAATTTTCCAGAACATTGAAAGGGTTGGTGACACCTGTGTCACCATGGGTTCTTATGGGTTAAAGGGAACATATTATTCTTTTTGTGATTTTGTGATATTAATATACTGTTATAACGTCCATGTTAAACATGGTCAACTCAAAAGTTGAGGTGAATGTATCTTGATGTTGATGTTGCCTACTCTTCCATTTCAGGTTTATATTTCAAGGAGAAAAAGCCTTAAAGAGACAGGAGCTGAAACGGCCTGTTTCAAACAGAGGCTGAACTGACGGGCTGCATAAAGGACCAGTATAAGATAAATAAGGAGTTTTTTGAAATGTAAGTCATGCAAAGATATTCCAGTAGAGCCCAAGAATTAAAAAAAAAAAAAAAAAAAAGAAAATATAGACCTGAAAACGTGCCGTAGTTACAATAATAACAATAATAACCACGTGGTTAAGGTTAGAGGATGGTTGTGGTGATGTTGTGTCATGTTTGGAAACAGGAAAAGTCTGATCCATCCACCCCAACGTCTTCCTATGAGGACTTTGTCACTCTATAATAATGTTATAACTGATTTCCTCCTTTTTGCTGATTTCCTGCTTTCCTCTTGCCCTCTGTCACTATGTTGTTTTGTGGCCTTTGCTGAAATGACTGATTGTGTTGGGGTTTTTTTCTTAGACAAATGTTGTACCCACATAAGATAAATCCTCACTCAGATGACTTTATTTATCCAAGAAGGACAATTCAGTAGTGGGTGTAATGAACATTGCAGCTTACGAGCGGGGCTTTAGACTGGTTTATATGGTAAATAATTCAAGAGAGACCTGTCTAATGTATGTATATCCCCGCATGTTTATCTCTTAATCTCCATTTCTCTATCTGGTCACGATTGTACGGTGCAGCTCACCCTTGTTTCTATTTCCCACCGACTCCACACTCATCATGAAGATGTAAGGCGACCTGGCACCTTGAATGTCTGTTACACCACCGAACACATGGCCAATCTCTGCTATAGGCAAGAAATAAAACATTCAGATGGATCTGACACCTTCGCAATGTGATGTACTCTAAGTGGAAAAAGACGCTTTTCCGCTTGCTAATGCACTTGAACCTGCATTTGACACTTTCTAATTCACACCAGCAGCCTGCATTTTTCAAGGTCAGAGGCAGGGGGAAAAAAAGAAGAAAACAGGTCAGGGGCAGAAATCAGATGAAATTGCAGTGATTTAGTGTGTTGAATTACATTAACGTTTATTTTTCCAAAGGGAGAGTTTTGTCATGCATGTCCAGAGCCCCAAATTAAGTGGAGCTTCTCAGAGTGCAACAGCAGCAGTCGATGGGAAGAGGCTGTACTTCCTCTTGAGCTCAGAGGGAGAATTATTTATTAAACTGTGAATCTGGCTGTTGTGTGAAAGCAGTCAACATCCCCGAGGAAAGTAAAGCTGCAAAAAAAAAAAAAGAAAAGAGAGCTTGACCTAACGTATAGAGAAGTCACACTTACAGATATTTTACGCCTCATTACATTGTCAAGAGGAAAGAGGGGGAAAAAAAGCATTCACACACACACATTTTATGTTCACTGACTCTGCTGACGAAATCTGACCGGACGTGAGTTTTAAATGGACGGTTGCCACAACACGAACAATAAAAGCAACCGTTACTAAAGGATTCAAGTGTCAGGGGTCAGGGCAAGGTCATCCTTCAGAATAAATCACACACACTTTTGAGATATTCCTGCACAATCACAATGAAATGAGAACTGCAATATTTTACAATTAACAGCAGGCAAACGTGAATATGGCTTTTCTATTTTTTATGTCGAGATCAGTATAGTTACAAGTGTTGGGTGATAATTCTCTTTAGGTTCATCACTACTATTATTATTGATTATAGCTGCTTTAAAGCATCTATAATCTACATTAATATACTAACAGTGTATCAAATTACAGTGTGTAATGTGTTGGGGCTTGGCTCATTGTTTAACTTTACTATTCTGGTTCACTCTCAGCGCTCTCATAGTGTCATTTTCAGATGCAGCAGGCAGCTGTTTTCAGAGAAAAAGCTGTAAAAAGCCACTGTACACTACCTGCTCAGCACCAACAGACAGTTAGCTGTAGACTAGCTGGTGAACATAGTGGAGTATTTAGCAGCTAAAGAGCCAGATATTTCCCTCAGGAGTTGGTAGAGAGTAAAAACAGAAGCTAAAAGAGAGTGAATATCGGACTTACATTCACCAGGTGGACAGAAACATGACTCCAGATGAATGATAATGTTGCTCTGTAACTGCTGGATGTGGAAATAAACTATTTGGGCAACTAAAGCTACTCTCTCAAAGTTAGAGAAGGGTTGCCATCATGATTAAAAGAAACTATGTTGACCATTGGCTGGAGACAGTGTGAGCAGAAGTCTGCACCTTCAAAGTTACAGGCTCTGTTGACCCATTGCGACCTCTTCTGTAAGAGCTTTTGCTGCAATACTTCCAATTTTTCTTCTCTGAGACAACAGTTATATTATTATTATTATTATTGTTATTATTACATTATCAATTAATATGCCGATTATTTTCTCGATTAATCTTTTTGTCTATTAAATGTCGTCTTCAATGATGTCTTCAAATATTGTGTTTTGTCTGTCAAGTCCAAAACATAAATATTCAGTTTACCATCAGGTATGACAAAGAAAAGCATCAAATTCTCACATTGAGAAGGTAGAGCAATGAAATATTTGGTATTTTTGCTTAAAAAAAGATTAAAATGATGAATGAATGAATGAATGAAATTCTATTATCAGAATTGTAACAGATTCATTTTCTGTCAATCAACTAATCGTTGCAGCTCTAGACGGGACCACAAAAAGATCACTTGTCAGGAAAACATAAAAATAATTTAATTTACATTATTAATAATACATTTTTATCTTTTCATTTAATTCATCACATTTAATTACTTAAATAAGATGCTGTGAAATGAAACAATATGAAGCCAAACGGCAGAAAAAAGCATCAACAGAAGAGTGACTCATGTCATGATTTGATCCTTGATGGTGGTAAATTACCACAAATGTGTTGATGTGTTTGGTCAGGTATCTGGTTATGAATCATCAGATTATCTAAAAAAAACAAAGGGTTAAATCATGAAATAAGATCAAGTCAGATAACTTATATCTAAGCTGACTGTTTATCTGACAGTTTCACTAACAACATCAGACATGTATGAGTGTGTGATGTTCCCCCGGTCATCCACATATCGTACGCTTCTCCTCCCCTGGAGTATGATGGAGGCTCTTTATGGATGGAAGCTGATGGGAATGAAGATCATGGAGAGTAAAACAACAGCATGGTTGCCCCAGAGCGTTGTGGCCGTCAGCAGGTGAAGGTACAGACATGTCCAGTGATTACTGTAAGACAAAGACACAGGTGGCATTTTGGATGTAGATGATCATTTTGATGGAAGCCATCAAGTAGCAAAAGCATTTGTAAAAGAAAAATTCTGGACCAAACCCGGAGCTCATCCTCAAAGTACGTCCTGGCATTTTAACACAGGCGGGAACTTTATATTTTAATTTATGTGTACACTTATAATAATACTCACACCAACGCTAAGCCATGAGTAACCACGACTAGTCAAGCCATGTTGGCACAATGTGAGTGTTTTTTAGGTAAAAGGTGTTAATGACGCACATTGAGGTGTGATGGTCGGCACAGATCACAATAAAGAGCCTGTGTCCTGCAGCTCTGCATCTAACACTTCAGTGTGGCTGTTTCTTCTTGTAATATTCCTGATGCAATATTCAAAACTGATCCGCTGACCAAATAGCGCCAAACATATTCATATCTTGACATTCCCTTTAGCTGCTTAACAATAAAAGCCTCCCACTGATCTCAAGTCATGTCAGTTTTTATCTCTATAGTTCAATATCACGAATCACAAATTTACCTCAGGGAGCTTTACAGTCTGTACAGCAATACAACACCGTCTATCCATTGATTCAGATAAGGAAAAACTCCCTTTATTGGGTAAAAAAAAATGGAAGAAACTTCAGAGGAGGGATCCCTCTTCCATGGATTGACAAACATGAAAAAGATCTGTTGGTGGAAACATTTTTTTTTGTTTAGTAGAAAAAGCAGGAAATGTTTGGTTTGCATCAGCGGTGACTTAACACAGTTCTGATGTGGTTGAAAGCGATCAGTAAGCAGCAAAATAAAGCAGATGTCTGAAAGCACAAACAGAAATGTGACAGTGAAACTAAACTCCAAACCACAGATTCAGTTAGAAGCTAAAAAAAAGTACAGAGAGCTGATCAGAGAGAGACTTTCTTTCTGGCGTATAACACGTCTTGTTTGTCGTTGGACTGTAAACTGCAATGAAAAACAAGTGAAAGAAACAGCAGCAGCTGAGAAGTTGACCCAGTTATATTACTGTAATAACAGCATTTCAAGGTTGAACTATATCTGCAACATAGCAGCAGCAGTGGTGGAAGAAGCATTCAGATCCTTTACTTAAGTAAAACTACCAATACAGCAATGTAAAAATACTCCATTACAAGTTTTGTAATTACGTAAAATTACGAGTATTTTGAGCTTGATGTAGTTAAAGTATTGCAGTAAAAGTAGTGGTTTGGTCCCTCTGACTGATATTATTATATATGACATCATTAGATTATTAATAGTGAAGCATCAGTGTTAGAGCAGCATGTTACTGTTGTAGCTGCTGGAGGTGGAGCTAGTTTACACTACTTTATATACAGTTAGCTAGTTTAGTCCAGTGGTTCCCAACCTAGGGGTCGGGGCCTCTCCAAAGGGTCAGCAGATAAATCTGAGGGGTGGTGAGATGATTAATGGGAGAGGAAAGAAGAAAAAACAAAGTTCTGATACACAAATCTGTTTTCAGTTTTTGGACTTTTTCTCTAATCTTTGATTTTTGCTGAAATATTGGATCATTTGAACATTTATTGAAATGAAAGCATGTGAGAAGTTTAGAGGGAAAAATCACTATTTGGTGGAGCTGTTAACAACTCATAGACATGTGAAATGTGACCCCGACTACACACTGCTTTTTGTAAGACGTCAAAAGCCAAAAAGGTTGGAAACCACTGGTTTCATCTTTAACAAAGTGTTGTATTTTAAAAGCTTGTTATATTATCCATTGTGTCAAATCTTCATCTGAAAAGTAACTAAAGCTGTCAAATAAATGTAGTGGAGTAGAAAGTACAATATTTCCCTCTGAAATGTAGTGGAGTGGAAGTATAAAGTAGTATCACATGGAAATACTCAAGTAAAATACAAGTACCTCAAAATTGTACTCAAGTACAGTACTGCATAGTAGTGTTAATGAGGTTTGGAGAAGATATCTTTGTTTCAATATATACAATAGTTCTTAGTACATGATCATGCAGGTAAATAAATACTAAAAATTCTGGGTTCATTCAGGTATTTTTCCTTTTATTGTGAAAATTCCAGCATCTCACTTCAGTATTTTTCATTTTCCAACGGCACAGTTCAGCACGGGTTAAAAAATAGAATTCAGCTCACTGTGTGTCAGTATTGACTGAAAAAAAGTGGAGCTGGTTTTGAAGCAGACACCGATGATGACCTTCACAGCAGTTTTTTTTTCCATAGCATCTCAAAGGATCAATACGTCATGTGTTTCTCACTTTAACTGCAACATTATGGTTTCCAGGATGACTCATGGACTCCAGTCTGTCATGGCAGCAGAGGGTAACGCCTGTAGAAATTCAAACAAAGCAAGGCAGCCGTCATCAGTCACGCTTTAACAAGAGCAGAGTTTCCATATGTAGGGCGTCCAAGTTGGAAAAATTTACTTTGTACATCATAGCCACCAAAACAAAAACAACTTTCATATCATTATTCATATCATCCATCTCACAACATCAATGTTTGCTTATCACCTCTTATCATTCGTCTCCTCTGGATTTGTTTTTGTATCAGCAGCAGCACACAAATTTAACGCTTTACAGCTTTTTAAAATCATCAGCCCCAGATGTCTGAGCTTCCCAGCAGCACTCATACACACACACACACACACACACACACACACACACCTGAAGACCTGCAATGTTTTCAAATCAGCGCACGCAGCGGTGAGGTACCCGTGACAAAAATTAATTTAGGCTTGATGTTCACTGTGATGGATGAATTTACTCAGACACATTTCAGGTGTCTGCAGTTTGATTTTTGTACCGTAACAAGAATAACTAGAACAAAAGACTGCCTGAGAGAAAGAAAAATCTGGTGTGTAGTGTGGTAAATGAGTTAAAACACAACATGTAGATAGTTGTTTTTTTTTAAAGTCTAAGGTCAGTGATATTCTAATTTACCCAAATTATGAACATTTACACAGTTTCATCTCCAGAATGAGTCAGAAAAACACAAACTTCACAAATGGTCTGGGTGTAAGAGCTTATAGCACCCTGATTATCAGTGTAACACATTAACTGTCTTCAACACTGTGAACTGAATGAGTCATAGATACATTAACATTTCCAATCTTATCATCCAATATGAGAATTTGAAACAAATACTCTGTTTTGTTCTGTTTTTTTTTTTCTCTTCTCACGCTTGCAGATGGTGAAGAGGAAAATAACCTTGTGTGTTTTTGCAAGAATGTTTTCCTCAGCATGTGACAAACCCATAAATAAATATTAATTTATTTCAGCTCCTTTTTTGATTTGAATTCTTCAACCGAATCCTAAGATAATAGAAACACATGGAAGGTAATTTCCAATAAGTAATGCAGTTTGTCTTGTCTTTAATATGTGCCGCGTCAAATCGTCTATTCAGTTTTTGTTTTTAATCTCCTTTTTTCTATGGATTAATAACTTTTTCATGTCTAATGAACTATAATTACCTTGAGATCAACTGACATGTTTTTGCAATATTGATACATAGTCATTATAGGGGAAAGTCTCAGCACAACCCTCAAACAACAGGACCAGCTCTTTCTTCAACCCCCAAACAGACAGTCAGTGAGATTTACAACATCTTGCAAACAGCAGCGATCGAGATAAGAAGATTCTTTTTCTCCAACATGGCCAATAAACAAGATCACTGACCCAAACCACCTTTGACCCTCCAAGATCTCCAAGAGCCAGCAAGATGGAAAGACCAATTCTCACCCCAGTGTGAGCTGTTAGCACAACGTGGATAAACAACGCCCACCATCGGCTATCATAACTCACCTCTAAGAGCCAGTCACCCACAGAGACGAGCTGGCACCCACTTTAATCCCACTGGGAACTCTGATTTTCAGCACTTGAACAACCAACTGAAGAACTGATCACTGGGCAAACCAGCATAAAAGCATGGACTCTAAAACGATTAATATAGTGTATTAGTATGTGTATGTATATAATAGTTGTTTGCTTTAGTTAGACTTTTATACTACTGCCTTTAAGCTAAGAAGTGTACTACTAACATAAGTCCATCATCTTTGATAACACTGTCATATTCAGAACAACTCTGCTTGTTTCACTCTCAAAATGCTAAAGCTACTATCAGAAATGCTAAATTAGAAATCATGCATTTGTTATAAGCAGGGACATGCAGAGGATGTTAGAGGGGCAGGGGCCCAAATTCATAAAAGACGATTTTTACAAATAATTAAATAAATGGAGTGAATGAATGAAAGTGCAAGTGGAATGCTTCCTCTTTGCCATGTCATGAGTTAAGAATCAAAACTAGAAGAACCTAAACCAGGAGCTCTTTTCAAATCCGGACAGGCTGACTTACTCCTTATTACAAGATCCAGACTCCAGCGTTTCACCCCAGCACATCAAACTCCATTCTCTGTGAGAAGCCACCCCAGGGATCAAGCAAGTATTTCTACAAAACCTTCATCAACTTGCTAAAACCCTGATGCTTTCATAATATGTAACTAAGTTGTTGTACTGTTGATCTGACTCGCTGCTTCTCAGGTAACAGTCATCTCATGTGTTTATCATGTTTCTCAAACCAACTACACAATAGATAACTCTGCATCATTTATACAAATCATTCACTAGCCATAGCATCGTGTACCAGGTTCCCTTTCCCTCTTGTGTCTTGTTTATAATATGTTGTAGTTGTAGTGTTTAGTGCTTGTAGCTGTAGTATTGGTAATAAATGTGTATGTAACTAAAAGTGAACTTGTTGGTGTCGTCTTGTGCTTGCAGCTCAGTCACTGAACTTTAAAAGACCTATACCCTCACAAAATCATAATTAAGATTAATAACAATCATAATTCTAATTGACCTCTCTTGTGTGGCCAACGAGAAGGACTATTTCCCTATTATTATACATACTCTAGTATGAGTTATGTTGCTGGATGAATAATTTCATATACACCATTCATGCCAAAGACAGTTTATTTTAAATGAACTGAAACTGCGTTTCTGTGAGTGTCTCATGAGCTCAGTGTCGTCTGCATGTACATGCAACCCTGCAGAGAGTCAGATTCCAGATACAGGTGACCCTTTTATAATTCCACCAGGATAATGTCTGTGTTCAAAGATTTCAGATTGACCCTTTTCGCTTCTAATCTTTAAACCTTTGGGGACTTACAGTACAATTTCAGGACAATCTGCTGACTTTTTTTACTGGCGTTTTTCTGACCTGGAGTGGCTGCGTTTGATTTCAGGTAGACTGGTAAAAGCTGCAGGAACGAGCCCTGAACACACCGTGCATTGTACCCACTGCACACGCACACACTCACACCTTCCTCTCGACATTGGAGCACTTGTGGTGAATATTGGATGGAGTGGTGTGGAGGCTTTTTGGGGAAGCGCTCTGAGAGAGACAGAGATAAAGGGGGAGAGATGGATGAAGCCAGGGGGAAAATGGAAAGTGATGGAGGCTCTCTTTTTGTCTTCTGCCTTTTAAGTCCTTAAATCAAAAACTACCCACAGTTCAAATGAGGTTCAGACTGACAGATCTTCAAATGGACTCTGCAATACCCCTCAATTACCTGAGTAACACGGACAGAACTTAAGCAGAAATGAAAGTAATTGAAGGTGCCACATACATGGAGGTCATTGTTTGAATATAGATAATCATGAATGAATGACGTGCACACTTAATCAACCTATAAAACATCACCAGTATGAACCTGAAGTGGCCCCAGACGCTTAGGGGGTCTGAAGTCTCGTATGTAGATGAGTCCTGACTTAAAATGTTTTTTAGGTTTGAAGACCATGATTACTTCAGGTTATCTTGTGCTTACATGGTGCATTTTACTAAATAATATTGAGCTTAATAAAATCAACACAAACAATTTACTCACAAGTATCTACACAATGCACAGAGTGGGAGAAACGGGGGGGGTCAGTAGGGGCCCCTGGTTCAGTAGGTTAATTCAGCTCCTGGTGGCATCTCAGTAATGGGATCTCTTTTTTTCACAAGGAGTTCTTCGTTTTACTAAATGTTTTCTTCATCTTTCAAGCCAAGAACAAAGGAAGCTGTGGTGGAAATCATTCATTGATGAGAAAATTTAAATAAAACACAGACTTCATTTAACCTGTGTGATGTATGGCGTGAAATCACATGTGGTCCCGAGGTCAGAGTATGAACTGGGTTAAAGTTTTGGTATGTAGCCTAAGCCCGGCAAATCCCAACATAGACTTAGGTTCCATGTTTGGGTTTCAGGTTGAATTTGGGCTTCTTTACTGCGGGAACATTGTGACCTCAGGTGACCCCTAACTGCACCTGTGCATGGTTGATGCAGCCACAGTTTACCAGCCACATCTATCTGACCAATATTTGGAAATGGTGAAGCTAATCGTGATATGGACTAATAGGTAAGACAGATAGTTTATTATTATATGAAAGCTATGTTTATCATATACTTATGTATCATTTTAGATTTCTAACTGTACCTCTCTGTGTGGAAAGGAAAGATTTCTCACAAGAAAACTTGAGACTATAACCGTCCATGTGATCATACAAGCAGCATTTATAATCGAGGAGCCTGTTCACACCGGGCATTAAAATGCATCTTGAATGATGCATTCAATCACAAGTGGACAGCTCTAAGTACAGATGTGAATGCACCCAAAATGCATCAAGGACACATTAAGATCCGATCATTCAGGCCACACTGAGGGATCAGTCTGCAACTGATGTGCTCTTCGTCTGCAGAAGTACGTACTCATTCACGCGTCAACGGCATCATTAAGGTGCGAAATAAATAGAAGCCACAACAACAGGCAATATGGATACTTGTGGATGCAGTACATACAAAACATGCTGTTTCGTATACCTCTTTACAAACATCTTTTCAAGAGTAGGCATGGGAAGTGCATTGCTGTCAGTTACAAAAAACAATGCATTTTGTCCTTGCAAACGGAAATGATGCACTCGTACGCATGTGGAGACGCATTCTAATGCCAGGTGTGAACTGACGTACTTATAGCTGTCCTCTTGTGATCGAATCACCCAAGATGCACGTTAATGCCGGGTGAGCCAAGGATTCGAAAGATGGAGTCAAAACACAAACACATTTCATCGATAAACCAATTTAATGTGGTTGTCTACAGTTAAGGATATGACAGATTAATCATAATACATGCATACATGCTGATACTTACTAAATAGACCATTTAATGTAGTCTGAATGGTCAGCTCTAAAGGATTTTAAATATGCTAATAATTGTTCTCACACACACACACACACACACCAAAAGATGCATGTGGACACCCACAGATATGTCATCAATAAACCAATTTAATGTGATTTTAATGCTTAATCTGTATTCAAAGATTTGAGAGGCGGAATAATAATGATAATACATAAACACACACACACACACACACACACACACACACACACACACACACACACACACACACATACACTGCCAGCCCATTCAGTGCAGCCAAAATCCAGGTCTGGATAGTGGAAGAGACATGACCATCTGGACTTGGATTCACTGCTGTCCTACGTTCAGCTCTTAACCTCCAATTTTACCATCTGAGAACATAAATAATGCAGAACTGAAACAGTTTGAAACATTTTCTGACAAAAATTATTACTGAAAAGTAAGAGAGTCGGATCAAACTTTTATTCCCTTCATAGGAGTTTCTTTCCAACACAATATATTCAAGATATTAAAAAAAAGGAAAGTAGGGACATGAACTTCTGTGTGATTGATAGTACAATTTGTTTTCTAGCAGGGAGAGAGATCCATGGTTTTGGAGATGACTACTTGAATGACAGCTGATATCTCTCCAGTGAGGGAAACATTTGAGTCAAACCGCCAACATTGTTTTTTGAAAAGTGTCAAATATAATTGGATTCTAATGGGATCCTCAAGCACCTCTCCCTCCATCGGCGCAGTCTTTCAGCCCTTTAGACAGCAACGCTGAAGGAGGCTGTTCAATATCACTCAGATCAACACAGACGGTGCATTCACACTCCACAGTGTTTTGTGTATATGTACTGTGGCAACAAAGAACAGCACTGAGGCACCAAAATAGTCTCGAGTCAATAGGCCTTTTTCACTGCAGACATTTTTGACTTGTTACAGTAGGAAAAGCACAGGTGTAACTTATAACATTAACAGCGTAGTAATAAGTTATCACATTAGATGCATATTTTCAATTTGAGCATTTAAAAAAAACACCAGAAATAGGGAACAAAAAGTCAAAATAGCCCCAAGAAGTTTTTAAGCTTGGCTGAGCTGGAAAAGTTTGTGTATTGATAAAAGCAAAATATAACAAAGTGCAGCGTAAGCAGACTTAATGAATAAATGATAACGCAGATGAAGCGTGTGACTTAAACATCACTGAAGAGACGAAAGCATCAGATCTGTGCGGAGCGATGACACTTAAATGAAAACATGAAATGAATACATTTTCCACATGGTTTCCATCGTTTGAGCCTTGACTGTCGCTCTTTTGATGACATCATCTCGTCGTGTCCTCTTCTTCTGCAATGGTTTAATGACACCGACTGGAGAATTTGTGCCACCAAATGTTTATCTCTTAATATTCATTAAACAATAGTGGATGGAAACATTTCCTTTTGCCAATTTTCTGTAAATTCATTTAAAATTCTAAATTACATTTGAATGGGAACTTGGCTACCAGCTTGCAGAATATCAAGAGCCTGAAACTGGAGCAGCTAAATTAATTCAAGTAGTTACACCTGTGCTTCTGCAACTGTCTCATGCAAAATGTCATCTATGAAAAAAAGCCTCTTCAGGAATAATGCAGCCTTCAAATCAGGTGCTTCTTCAGCTGTCCTCTCCATCCCATGACCTATCATTGGAGTTAACTTATTATGAATCACTTTGTTGATTCCAATCTAATCCTTGAATCTCGCCTAAGGTTCACAAAATACCCAGAGGTTAACAGAACAGATCAGAATCAGACTGATCAGACTACATGACATCTGTCTTTTCACATAGTAACCCAGATTACTCGACCGTATTACTTTAAAATCCTGCCATGACATGGCCAAGAGATACGTCAGTCTACGTGTTGAACCCCAACCATTCATTGCATGCAGTGATGGTGAAGGAGCAGAGACAGGTGATAGGGTTAGAAATATCCAGAGTGTTACAGAACATGTCATAGACTATGTGAGAAATACAAATACATTTTGAGATGCTACAATAGTCTAACACTTGTAGAAAAAATTCAAAAGATACTGATTGAATATGTAGAAATAATAAAGCAGTCATGGAAGGTAACATAACTTCATATTCATCTGCAAAAAAAGGCCAGAGAAACTCAACAAAAACAGTTATTAGAGCAAATAAACCTAATGGAAGATAGATGTTAAATTAAATTAAAAGGAAACAAAAATGAATTAGATAGAATACATACATTGGAGATCGATAGATTAATGAGGTTTACACAACAGGAAAGTTACGACAGTTTGAAATTTTGGCCTATGAACTTAGAAGACAAATGAAGAAAGCTTGTATCACTAAATTAAAAACAGATCAGTCAGAAACAATAACTGATGAAGAAAATATTGCAGAAGAGTTTATAAAACAAAACTTTATAAAGAAATGAAGTAAGAGTGGATAGAAATCAAATTAAGACATTTCTGAGTAACCTTAAACTACCAAAAGTCACAGACTGTCTGGACTTTGTTTTTTTGGACTCTGTGTTTTTGTGTTCTTTGGGGTTTCCTGTGTTGTTATGGTTTTGCTTGTGATATGATATGGTTGATGGATTTAGAGGACTGCCTTTGTTGGTTAGCTTAGGGTATTGTGTACTTGGGTTTGTGATCATGGTTATTCTTGGACGGTTTCGTGTAGGTTGTATTGAGAGTTTGTGTTTTCTGAGTTTCGGTTTGTCGGTTTGCTCTGTTTCCCTGCTGTTCTCCTCCCCAGCCTGTTTGTCTCTCCACACCTGCCCTACATCTAGACTCGTCAGCCCTGCCCTGCTCCTTTGGTTTCCCCTGTTTCATCACCTCACTCCCCTCTCCTGAGTTCTCCACCCATCTCCCCACCTGCACCTCATCTCCTCGTTAGTTCAGTTAGTTTTTAAGTTCTGGTTTTCTGTCGAATCTTTGTTTGATCATTTGTTCTGTTTAGATGCCTGCACTGCTGTTTGCTGCTCTGTCCCAAATAAAAAGCATGAAAAAACGCCAAATTAATAAAAGCAATAACTCCAGAGGAACTCAAACAACAAATACAGGAGATTACATGAATCTTATAAAACATTTTGAAGCCAAATAACTCCTTTACTATGAAAAGCAGACAATTATGCATTAGATACAGGAAAATGGGCACAAACATGGCGATCCTCTATAATAACTCGTGCTTATAAAGAGGGGAAGGAAGCCACAAAGTGTTCTTCATACAGGCCCGTTCACTGCTCAACACAGACTATAAAATATTATTGGCAATAAATTAACAGCCATTATTACAGATATAATTGACAAAGATCAGTTTGGCTTTATTCCAGGAAGGCTCTTGGCAGACATCATTAGGTGCACAATAAATTTAACTGATTATGTTCAAAAGCAAAATGAAGACTTTCTGCTAATAACTTTAGATGCAGACAAGGCCTTTAGGCATTTAGCTTATGGTTACAGGCAATTTACAGTGATCCAATTTTCTGAGTAAAAACGAATGGTACGCTGTCAAGAAGATTCACAATACAAAGAGGAACCAGGCAGGGAGACCCTCTCCCCCCCTTTTATTTGCTATATATAATTAAAGTACTAGCAGGAAGCAGCTAGACAAAATGAAAACATAAAAGGAATACAGTCAGGAAAAAAAAACACATAAATTAGCACTTTACGCAGATGATATAATAGTTTATCTTACATCACCAGAGGAGTCAGTGCATAAATTAATGAAAACAATTGAAGAAGTAAAGTCTCAGGATATAAATTGAAGGAGAACAACTGTTCAATAACAATAGAAAAACAAATTAGCAAAGCTTTGAAAGATGGTTATAAACTTAAATGATGCTTGAGCATAAATATTAGTAAGAATTTAGATGAACTTTATGAGAATAATCACTGTGTTTTGGAAAGTAAAATAAGATTTGAACAGATGGAGGGTTTTTTTTATTATCATGCTTCATGGATACCATTCAGAGAGCCTATCACTGATCTGCAGCTACCCAGGAATATATATGAGACTGATCTGTATATATTTTGAAAGTCCTTGAGCTTTAGGATTGCAGTCTCATGCTGAAGAGGTGTTTGTTGAGTCTCTTCTTGAAGGCAGGAACACTACTTGACGTGATGTCTCCGACGACAGCAGGGGGGGAAGGCTGTTCCATGTTGTTACAGCAGAGTAGGGGAAGCTCCTGTCAAGGCATGTGGTGTTAGCTCCGGGGAGTGACAAGGCATGACTTGGCGGTAACCTCCAGGTGGTTCGACCTGGTACATGAGCTGAGGATATAGCAGTGCTTTCAGGTCCGCTGGACAGTTGGGAGTGTGCATGTTGAAAAGAACAGATGCTGCAGCAACTGTTCTCGGATGGCTCAGCTTGATGATGGCATAATCCTTTAGGACGTAGTCCTCATCCACACCAATGATCTTTATTGCCTTTTCCTGGATGATATCTGGCTGCCTAAGATCGGTTTATGAGGCATTCATCCAGGCAAGGCAGGAGAACTCCATGATGCTCCTGGGTTTTGTAGACATTGACTCAACCTCTAGGATCAAGCTTGCTGGCCAACTTCCGCAATGCTCCGAGACGCTGTCCTGCATGTTTGCAGATGTTAGACAGATGGCTGGTCCACTGGAGTTTCCTGTCAATAGATTAATACCAGATGGAATACTAAGCAGGGTCCAAATAATAAAAATGATGGTCCTCCCACAATTTTTATTTGTCAGACGACCAGATTTAAAGCATTACTACAACAGAAAGAAGAAGGAGGGCTAGGTGCTCCAAATTTACAGAATTATTTTCATGCAACACAAATTCTCAAAATAGTGAACTGGATGAAAAAGAAAACAGGCCAAATGGATCAATATAGAGAAAGGAATGGCAACAATATCAACTGGGGCATTACCATTTATAGGAAAAGCAGCACAAAAAAAAATAGAGGGCAAAGCAAATGTATTTCAAATACTGTAATAAAAACCCTAAAAATAAATAGTGAATGTGTGTATCTCGGAGAAATGGCACAAGACCCTGACTTCCAAACAGATCTAATAATATCTCAGGTTGCTGGGTTAGTGAGAGGTTAGTAACATACTCTGTTACTTACAAAATACACAATAGATTCATTTGAAATTATAGCTTCCAAATATGAGTTAGAACAAAAACATTTCTTTAAGTATTTACTGGTGAGAAGTTATATCATGAAACATTTAAGAAGAGGACAAATCAAAAAAAAGGATTTCTCATTTAATACAAAAAGCTGACCCAAAATAGAAATAAAGCTAAAGAAAATCTTTCAAATATCTATAAAATATTGCAAAAGCTGCTCACCATTGTAGATAGTAAGTAAGAGAGAAATGGGGAAAATTAAATTAGAAGTTAACATATCAGCAGAAGATTGGAAAGACTCCCTCGGTGGAAGCTTTGAGACATCACAATCAAAATACTGTGGTGGGACTTTACTTGGAAAGTGAGAATGAGATATTTTATTAAGTATGGGAAATGTTTCCCCTCAGCAGGGACCAGCTGCAGGAGAGGATGTGCAGAACAAGTAGCAAATTATATAAAACATTCTTTCCATGTCATATATTAATACCCTTGCGGGAAGAGGTTGAGAGAAACTTAAAGTATATTTTTGACTCAAAAGAACCTCTGACACTGGAAACTATTTTGGGTATTAATTTAATAGGAAAAAGATAAAATCAGCTGACATGTATCTCATAGCATGCAACGGCCATGAAGCAGGTGTCAAGGACGTGGAAAGATCAACCTTCAGATATCACACAAAGAAATGGAATTAGATTTACCCCAAAAATAGTCTGTAAAATAACATTATTTCAATCTAGCTCAAGATTTGCAATAAACAGATACACCTCCCCCATTTAATCCCAATGCCCCCTCTTCTACCTCACTGTGTGCCTCCTTTTTTTTCTTTTTGGTTCATTTTTGTTCATATCTCTGCCATTTTCTGTATTTCTTACTCTAACTTTTATAAAAGTAGTGATGAAGTCAACAATTCTCTGGAAGATGATGAAGGAAACATAATAAATAAAGTATTTAAAAAAAGGATGGATTTATAATATATATGAAGAATGTGATGAAGAGGATGCCAAGCAGCTACCAGGTGCCACCAGAACAGAACAGAATAGGACCTGAGTCACGCAACCTCCATCACCATGGAGACCTGGCAGGAGGACACATGCACACAAGGAGGACTCACATCACACCAGAAACAATAAAAGACATAATTCACACAGGAGAGAGAGAGACATGAGGTGAGGCTGAACTCCTGCAGGATGGGGAACCAGATCCAAAACCTCAGGAAAGGTTCCAGGATGGGGCGCCGGTCCAGCAAGAGATGCCTGAGAGACAATAGAGGACGGGAGGAGAAAATAGGGAGAAAGTGGGAGAGAAGAGAGAGGGGCACGCAGCTCGGACGCTCAGGGGCTTGTGGAACAAACAAACAGAAGGTTAGAGAGATGCAGCGGTTATCAGAACAGTTGTGATCGATAATCTCGACGGCGGGGCGGCGCTTAGTAAATTCATTGAGACAGAAACCGACCCGCCGCGCAGTACAAGGTCACGAAGCACTCAGTTAAAGGCAAAAAGATGGGTTTTAAGTTTAGATTTAAAAGATACAACAGACTCGGATCGTCTGACGTCAGCAGGGAGGTTATTCCATAAGAACAAGGCCTGATGGGAAAAGGTGCTGCTGCTGCCTGCTGACTTCTCTCTAACTCTGGAGACACACAGGAGCCCTGCAGTCTGAGAGCAAAGAGCTTGAGATGGAATATAAAGTTTAAAGAGATCAGACAGTATGATGGGACCCATTTAGGATTTTATAAGTCAGCAGAAGCACCTTTTTTAAAGTCTGATCTAACACGGATATGAAGCCAATGAAGGGAGGCTAGAATGTGGCTTTTCTAGCATGTAGCAGACCTGAAAACAGAACATTACAGTAATGAAATCTGGATGAAATAAATGCATGTGTTAGTCTCTGTGTCAGCAGTCTGAAGTTAAGCTATAAATCTGCTTTGACTCAGGCGTTCAGTCTGTCAGATGTATCTTTTTTTAAAAATGACTCTTTGGTGTCACTTCCTTGTCTGTTGATGATTTGCCTCCCTGCTTCCTCTCCACATGTTGTAACGACACACACAGGTCTGCTTTAAAAACCAGCTGACAAATAAATTGAACATAAGTTTTATTGTAAGTTTTATTGAAACACCAGGAGATTGTGATTCAGTGAATTTTTAAAAAAGAAAATCCCACCTAATGTTTCAAAGAGAGGTGAAATAAGAGTTTAACTAGTCAGAACGAGAAGACCTGGGGCCTAAAGAAAATCTAACAGTGGTAACCATCACTCTGCGAATAATTACCTCCAATCCTCAGAAATTTGTTGCTTTGTCATTTGTGTGGGACCATGTGACGTCCTTTTCTTGGATTTTCTGTCTCTTTTACCCAGCAGGGTGAACGTATTCTCAAAACCCCAAACCAGGATCACTTTCACTTTTCAACACCATGAACAGCATCTCAGCAGACGAAAAATTATGTTTTGTCTCGAAAATCCATCAAGGTATTTGTCAGTGTGCACAAGTGCGGGCTGCCGGCTAAATGGCCGACTATGACACATTCTCTGCCAGCTTTTTTTTTTTTTTTTGTGGCCTATAAATAAACTCTTTGGTGGAATTGTACACTATTCCAAAAAAGATGAACAACTAAATATCTTTCTCTTTGATAAAAAAGTTGAAGGTACAATAACAAATATTGAAGGAGAAGTTAAGCACAAGGTGCATTTTGTTAAGAAACATTCAATCCCCGAGTTTAAAATTCTGTCACTGGCGACGCTAACGGCTAACAGGTTTTACAATCTACAGTGTAAATCGATTCATTTTATTTCTGGGTCACTTTTGGGTGAATGTGGCAACTATGGTGTTGTTTCTTTACAACTTCAACAACAGAAAGTTTTGAATTCAATTGTTCCACCTCCATAGCAACAGTAACCGAGGCTCCTGGGTTTTTTTTTTTTTTTAGCACTTTTAGCCATCACGAAAAACAGTAATAATTTCTCAGAAACAAAGTTAAAAATTTTGAAACTGGTGGTCAATATTAACTTACAGGATCGTTGCATAATCAGGGAGAGTCCTGAGTGTCTATGTAAAGTAATATTTAGGATATCTTTGAAGAAATTGGAACACAAAATGGGTAAAAAACACTTCTGGAAGCAGCAGAAACTCACATTTCACCACAGTTATAGATCACGTATAGTTGTGTCATTAACCTGGTTTGAATTTACTGACAACGATCTCAGTCTAAAACTCTCAAACTGAACCTGAAAAAGACAGACACAACATTAACATGTGGCTCATATCTCAATAAAAACGTTTACTGAACTCCACACACACACACACACACATATTCATGTTCCTGTGTGTGTGTGTGTGTAGATGTAAGAACAGGAAGGCTGTTCAGACAGCACAAAGAGCCCAGCTGTGTGGGAAGTGATTGCTAAAATTGCATCATGGCAGCCTCTCCATCATTCACAGAACACATGACTGCTTCTCCTTTCTCTTTCTGAGTTCCTGAGCTGCAAGAAAAAAATAAAAACCCAAAGCCGTAGTTGGGGATGGATGTGTCCTTTATTTGAATTCTCACCTCCGCTTGCTCACCCTCATCCTCTTGTTTCATTTATTCTTTGTTCTGTAAGCTCTCTATCATCCTCTTCCATTGATTTCTTCTATTTTCTCTCCATTTACCTACAGTGGTTGTCTCTCTACTGTGTGCTGATTATGATGTCTTTGGCTTAAAGTGTTATCTGAAGCTCAGCGTTTGCTTTCTGCTGCATGGAGACGTTCTGGAAGCATTAATGTGACACAGAGGCAAAGAAATGCAAACTGCAACCATTTCAAAACCACACATTCATTCCTTAATAATCACAGTTTTTAACCCTCAGGCCCCCTTACAGTCTCTATAATCAGCTCTGCAATTGATGTCTCACTTACAGTTAAATCTGCTTTTCATGACTTTTACTGTTTAATGTTAAAGCTGCTCAGTCAGATAATTTCACGCTTCAGCACTCGTCACTCCTCTCGATGAGCTGTCTAATGAGCTCTGTGGGATCAGCTCGTCGAGACAGTTTGGGTAGTAATTTTACTATTAATGTTAGTTTTCTCTTCCAAATTATTATAATTATTATATTCCCAGATCTCAGTTATGATGATTTAAGTGTCCTGTAATCATCGAGGGCAGGAGGAGCATTTACGTGATCGCTCAGGTTGTTGAAGCAAGTCACACTTTACTCAAATTTACTTTTAAGCTTGAAAAACAGCTGAGCTGCAGATGAAGGATAGTTACAAAATGCAGGAAACTTGTATTAATCTGACTCTCATGTTTTTGTTGGACTGATAAAACTGATAAATCACACCCAGAGACCCTGATAAATACTGTATATCTATGTGTTCAGCTGCCGACACTTGACGACAACAATACAACATTTTTTTTACATATGTACCTGAATCAGTCAAATAAACATAATTTGTATTTGAATCCCTTCAAAAAAAAGAAAAAAAGGGTCTAAACTGAGACTAAATAAAAACTGTGTATCTGTATCTCCAATTTATTGAAGAAATAAAATTGGTCTGATGTTTCTACGATAAAAGTTATTAACAAAAAAACTCATGATAGCTCTGGAGCTACTGGAGGTTCTCAATGAAAATAAAGTTAGTTTTATGTGTCTATGATGAAAAATTAGAAATCTATCTATTTAAAAATATATATATTGATATATGTGCTGTGTGATGAGGTTTTTATAGTTTGAGTTCCTCCCATAGACTGTATAAAAATATGGACGTAGTTACCGTGACGTCACTCGTTGGTTTCTGAAGAGTGGTTTTGAAGCTCAAAGCGAGCCGCTGCGGCCGTCGCCATCTTGGCAGTGCATGACGCTGCCTAACTCCCGGCCAATCAAAAATGGGTAAAGAGGCAGGCCCTAATGGCTGAAACAAGCCACCTAGCGGCTGGCGGACCTGTCACTCAAAGCAGCCATGTCCTTCATTATGCAGAACTTTACGGCTTAATAAAACTTAAACGGGTGAGTTATAAAAAAATTCACCCCCCGTACAGTTGTCATGAAAGAGGAAATTAGTTAAAGAGACCAAAACCGTTGTTTGTACCAGGCTGTAAACATGTTTATTTCTGCTGTAAAGTTGGACATTTTAACATGGGGGTCTGTGGGGATTGACTCGCTTTTGGAGCCTCAAGTGGTCGTTCAAGGAACTGCAGTTTTTGGCACTTCTTCATTGGCTTCATTTTACAGCCGCTTGGTCGCCACCCGCTTGTCCCACCTCAGCTCCACCCAGACGTCCTCCTGTCGGCGTCAGTGTGGACTTTGTGGGTCAAGATGGTCAACGACTATTTTCCTTATCAATAAATCTGCTGGTTATATTCTTGTTTAGTCAATGAAATGTTTAAGAAATGGTGAAAAACGGCATTCAAGGTTTTCAATTTGCTTGCTTTGTCCGACTTAAGATCCTCAATTTACTGTCGTATGACGAAGAACAACAGCAAATCATCACATATGAGAAGCTGGAAGCAGAGTTTGTCATTTTTGTTTTAAAAATAACTGAAACCATAAATCAATCATCATAAATGCCAGACTTCAAAACTTCCCTTTCAGAAACCAGTAGGTGATATCACCAACACTTCCTGTGTGTTCCCAGCGTTACTGGTATTTCCAGCTTTAGTTAAATGTGGATTCAGGTGTTTCAGACAGAATTTATAGTATCAAATGTATTGTCTTTAGTCTAAAATGGTTGCATATTGCAGCTAACGCAGGTACCTTTTATTCCGTTCTGCTTGTGTCTGCACACACTCAGCGTGTTTGGAGAGATTAAAGGTTTCTTCTTTAAATAATATTCTGAACTCTATTAATGCTGCGTTCACACAGAATTTTTTATTGTGTTTGGAAAAGTGCTGACTTTTTTTTTTTTTAATCATGAGAAAAAGCCCAACAGTGCACATTGTTTCTAGATCTCTTGGTTTTATTATTAACGTGTTATAACAACCTTTTGATCTCTGTCTTCAATAATTTCCTCCATGTTTGTTGTCCTGGGACACACAGACCTCAGCATCTCCATCGCTGTGAAGTTGAAGGACTCAAAAAAAACAAATAAAAAATTGAGGAATAAAACGATTGCAAGACTGAGAAAGAAAATGAAATCAGGCTCGATTTTTGGACCCTCACTCGACCGTCAGCCTGCTACTTCAACCTCGCTTTGCACGCTTTTTTTTTTTTTTGGAAAATACTGCACTAAATAAAAGCCTGTGGTCGCAGAACCTTTCCAAACACACACAAAAACACACCCACAGCTAATCTGCCCGCCTGTCACTTCACCGCTGGCTGGAACAGGGAGAGTTAGTGACGCTGTCTGTGTTGTGGAAAAATGGCCTGAAAATGTCCGACGTCAGCAACAGCAGCCATGAAGAAGACACCCAAACACTCTGAGACTGTCTGTGTGTGTGTGTGTGTGTGTGTGTGTGTGTGTGTGTGTATGAGCAACACCTCCCATTACTCCCCCCCAACCCCCTGTTGCTGAATATATTTACATGTCTGACATCCAGCTGACAGTTATCCAAAGCAAATAAACTTGCAAAAATCGTCAGTGAGTGTGAGAGGTTTTTCAAAAAATTGAGGGGAAACAGACGACTGTTCTAGTGAGAACTGCACGGAGACATAAAAAAAAAGATTATATTCTTTTTTTTTTTTATTTAACAGAAACATTTTTGATAAGGATCCACTTCACTACTGACTACAGAGTGAGACATTATGCAGCTAAATGTCTTTTCTTTTCCTCTCTAACAGAAACTCAGAAGCTCAACGAGGCAACAATCAGCATGAATCTACAGATCTGCTACTTTCCAAATAAACAAAACCAAGTCAACCTGTCTTATAGAAAATAATGTGGCTAATAAGTCGATAATTAACAGAGAAACCTTTCCTTCCCCGACCCCAGACAGCTGAGTATGTTTAATTCATTCATTGTTCTTCCTAAATTAGATAAATTAATTAATAATATTAATAGTTACATGTCTTTTAATTTGCGATTCATGTAAATTATAATTGGCTAGTAAGCAAGAGTTTTCTTTTATTGACCAAAAAAATCTAATTATATGATAGATATTGTGCTAAATGAATTTTTGATAGTTACAATAGTCACCATTAACTATTTGTTAATAGTTGTTTCCAGTCCAGCAGTCAGTCACAGAGGAGCATTTTTCAACCTTTATTTATCTCAACAGACTGAAAACACTGTTTAAAATCTGCCGTCTGTAATGATGCAGAAATAAAACAAACGACAGGAAGGGAATGTGCACGTACCGTATTTATTTCTAATGTGACCAGTTCTAGCTCGCTGTTTTGGTTTGTGATGATCAGACGTTAGTGATTCAGTAAAGCTGCTTCGCCTCGGTGTTGGTGGCCTGTAATTTCTCTGAGGAAAATCAGACGTATTTCCACTGAAATATGAGTCACAAATACGTCAGTTAGGCAGAATGAACACGACGATCATATCTTCCTCTTGACTGAGTCACCACAGTAGCTAGCTTCATGGCCCCCCCGACACCTTTCTGATGTCAGATTAGGAGGCCTGCGTCCGACAATTTCTGTAACTTTCCGAAACCAACAATCGGACATTCACGCTCACCTCACGCTGTGATTGGTCAGCTCTGTGGAGGCAAGAAAGGAGGAAGGGTTTGAACTTCTCTCTCAGCTCTTTCTCATTCTTGACTTTTTTGACAGTTTGTTTCTCTTCACATGAACAACCGAATGCAACATTGTGAATGTCCTCCAGGAGAGACAGTCATCCCCGTATTTAAAGGATATCATGTCTTCTGTTTCTCCGTGACAGCCAACGTTTCATTCCTCCTTTGATTGCAGCCTTTCTGAACTGCTATGAAAACAAGTTCTGATCATAAAAACTGACTCACCAGAGTTGTCTCACAGTGAACTCATATGGAGTCGCAGTGCTCTCCAGTTGATGTTCAAGCACTTATCTTTGGCCTTTCACTTCTTCAGTTTTCTCTCACTCATCACTTGACATAAATACAGATACTGAATTATCTGCAAAAAGATAAAATCAGCTGATGTCATTTGTCTGTTGATGTATCATCAGACTCCAGTTAAAGTCATGATGTCTGGACTATATACTGTATGTAAGGACTCACATAGTGTTGCTGGGAAAGTAAAGAGAATAACAGTTCAGTCTGTAGTTAAGATAATTTGCTTACTGTGAAGTAATTATCTTGCGAGGCAGCTGGATTTGCACGACATCACAGGAGAATCCATCTTGTCAGGCTTCAAGTGATGCGTTTGTGTCTGAACCACCGGTGGTTAATAAAACAATGAATGTTTGATTGTTTAGCTCTGCCAGCGGTGACGCCTCAGTGACCATGATATTACCTTTCCTCTAATTCAACCCTCAGCTAAAAATTTCCAATTTTTGCACAAATATCCAAATGATGTATCAAATGAACGTACTTTTTTGGACCCTCAGCGTTCCTTTAGCACCAACTTGAGGCCAAAATGTTAACTTTGCACACAAGATATCAGCAGTGGTGGAAGAAGTATTCAGATCCTTTTACTTTAGTCAAAGTACCACTACAGTACTGTAAAAATACTCTATTAAAAGTAAAAGTCCTGTGTGAAAAAGTGTCATTAATTGCAAACATCAAAACTGGTTCTTGAAGTGTTTGAATGTAAATGTGTGTGATTGTGGTGTTGCAGGTGATTGATTCACTGCCTTCAGTTTGACGAGTCCTCTGGAGACTAGAGGATGTTAAACCAGTATATCAGTTATGCCTGCAACTAACAATTATTGTCATTATCGGTTAATCTGTTATTATTTACTGAATTGACCAGTAAGTCATTTGATCTATAAATAAATTGGTGAAGAATGTTGATCAGTGTTTCCCCAAAGCCTGAGATGCAACATAAAACCCAGAGATATTTAGTTTACTGTCACAGAGGACTAAAACCAGAAAATATTCACATTTTAGAAGCTGGAGCAAGAACATTTTAGCATTTTTTCTTATGAAATGACTCGAAATAAGTACTGAATTATCAAAATAGTTGATTACTTTATGGACTGATGGTCGCAGCTCTAATATCAACCAACTTAATGCTTTTTTATGTGTGTAGAAGAGCATTTAGAAGCTAAATAACAATACACATACCACAAATAACTATTTTCATTATCAATTTTAATATTATTATTAATGATATAAAAGGTCAGTTTGGTAATACATGTCTTTTAAAATGCTTGTTTTCTCTGAGAAGCAATAAAAAAAACCCAAAGATATTATTTGGTTTAATAGAAATGCAGCAAATCTTCATATTTAAATAGCAACAGTTTCTTATTTTTACTTTGTAAATGCTAAATTAAAGACTTAATATATAGAACGTACAGTATGACAAAGGAGAATAAACAACATGATGGTGAGGCAGCAGAGTATGTATTAGGTTTTTTTTTTTAAAAAAAAGAGGTGAAAATATAGAAAAGTGCATGATTTCAGAAAACAGTCAACAAATCAGGAATGAAACTTTTTTTTTTTTTTTTTAAACCAGGCAGCCTGACAAAACTTTAATGTACAAAAGACAAATATGAAGCTTCAACTCAATGAGCTCAATATGTCAGTTTCTTTACAACTAGACACCAAATCTGAACTATCACTATGAAACTGCACGAAGATGTTTAAGTAAAAAGTCTACGACAGAGTCATCGATACATTTATGTAGCTTAAGTGTGCAATCATATGTTTTTCTTTTTCTTACATTTGTTCGAGGAGAGAGATAAAGTGCAGTAGGAGTTTAGCGAGTGTGTTTTCACAGCTGAATATGAGGTGAACACAGTGATATTTTATCTGAACTGTTATGAAAAAGAAATAAAAAATTGCTTAAGACAACGTGAGACAAAGTGTTACTATTGCTTTCATAAAGTAGTCTGGTTAGTGGTTTACGTTACAATAAAAAAAGTTTCTGTTGCATCTGCCTTTAACAAACAGGAAACATTGGAAAACCGACAACATTTTAACTGTCGTAGTTTACTTACATGAAGTAAAAATAAACAATGAAAACTCCAGCACAGCCCATAACTTTCAATACAAAATTGCACTTTAAGTAAAAAAATCATTTTTCGTCTATAAGATTTACAGAAAAGATCTGGACGCAACATCACTTAAAGAAACTATTCAGCAGCTGTTCAGTTATAGAGCAGAACTGTAAAGGAATAGTTTTGAGATACTTCATCTTACTGAGAGTTACATGAGGACATTGATACCACTCAAGCTTCTGCATTAAATATGGAGCTAGAGCGAGGACACTATTAGCTTAGCTTAGCTTAGCTTAGCATTAAGACTGGAGCAGGTGGAAACAGCTTCTGCCCAACATTCAAAAATATGTCAACTACTCACAATAATTAACACACAGCTATTTTGTTAAATCCGTATACAAACAAAAATGTAAAAAATACAAGTTATGGTTTTAAAGTTCTGTTTGGAACTATTTCTTTGCAAACTGCATGAGGAGAGATGCTGCTCAGATGGAGAAACTGTTGTTCATGAAGCAAAATCAACATTTCTGTAAATGTGCCAGTGTACAACGTGACAATGTTTTAGCCGGCCGGCTAATTTTCAACTGCAGTCTTTTGGCGAGATGTTTTGAAACCTAAAGTAATAAAATTTACAGAACGAAGACAACAAGACGCCATAAAGACAACAACAACAACAACAACAACAAAACAATTCTCAAGACAGAACACAAGTCATGTCGAGCAACAGGAAACAGCAAAACATCCGTACAATAATACAACAACAACAGACCGTTTTGGCACATATAACCAAGCAAACACTGACTACAACTACACTTTGATACATGCAGAGCAGCAATAAACAGTAAACATAAATAAGAAGTTTAGCTTAAGTTTCTCTAGAACCACAGATTAAACAAACCAAATGTTTGGAGTGTTGTTGGGCAGATTTTGTTTTTTAACTTTTGACAGGACTTTAGCTCCGTACTTCACAAACACATGACTGATATCAACCTCTTGGCAAGAAAGTGAATAAGTGTATACACACTAAAAGAACTATTCCTTTAACAGCCACATAACCAGCTGTACATACTATAAAAAAAATCTACTTCAACTGTTAAATATTGAGTTAAGATTAAATAAGATTACTTAGAAGATATATATCAATGTGCTGGGCTTGTAAGCAGCTAAATGCTTCCTTCATTTCAGATAGTGTTAATAATAATGATAATAATAATAAAAAAAGGTGTCCAGAAGTGTATGAAGGTTAATTATTTAACCAGCCTGGAGCGAAGACGCCTTTTAATGATCTGATGGTCGCTGTCTTTCTCCTCCGGCTCTCTGGTGATGATCTGAAACAATAAAATAAAAGAGAATAAAATGTTAAACGTGTGTGTGTGTGTATATATGTGTAGAACTGCAGGGCTGTAATTAGAGGGTCACAGGTACAAACGTTTAACAGCCCATCAGAAGGGGCCAGTGCTCATTAAGTCACTCGTTTATGCCATTAAAATCAATTAATTACATCATAGATGTATTAACATCCACTCAACATAGTGACCTTATGTAAATGAAGATGACATTTGCCAAAGCTCTGTGGCGATATGTCAAAAAAAACTGGCAAAGAAAATGTAAATCAGCGGTAGCTTGAGAGGTTTAGTCTTCACCAGCTGTGGCGAAATGTCTGTGTAGATGAATATTACACTTGTTATTCTTAATCTACACAGTGTTTTACAACATGCTGTACTGTTTTACTAGTGAGGATACAACAATCAAAGCCTACTGTCGGCACTATCAGCAGAAATAAACACGACAACAGTCAATCTGCAGTTTTTGGCTCGTTGAAGTACAATTTTTAAAATTTTGCATTTTACTCAGATTTCTGATGAAAGGAATTTGATGTGATAATAGTCACAGCTTTCAGTTTTTTTTTACATTATTTTAATAAGTTACAAGGCAACAGGAAAAGATCTGAGTGACTTTGAGAGAGGGTTGATAGGAACAGTGACTAAACTGACTTGTGCATTTAGATCTGTGGAATAGACGTCAGTAAACAGGGTCGGAAAGTGTGGTCGACAACCTGCATTTGATGACCGTGATGTTTAGTGTGATATGTGAAGAAAAACCGAAGAGCAGCTCTTCCTCAGGTGACTGAGATATGATCAGACTGTGAGCGAGAACAGTCTGTTGACAGTTAAATAGAGAGATATTATAGCAGGGCTGCAGTGCATAAACCTCTCATTACAAAGACGAACGCACATTTGAAGAGTTCAGTGGTGCAAAAACCATCGGCGCTGGTCTACAGAGAAGTGGTGAGATGAGTCATCCTTCACTATATTCTCAACACGTGGGCGAGTGACGTTCACAAAGAGAACGGCACTGGTTCTGTTATGCTGTACGGGGCATTTTGCTGGCACGGGTTTGGGTCCACTTGTCCCCTTTAGAGGGAAGGATCGCTGTGAATCAATACTATGATGAAACATTTCTATGGCAGGGGTCACTGAATGGTTTGATGAGTATGAAAATGATGTGAATCATCTGTTATGACCTTCACAGTCACCAGATCTGATTGAACACCTAGGGGAGCTGATGTGTTAGACAGCGCTCTCCACCATCATCATCATCATCATCATCACAACATCAAATATAATTTAGAAGAAACGGTGTTCATCCCTCCAGTAGAGTTCAGAGACTTGAAGAATCAATGTACAGGATGTACTGAAGCTGTGTGAGACTTACTGGGTGTGAGGGCATGTCCATGGGGGAGGAGATTTCAGGACGGTACAGTTTTTTTTTCTTCTTGGCTCTCAGACTGAGGGATGAAGAGGAGGAGGAGGACGATGATGGGGCTGCCAAGTCTGCATCACTCCGACCGCTAACCAGACTCATCATCTTCTTGGCTGAGGAGAAGAAATTTAAAAAAAAACAGGAGAAACATGCTGAATAGATGCATCTTTTTAATTGATGCATTTTGCTTTATGTGACGTAGGTAAAGGTGCTCTGTGAATCAATTTTACAGTGAACAAATCATTCTGGAGCATTAGTATAATTACTGATGAAGACTGTCTGCCTTTACTCTCTCAGATAATACTTGGTTTTGGTCTTTTCAGGGTAACTGCTGCTGCTAAAAACGATAAACTAATGTCAGTTTTACCCTCTAATCAATGACATTAATCTTGAAAATGTCTAGCTGTCGCATACTGTCCAGGTATAAGAACAACGAGAGGAGGAGACTGCAGGTTAAAGCAAAGAAAGGGAGGGATGAGAATCAGGATAGGAGGGAGAGAAAGTGATGGGACAGGAAGGAGAGGAAGGTATGAGAGAGAAGGACAGATAGAGAGAGGTGCTGGAGGAAGTAAAATAACAGACAAAAGATGAGTGAAGGTGAGAGATGGAGATGAGGACTGGAGGGCAGACGACAGCACCCTCGTGTCAGAACCCCGAGGAGACGATTAATTGGCCGAGTGAAACCGCCTGCGCCCGAGGATAAAACATAGAGTTGATTCCAATATGTTCCCTGTTCTCGACTGTCTCCCCTAAGCCATCATTAGTGTCCCGAGCTCGCTGCCCTGCGTTATCCTTCGTCCTGTGATGCTCCGACGGGGACTCGGAGGTTTTGTCCTTGTGTGTCCTGAGCTTCGTTCCTGCACACTGGTTTTCAGGTGGGAAATTTAAAAAAAAAAACCCATCTGGGCCATGTGATTGCCTCCTGGATTGTATCAGTAAACAACTGGAGGTGAATAAATATAATAGATGGAATATATTCTATACAGGGATTAAAGCAAGAAGAGATTAGTGAGCCTGAAAAGTTGTGCCTGAGAACTTTAAACCCCTGTCTGTCTGTGTGTGTGTGTGTGTGTGTGTGTGTGTGTGTGTGTGTGTGTGTATGTGTCTGTGTGTGTAAGCAAGCTTTGACGTGTTTATGCGTTTATTTGTGGGTAGACTGGCTATGAAAAGCCTCAAGGTAAGTGACCTTGGTGATCATCATTTGATTACTGAAGCTCAATCAGACATACTGCATCAGTAAAGGGCAGTTTAGACTTTCATTATTAAGACACTTGATGACTGCAGCTCTCACTTAGGAGTTTTTTTTCTTTATTCCACCTTTTTAGATGAGCTGTAGATCATTTAAAACGCAGCGGCTCGTGTGCTCACCGAGAACAGAAGGGCAGCATAGATTTGCTGCTTGTCTTTTGGTTTTTAAAATAGACTTAAGGATTGTATTATATGTCCCCCTCCGGATCCAGACGCTGACCTTTAGTTGTTCTGAAGACAAATCAACACCTTCACTGCATTAAAAAAAAAAAAAACACCTGTAAGGCTGCGTCAGGCCAAACGTCTCAGATAGCCTCGGGTTGTCTGACCCCAGACTGACACTGACAGGTGTGTGTCGCACCGAACACTTAGAGATGTTAAAAAAAAAAAAATCTGTTGAGTCACAAGAGAGGATCGCATGCAAGAAAAAAACAATGTTTTGCAGTTGAGTTTTTGTGAAGAGTTGTTGTATGAATGTCATTTTGCTGTGTATCAAGGTTTTAGATTGTTTTTAGTATCATATACAGCTTTTTATTTCATTTTATTTACAGGGTTTACTATATTATATATTCTCATCTGGCAAAGTTATTGTCTTATTTAGCTGTAAGTTTTTGCAATTACATTTTATTATTGTTGCCTTTTAGTTTGGTGTCTTGTAACATTCTGCTAATAAAGATTATCATCATATTTTATTAAATTTGATTTGTTCTGATTTAATCTTCTTACTATTGTCTTCTTCATACGGGACACTTTGTACTGCAATCATGCACAAATAGCACAACATTTAAATAAACTGAATGATATGTGCACTTCTTTTACTGTTTCATCATATTTAAACTCCTCTTTATGTCTTCAACACTCTTCACTCTCATGATTCACTTCTACAGAGAATAAAGTCAAACTTAGACATCTTCCTCAGTATCCACAGAGAGAAAAAGCACACGCTGCTGACACACTGACCTTTAGTGCCGAGCAGCGTGGGGGAGCTCTGCAGGAAGTCTCCGATCTTCTGCAGCGTTCCCTCCTTTTTGCTGCGGATGCTGCTCTGGGAGTCATGGCGATTCGCCGGGGAAGAGACCTGATCACAGACGACAGTGAACCGCAGTTAGCCTCTCAGCATGTAGAGTTTATATCTGAAGAAAAAAAATACTGTGCGGCTTACAGTACGAGCATGAACAAGCAGCTGGGTGACATCATTTTGCTAAAATTAGGGATGCATGATATTGGATTTTTTGCCAATATCCGATATGCCAATATTTTACTCATTGTGGTCGATGCCGATACCGATATATGCACATATGTTTTTCCAGATGTCTGAGGAGACTACTATGCATGTAAGCATAGCTGAATTTAGCAGCTCCTCCCTTGTTTCCCACTGACGATCCCGGTGTTTCACCAGCGGGAAGCACAGCCAGCTAGCCTCTGCTAGCCTCCCAGCTAACGTTAGCCTCAGCTCTCTATGTGGAGCACCGAGCCCTGGTTTGTTATTCAAGGGTCTGATGGGCAGCTGAGTGAAGTGGAGCCTGCGGAGGAAACACCGGGATCGTCAGGGTGAAACAATCTGTGGAGGGAAGCGCAGTCAGGCGGCGGAGGAGAAGGCGACAAATCGGCTTCTCATAATCATCAGAAATGGCCGATGCTGATATGTCATTTTAGAGCTTTTATTGGCCGATACCGATGACGTGCCGATAATATCGTGCATCCCTAGCTGAAATCTATTTCTGAATGTATCAAAGGGGATTTGAAGCAGTAACTGCTGAAGCGGTGACACCTCAAGTTACAAACAACAAAAATACATATTAAACTCGCTAGTTTACTGCTAAATGAAGACTATTACAGTACAGCAATATAATACTCTAATATCTATGAAAAAACAACAGATCATAGTGAGTCATAATCCTGTTCCTCATAGTTTTCTTTTACAGCTGGGGCCTATTTTTTATAGTTTTAGCCAGAATTTCTATTGGATTTGCTAATATTTTATTCACAGTCTAATTATTTGGATGATTGCTCAGCTTTAATAATAATAATAATAATAATAATTCAAATTAATATTAATTTTTTAACATAACACAAGGACACTTGCAGCAAAAAAGGCAAATGAAAAAAAAAAAAAAAAGAAAAAGCCTGGCAAAAAAGGATCTAGGTTTAAAAACAGATGGACTCAGTATTACAACTTGAGACAGAGAGAGCGTTCGCTTACTGCAAGATCCACAATATATCACAAAATAAACCATTTTCACCTGATTCTCTACATCATTGATCATAAAATGAAAACTAAGATCAAGCAGTGAAAACTTGTCATATGTTAATTATAGTAAAGTTGACTTCAACAACCCTAAACTTAAATAATATTAAATATTATCATAGTTTGAACTGGAATGACGGCAAATCAACAGAAATAATCTTCTAACACAAGACTTTGACGACTTCTGGTTCGTACTGATCTTCTCCATCATCCAAAATATGTTTGACGTGTGTCACATTTATGTTAATAAATAAATATATCAGAGCACATGTTCATGGTTATGCATGTGTTTGTGTGTTTGTGTCTGGTTGTCACCTCCTCTTGGTGTGGGGTCATCTTTGGCATCGTTTTGGTCCTCGTGTTCCTTCTGTTCTCTGCCTCCACCTCTTCCTGTCAACACACACACACACACACACACACACACAAACACACACAAACCAAGCGTTAACAGTGTGTACTGAGTCATCTGTAGCAGAGGATTGGTAAGAAGCTGATGAGCAGAGACGTTTGGACGAGATGGAGCCGATCATTAATACAAGGTAGACATCAAAGAGAAAAACACCAGCCTCAGTGTGTGGTCAGTTCCACTTTTACCATTTTACCAGCCAGACTCATTTCAAAAGGAGAGAAAACAAGCTTCAATTTAGTGTTATTTACCTGCCAGAGGGGGTTTTGAAGAGTTGACACGCTCAACTGCTACCAGTCAAAATACATTGTCTGGGTGTCTCCGAAACACCCAATTAATCTTCGTTTTCTCTTTCGAATGAGATTCTGATGTCAGTGACGAGCGCTACTGTCAAGCATGTGTAGAAAACCTTTCATTAAGGCTAAACAAAGAAAAATATAGGTGTCTGAGGGTGTCTGAGTTCCTTGTCAATACAATTTTGGAAGGAGGCCTTTGGCTTTCAGGAAGAAAGTAACGGTTTAAAATGTTTTTTTTTTTGTACCCGAGCAAGCCGAGGACGTCGCCTGCAGGTGTTTTTTCATCAAGTCGAGCGTCTGACGTTTTTCTCCTTGGGCTGCTGTCAGAGAGGTGATGAGTTGAATGACGTGATGGCGATGGCGTGTGAAGAAATGGTGAATGATTGCAATGATTGAATGAAATGGTTTTTTTTTCAAGTTTTGAAACGTGAAACCTTCAGTTCACAAGTTAAAATTCACAGATGTTGCTGATTTGTGTGTTTTGCACCTCTAAGAGGGTCTGTTAAAGACATTTTTATTTTGTTCTATAATATAATAAAACTGAGTTAATTTAGTTTTTCATCTTTTCACTTTGCAGAAAATATTATCCACAATGTAAAGATTATTTTGCTACAATCACAACCAACAGAAAAATCAACAAAACCCTTCAGTATCTGTTTCCAGTTAGTTTGTCTGCTTTTCTACCGGGTTTTTAATCAGATCACTTACTTTGTGCATAGAAAGAATACTCAGTACTCTTTGGGATTCATCATTCGTCATTTGACTTTTGTAATATTTGTTGGTGGAGGGTCAAAACAGCCCTCCAGCAACATAAAGACCCGGGTCACATTCCCGCCAGCTCTGTCTGTTAAAATTCCTGCTGTGTCTTGGTCAGAAGACCGGCAGCACTACAAGTATGATCCTGACCAATCATTGTTCATGACCTTGGGCGAGTTCATAGGTCGTCGGGGAGGAGGGTCAAGAATATTGTCAATCATGGCTACAGAAGCTGCTGGCGGTCTTGTGTTCCAAATGTGGACCTGTTCCTGGGTGTCACGAGGAGTATGTACGGGTACGGGCCGTTTGTCCCTCAAAGAGAACTTGAGGTAACAGATATTTTAACATGTCAAGAACATTACATACATGTAACTAGCTACCAGGTTCACTGTATGTAAACAGAAGGTCTCGCGGAGGGAAAAATGATCGGCTTTTGGAAAATGAAGATACAAAGATATGTTTTAATTTTAGGTGGTTTCACAATCACTATAACTGAAGCGCTCTCTGGTGCACGTATGTAAACACCGACACAGAAAGACAAAGCTGTCCAGCGGCTGTCTGGCCGAGCTGATACACATTTAGTGTCTCAGACAGCAGCTCATCTTCGCCTCCACAAGCTGATTCAGGCACAAAAACCTGATCAAGAAAACAGTCAACAGTTGAAAAATCAACTTGTCATTTCTCTCTGGTGGACAAACTACATAACAACATGTCAATTTCTTGTTACTTATCAGTCGGCATTTACACCGATACCAATATATCTGCAAGTATATCAGCCTGGCGTGTCGGGGGGGGGGGACATGGTCCACTGTCTACACCTAATCCAGGCCCAGTGCCTTAAACCCACAGGTGGACTGTTTATGCCAAATTGGAAGAAAAAGTGCCAACAAAAAACAGACTCGGATGTATTTTTCAGCATATTCCTGCATCAATTTCAGTGCAAAAATCCCTGGACATATTTTGGTATTCTAACAATCGAAGCGGTTCTGACTCACAAGGAGCCGTTGGGGATGAGCCTGACCTGCGAGGGAGGCTCACCAGCTGGGCAGAAGGAGTGGGCGTGGTGGAAGACATAAGCAGGCTGCACTTTAAAAAAGCAGGAGGGAAAACGGTCAAAACATGTGGAGTCGGTGACTCAGTGGACGTTTTTAAAAATAACCTGAGGAAGGAAGGAAGGAAGGAAGGAAGGAAGGAAGGAAGGAAGGAAGGAAGGAAGGAAGGAAGGAAGAAGGGAACTGAAAGAGCAAAGTGTGGAAGTAGAGATACAAAAGTTCAGAGGGGAGGTGGACTCTGAGTGTGTGACACAGAGGAAGAAAGAAGTGGAAACACACAGACAGAGTAGCTATAAGTGAAAGTGATAAACCGTAATTGGAGTGTGTGGAGGAAGTAAACAAGACGAAACATCGTGTGTGTGTGTGTGTGTGTGTGTGTGTGTGTGTGTGAGAGATGAGATGATAAAGGGAAGCGTGTGGAGAAAGTAAATGAGACACGAGATAATGTGAGTCAAGACCGGAAACAAAGACAGATGCAGAGAAGATAGTTAGAGGCAAAGATGTGCTGCAGGAAGATTGTTTCTTAATGGATTCAAATTTTTATAGTGTTTAATTTAAACTAATCCCTGAAGCAAAGACAAACTGGTGTTACATTTTTAAGACAATATACATTTCATATCCTCATATTTTATCCATTGCAGATGTATTGTAAATGTTGTGTAATTACAGTTGTACTAGAACTGTTGGTAACCCAAAGCTGCCAATTCATAGTTTCATACCCTTATTAATCAGGTAGGTCATCCAAGCTGTTTGCCTTTATACCATTTGAGTATTTTTTGTTAATTAAAAGTGTTTTCAAGAAAAACATATTTGCATTTTTTCAAGTAAAGTGTCAAAAAAGTAGCAGCATGACTCATACTGGATTTTTTAAGTTTAATTGGCATTTCAGAGTTTTAAAAATCCAACAAGGATACTTTTTAAATTTCTTGTTTTATATTAACTCAAAATATGTACATTTTTGATAAGGATCCTTTGCAAATGTTTAGTCAAAAGTTTTACTTGGCGAGACATTTTAAAGTTAAAAATGACCTGAAACAAATCCTTGGCATTTCTGTCCTGCAGCGTCTTGTTACTTTATTGGCCGACATTAGTCTATCAAATATTTTCTCCATTAATTGATTAGTTGTTTGGTCCATAACATGTCAGAATATGGCAAGCCCAAGTTGTTCAGAGATTTTCAGTTTAATGTATTAAACAAACCAGAAAATATTCACATCTGACAAGTTGGAACTCAAAATGATAAAATAGTTGGTAATTACTTTAATAGCTGACAGCTAATCAATTAACTGACCACATTGATACAGAAATCTCTGCAATTAGCTGATATTGGCCGGTACATCGGCCTGGACTATTTATTAGGCTAAAATAAGCGACAAAAACGTCAAAAACAAACACAACATTTTAGAATAAATTGATAAAACTTAGAGCAGAAGGTTTTTTTTGACAGCCACCATCACTGACTGACTCATCTAAACGCACAACCTGTGATTTGGACGACTAGAATACAGGCTAATAAAACTATAATGTCTGTGAGAACAGATAAAAAAGGGGTAAAGTGTAGGAAAATGAGTTATATTATAGTATATCAGTGTGAAGGAAAGATCAACTCTGCATTTCTGTTGACAGGGCCACAAAACTCTGACATCAAAAATCATAAAAGCTAAAAATTCAGATGAAGATTTTCTGGGACAGCAGCAAAGAGAAGAAGAAGCCACACCATTATCAAGAAATTATTAAAAGCTCATCTGCTGAACAGACGGACGTGGCTGTCAGGGAGGACACGGCATCATGAGAGACGGAAGAGAGGAGGATGGAGGAGTTGAATGAAAGAGGTTAAACGACAAATAAGACAAGAAGAGAAACAGAAAACGGAGCAACGAGGAGGAAGACTGTGTGCAAAGAGTGAAAGGTGAAGCGGTTTATTCGCTCGTGTGTTCATCTCTGATAATAAGTGAATGGTGCAGGAGTCTGGAAGGCTTATGAAACCGGCTGCGTTTATCACTGCCGGGTCACTGCCTACAGATGTCAAACCCATCAGATAAGAATCCACTTTACCATGCTACTCTCTGCCCGAGTGTCACATGGATGAAATACGAGCAGTCTGTTTGATAGGGATCAATTGAATTTAAATTATTCCATTGATTTTGACAATATAATTACTTTGAAAAACAAGGTAATTGGTGAGGATCTACTCTACTCTGTATTTGGCATCGCTTTAAAAGAATGCAAGAGTTTTTGTTCCTCTCATGCACTAATCAGCAGTAGTAGAAAAACTGTACACTGTACCTATTAAATAAAACCAAAAACACAACATGTTGCATGAATCTTAAAGAAGAAAATGTAACGTATCCTTTTTCCTTTTGCTAGCATAAATGCCGATACATCTATGATACAAAGATTTTTGCTGATTGGATGAACTAATGCTCGCTTCCAGTATCTGAGGAAAGTAATTATGCAAAGACCGACGATGTTATGGAGCAGAAGGCTAGAAGGTTTCCTTGAATAATTTAAAACATGAAAGCTGCCAGTCTGAGCATTTCCAAGATAAAAGCTTTCACAGAAAACCTCCTGATAGAGAAAGAGCATGATCATCATCTGATTTTAAAAACCTACTGTTTAAGATGAAAAGTGAGACGCTAACAGCCAAATCTTTCATGAAATTAATTTTTCATCAGACGTATAAAATGATGTTCAGGACATGGAACAAACTATTTAGAAAGAATTATATTTTTTCCACTGGTGAGGATACTTTTTAAATGTCTAGTTGTACAGGAAGAAGTAACTCCAGTAGTGACTCACTTGGGAGCAGTGTGGACCTGTGTACACACAGGCAACCCTGTAATAATAATTTTACCTTTCGACCTCAAGTTATCCGCTCAAGTGTCCTTGAACGAGGAACTGACTCCCAACAATTTCCTAGAGCGCTGCTCTGCGGCTCAACTTCACCTCTGACCTCCCTGCAGGAGGGAAGAACAAGCTAAAGCTCGATTGTACTCCCCTCCAATGACACCATGAGCCTGTGGCAAAGCACATCAAGGCTCTACAGACATTTTCCCCAAATACTTTCTAGTCAACAAGGTGAAAATATGAGACTGAGAGGCTGTTAAAAGAGGAAATCAATGGAAGAGTTAAATTACTTACTCTGCTCTGACGATCAAATGGAAATGCAATCAAGGCCAGATACAAGCAAGGTGGAGCAAAGTTAAAAAAAAACCCAAAAGACTACACTATGATTAGATTTTAAGACATTAGGCTTGTAGTTGCAAAATGTGTAGGATATTCCTAATTTAGCTTCATGACTGAGGGGCATTTAAACCTATAAACACCACATCCAACTATGACTGGTAGCAGTTTTTAGCACATTGCAATCAAGCTGCTCATCAGTGCATGTTCAAAATGTTCAGCTACTTTCTAATAAAAATGATTCTTCTTCTATCCCACAAAAATAACAAACAAGTATCCCTTGGGGATGTTTTTTTAATGCAAAAATGCTAAAGACTTGCTGGTTTCAGCTTCTCAGATATGAGATTTAAAGCTTTTCTGTGTCATACATGATAGTAAATTGAATATCTTTGGATTTCTAACTGTTGATCAGACAAAACAAGACATTTGAGGACGTCACTGTTTAGTTAAAAAAAACCCACAAAAGGTAGTTTTCACTATTTTCTGACATTTTATAGACAAAATGATTAATTGAGAAAATAATCTGCAGATTAATCGATAATGAAAATAATTGTTAGTTGCAGCCCTACGATTGAAAAGTTCCAGAGACTATGAGACCAGAGAAACTAAACTCAGTTACTTAAAGTCACTTTTGCTCATTTTTGTTTGCTTTTCACCACATCTGAAGAACCGTGTAGATTAAGCAAACCAGTCGTGTAACGATTAAACATGACGGCAGCATTTGAGATGCAAGTTTATACACAGGAAACAACACAGTCTGTCTGTTGTTCTATGTCTTAACTGTTGTATGACTGATGTTTGAGTTGTATTTAATCTATAAATGAATGAAAAGAGAATCTTGGAACCCATCAGTTATTTGTCTGATGACAATTTAGCCTCTGGAGGCATTGGCCAATATTTCGGGGCTACCGGTGTAGCAAGCGGACATCTGTAAAACAATATCCAGGCCAAGACTTCCTCTTCCTTGTTCTGGTCTTTGTTTACAGTCCAATTAGCAACTTGAGATGGTCCAGACGACATTTCAGCTAATCTCTATAAACAGATATATGCATATGAATGTAGATAATAATAATAATGATAAAATGCTAAATCGCCGTCAGACGATAGCCGATGGGTTCCGAGATTACATTTCGGCCAACGCGTTCTGCCTCTTTTGCTCTCTACAGGTACCGTTCTTGGTTCCTTGGGAAAGTTCCCGCGGTGGAAACGCCCTGCTGTCATATATCAAATCTCATTCCATACTGCTCATACAAATCACATTAAATATGTACCACACCATTAACATTTGTGTCAAGTCCCACAGGAACATGCTGTAGCCCTATATTGTACTATAAAGTTATACCACATTAATACCATATCATGCAGAAAATGTGCTTTTGAGGGTGAATACTGGAGGGAATCTGTGACATTGTAATATAATGTGAAGGGGGAGTCTTCAGCTATTAGTCAGACTCTGCTCTGTGGCACGGAAACAAGTAAATTCATGGAACAGTCCAGCAGGCAGTCCATGTAAACATTTTTATTGGTGTGCTGCCTCACTCGTTTTACTGACTACAATCAGATTATATACATATGAAAGTTGCCTCATTCTCCCCGCTGTACAGCTCAGAGGGGAGAGCAAGGCAGTGATGCCATCTGTTTTCAAATCTTTACTGATGCAGGGATGGTTGGATGAACACATGTTGTTTTCTGCATCGCATCCTCTTACTAACTCATACTTACATTTACTGTTGGCTAAGAGCCAATGAAGAAACTGAAGGTGAAAAAGACTACTGCAGGATAACAACTCAGTATCTCTTGAGAGAAAGGTTCGACCTTGACAAAAGTTGGGGATTCAGACCAGCAGCTTTCCAGTCAGAGGCATTCTGTTCATATTTACACTTCTACTGCCGCCATACTGGAGCTTTCTGCATAAAATTACTTTCCAAATGGTGCAACATGTTCAACATGTTCATGATGAATAAGCCGTTTCGTACTGCTGCATTATTTGGCCATGAAGTGAAAACTATGCTAATGTGGTGTATGATAATGAAGAATGTGATGACTGTGATGAAGATCGTTGATCGTGTGACTGAGTTTTTGAAGAATGGAAACATGATGCTGTTTAGTTAAAGAAAAAAAACCAAAGTACCTCACGTGTCGTGCGCCGTTTACTCCTCCTGAAAATGTGAGACTTCAGAAAACAAACAACTTGGTTAAAACAAGCCTGTAATGTGTTATCAGTAATTGAATAATTAACTATTTACTCCATATCAGAACATTTTGTGCATTGTAAGTCCTAATATTCAAAATCACAAACTAAAAACAAAACGAGAAAACTGACTGACTGGTGTAATTTGTACTGTTTACTAGCAGTCTAATATATGCTGAGCACAGATTTAAAATGTTGATCAAGCTGTTGTCTGGAATCATGTTTAAAGTGTCTTATTGCAATGTTAAAATTATGTATTGCTGGAGCTCGTTTACACATATGGACTTAAAGACCTCGAAAACGCTGAGATTCACAGACACAAAAAGGTGTCTGGCGGCACAATGTGTGGAAGTTAAGAAAAGTTCAATAACAAATGTCTCCGATGCTTGGGTGTGAAAACCAGTCATGCTTGTTTCAATTCCCTCAGAAAATATTTTTTTCACTCTCCTCCACTGAGTAAAGGACCTTCAAACTAAATGGAAGAAAGGTTTATCATTGCAGCCGATGGCTTCCCAATTCTCTATGACAGGGCATTAATAAACTACCAGAACTTGAGTAAGAAAAACGATGCACGTAAACACATCACTCAAAAAATGAGCTACGTCCTTGTGCGCCAATATAGTGGTGATGTCAGAAAATAACCACCCAGTCATAGCTGATCAAGTTCAATTACATGCTGAATACTGAACGCGCCTGAAAGCTAAAGGCTCACAAGAGGCAAGGGACTATTTGTTTCTTGGTATCTGTGAGTAGTTCATGGGTGCTGGTGAGAAAAAATGATTTGACTGAACTTTTTTTGCTAGTGTCCAGGTTGTGCGACGAGTGCCAAAGGCGCGAAGTCACCAAGGGGGATGGGGGAATGCCCCCCGGGTTTTTTTCATGGCATTCTGGCCATGATTTTTATCCCTGGCAAAGACACCAATTTATGCATGAAAAGTATAAGATAACAAATTCATCAATGCATATACAACTGCTGGAATCTGGAACAAGGGTTGATGTCTGGAACAATGAGTGTCTCTTTCCCTTGCTGTTAAACAGTATGCAAAGCAAAGGCAGAGTAAAATCTTTTTTGTGTTAGCTGTGAAAATAAATTGACTATGACGGAACACATAATTCACTTTTGACAGAAATCCGTATGTAGATGGACCTCTTGCACCCATGATGTAGTTTGTAGTAATTGCTGAGAGCACCTTCAAGCATATATAGATTATTTTGGGCTCATAAAGGTGATCTTTATTTCAGATAAGGCAGCCTGATGAATGTATTAAGAGAGCTGGATATGCTACTGCCACTCAGCTGCCAATTTGTCCCAGTGGCCATTGATGGTACTGCAACAATTACTCATTGTTCATATAACATCACCCAAATTTGCCAATCTGGAACGCGCAGGCAGGGCTAGCAACAAAAACACTGATGTGCATGTGCAGTAGGCAGCACAATGCGGCAACCAGTGAAGACACCAGGAAGTTATTGTTCCATTCCAAGAAACAGTCCTGCATAGAACCCCCACATCTTGTTGCTTTTTATGAAACAAATGGCATTTGATGCGTTAATTAGAGAATTTTAGAGTTGCTGACAGGTTTTAATTTTACCTTTTGGATAGGGTCGGGCTAGCTTTTATCTCAGTGCATCTTCAACCTGTACTTAGAGCTGTCTTCTTGTGATCGGCTACCATATATATTTACTGGGCAGATATGAGCGTGGCATCAATCTTCTCAAGTAACTCTTGGCAACAGAGAAACTACTGCTTTAAAGGCTATTCCCTGTACAAAGTCTTCTGCACTTCCACTGAACAGAACAAGTTATCTGTGTATTATGGCTGTCTGCTTGTTAATATATGTAGTTTCTTTGTCCACAGCACTCACTGCACGGCACTAACATTGTCTGGAGAAGTGGTACACAAAAAATATATACATAAATAACAACACGTCTTTCTTCAGGCCACTAACATGATAGAAGCTCTGACATTGTTCAATGTTTCATGTCATGTTAAAAGAAGGCATTAAAAGTTTATACTTCAGGCTCCTGACGGGATTAGATGTAAAGTGCCACTGGTGCCACCATGGGCTTCAAAGTCTCTTCATCAAGCTCTGCCGGACCAAAAGTGTCTCACTACTCCTTGCTCTTTGAACATGTATAATGTTCAAAACCAATAGGCTCTCTTGGAGATGCATATTATGGGTATAAATTCTGTGTTGTTCACACAGGGTACATTTTGAAGTCACAGAGGGAGGACATCAATATGTACTGTATATGTCTACAGTATGTGTTTTATGTGTATATGCACGTGTATCTACAAGCACATCCCAACTCAGTCTGTGAGGAAGCCATAAAAACATAGCTATCTAAGCGTCACGAGGAACATACAGAAAGAAGAAAACACATTTATACCCAAAATGAAAGCGGTGGAAGCATTGTTAACGATTTAAGTGCTGGTGTGAGAATGAGAATTGCTGTTCTACCTTAAAGGTCAGTCCACCTTCAGTGAGCCCGGTCAGGTTAGACTAACACGCTGTTGCTAACTTCAGAGTATTTTCCTTGTCTCAAGGAGCTGCAGCATTTATTAATTGACACACTGTAGCCTGTACTGTACATTTACTGCCACATTGACAACTTACTGCTGACCTTTTCCTCTGCTCTGCCTTCATTCACCGTCACTTTTCTGCCGCTCACTCTCTGCACTCGCCCAACTACACACGCTTATTTACACACACACATTACACACCGCCCTATACCTTAACGAAGCTATGCTACTCTTATAACAGTACAGTGGAAACCACTTACAGTAATCACAGTTACAGTGATCAACCGTTTATATGGATCAAAAAGCTCGGGACAGAATCATTCCTATACAAATGTTGTTTAATTCGCTTAGTAATCAAGTAGTCCACTTACAGTGTTCATTTTGGGTCTTTTCATACATAAAAACTATGTATTATCTTACTCGCATAGTACACATATGATGTGTATTTAGTGGCTGAGGCACCATTATCAGGCGATGGGCGCACCTCTGCAGGTTTGTGTGGAGGTGCGTGGTGTGGGCATGATTATTTGTAACCACCATGAAATAATCAGAAAATGATATTTTATTCCTCTCATTCACCGGAAATGAGTTGGGAAGCAGTCAGCAAAGCCTAACTTTACTTTTAATGTTATCAAATGAAGAGAAATGTTCTCCCCTCTAAGTAATGTTTTTGTTTTCCCTCATGGCAGGGCTGTATAAGCATTACAGGTTGCGTTTCTCCAAAAGTTGAATCTGGTTCAACTTTCCTGTTGTGGTGCCCCTGCGACCCCCACTCCCGCAGCCTAAACGCACAACCCGTCTGCTTGGGACTGGGAGGCTGGTGCTGTATGCACATTGAAATCATGATGGGAAAAAGATTAAAATAAAAAAAATGTAGTCTCTTTGAAGCTTATGACAAACTGCCAAAAACAAGCCGACAAGATGCAGCAGCAAAACAACAAGCATTTGAAACAGCTGTGCTGTATTTTGAAACAGTCAATAAAATTCAGTGAATAGCGAAGCTGCCTGTTTCATTACTTTATATTCATGTAATAAATATACAAACGTCCATTAGATGGTAATCTGCATGACAAATAAAGAAAAAGAAAAAAAAATCGGTTATAATAATCATCCACTTATAGTGATCAATTTGACCCGGACGGACGTGATCACTATAAGCGGTTTCCACTGTACTTTTCACGTAGATTTCCTTTGACGAATGAAGAGAGGGAGGATGACTCAAAACAATTCCACAGTAACATAGGGTGTTAATGTGCTCACACAGTGTGCGAGTGAAAATCATTAGTAGCCCACTGATATCAACGATCGTGTGAAATTGTAGCAGCGGCGCTCACAATTTTGTAGCAGTGGTGCGCCGCTGCTGAATGAATATTCGGGAAACACTGTTATTTGTGTGTGAACCGTCCCTTTAACATCTCGCATGTTTACTTTCCAACTGTTCATTTAATCATGTGTAACTAAGCCACAAAGAAAACAAAAGGCTTCAAATAAAATGGTGAGTGAATGTTATCTTTTTCATTTCCCTCTATTCTCGACTTAACTGAAAACCCACTTAACCGTGACCCCCAAACTACAGGACTTAATGAACCATGAACTTTGTGAACTGCTAAACCCCTACAGATTTAGTGTAATAGGGCAGAGAAGAGGAGAGATGCTTGAAACCAGGTACTTCAGTTGAAGGATGTTCTCTCTATTCAAACCTCCACACTAACCTGGTTTTAATTGAAAAGAGCTCCTCTACAAATTTGCTTTCCTAAATGAAGTCATCGAAAATAAATGACTGTTTGCATGTAAAAGCAGACATATTTGCAACTATTTTTTTAACTAACAACTATTTAATTTTTCACTAATTGTTGTCATGTGATGCCCAGCTGCCCAGCTAATATGGTCTCATATTAGAATTATTAATCTATTAAGAATCACTGATGACAGCATAACTTTATTTAATGCAGGATATTCTCCTCAGTCACTTTCTTCCACATTTGTCTTAATGCATCACAACCAAAGCCAAACAAATAAATACTATAAATACTCTATCCAATTAATGAAGAGCTAAAAAGTGAAACCAAAGGAGCTGGATGGGTTGTTGTTTTCACTGGAATGAGCACAATAAATGCAAATCTGCAATTCTAGCTGAAAGACCTCACTGTCTCATTCTCCGACTCTCACTACTCTCTCTCTGACCTCTGTGAAGCTCTCTTAAGTGTTGCGCCATTAATCAGCGGTGAACGTGCTCTCTGCCTGTGCTCCTGCTGACTCCCTGCTGGATCAAGGATAGGCTAAGATCCTGCTGGCAGACACGACCCACAGAGAGAGACACTGATTGAAGGGATGAGACAGAGATATGGCTCTATGGGTCAATTGCAGACGATATAAAACGCCCTCTGGTGAGCATACTGCACATCTTCTCCCCTAAAGCCTACAGCAACACTGACTGAGTAGCCTGGATTGGATTTTTTTTTTTTTTTTCCGCGGCTGGGAATCATTCCTGTGATATCAATCAATGCTATTCTGGTCACCTGGTGGGGGATATCTGTATTTCAGCAAACTTAAAAGGTCCTCCACCACCACCAGCATATTAACAGTAATAAATTCTGTGACATTTGAATCTTGCACCTGTGTTAAGCTATTTTTGACTTCAGGTTGTTAGCAGACACGTAGCCACAATTAATCATTGGAGTCATGTTCGTGTCCATATTATCAGAGACAAACATGAACCCTCATTTCAGCTCTGTTATGGTCCCCACTGACTGCTGAGACAAATATCTGACTATTTAGCTGTTGCTAACTTCATCTGCCTGCTGTTTGGTGCTGGGCAAGTAGTGTAGCTACTTTAAGAGTTATGAATGTTCTTTTCCAAAATCAGTTAAATGTCAAGTTTGTAACTAATAATTGTTCTATTATTATTGTTCTATAACTTGAGTCTTCTGAGCACGGGTTTAGGAGGAATCTTATCCTGTCAAAATACTCCACCACAACTGGTGACGCAAGTAAAATTTCCAAATGCAGGACCTCCTTGGGTAAAACGTAACCCATCAAAATAGTACTTTTGTCTTGCTTGGCTGTTACAGTATATATTTAGCAGTTATTTCCATGCTTTTTCTCCAGTGGGTCTCCATGATGACAAATGACGACGTTGGTAGTTTTGTGATGGAACTGGAAAGCCTCTATTACAGGCTGTGTAACTGAAGGAGGGACAGTGAGGGCTCGCGGTGATCCATTACAGGCTGTGTGAAAGGGGACAGTACATTTCGGTAAGTACAGGCTGTGTCACTTCATACTGCGTGGTTTTGCGTGTACATGCAGTGACGCAAACAGCCGGCATATCTGTAGACTTTACTTGCATGAATGTGACTGAGCAATAAGTCAAGACACCGTCATGTTTGTTGGGTTTCCATTCAAGTATATCAAAGTTAGCATATCCTGTGTTTTTATTTTAACATTAAGGAAACATTGCACCAAGTGTCTTACAGCTAATAATTATAGCCTATATTCTCCGCTGACATTAAGACAAGTCAGTGGGTTTCCAGTGGTACAGTAAGTATACACATCTTCATTTCTAAATGTGTCTGCGTGTGATAAAGAACATGAAGGAGATGTTGAGTTAATGGATGTGTATATTAAGTACAGGCTGCACAGTTGGGCTCCGCTCAGATCTAAACTTTCTCAGTAACCGTCACTGATGTGTCAGTTTTCTTCTGCTATGTTTTTACCCTCCTCCATTGCTTTTAATTCTCTCTGCTCCTATCCAGCCACCCTACCCACAATCCCTCCTCTTTCATCTTGCCATCTTAACTCCCCTCCACCAACCCCCCCTTATCTCTGTCTTGACTTGGCTTGCTAGCCACTTTTATCTTCCTTTTCTCCCCTTGCCACCCTGGTTTCTCCTCTTTTCTTCATCTTTCCTCCTCTCTACTCTGTTGCTGTATTCCCTCCGCTCTTTATCCATCTGTCCTTCCTTCCTGTCTTGTTTCATTTTGCTTTCTTCCTCCCTCTAACCCTTAACCAATCTCTGTCAATTGTTTCTTTCTGTGCTGCCTCCACCTCCCTCAGCACTCTTCTCCTCTCAAATTATTTTGGCTCATTTCTATTTTGGTTTAAAACTCACTTTTCCCCTTTTGTTTTCTCAACACCTTATTCTCTCTCTTTTTTCTGTTTTTGGGTACAAAATGTTTCTACGCCCTCCTTTTTTGGCCTCATACTGTATGAAGGCTGACGGGGTCATTGATGTGTTGACGCTCTCGTGACCCTAAGGCTCTTGACACTTGAAACTCCCTCTGTATCATTTTTCCTCATATGTTCAGTTCATTTCACTGCTTTTTAAGTGGAAACTGGGTCATTGCAGCAGCATGAATAGAGGTATTGGTTAGAGAACAAAGTGTAAAAAAAGAAAAAAAAAAAAAAAAGTCAGACCATCTCTATGATGCTGAAATGGGTTTTTTTCATGTTGAAAAAGAACTGTGCATCAATGGCAATCCAAATTTCAGGTGTTCCTTTCATTCCACTGCTTGGAGACTCATTTGGAGGACTCTTGACATATTTGGGCTATTAAGTACAAAGGATTTTTTTTTACGTAAGCCTCTGTTAAGGATAACAGAAATATCTTTATAACCATCAAGAATCTGTCTGGGTCTCCCATCTTCTTGATTCAGTCTTTTTTTTTTCCTTTTTAAAAAGGGACGTGTTCATGTTCATAAATGTTGACTGAGCTGCCCCAGAACCCCAGAACACAATCTTATGTTACATCACATCAGTTTGGATGTGCTATGGAACCCCTCCTCAACACAAACACCTATAGTGTTTTGCCATTTGCACTTTTGGCTGCGCCGAGTTGATTTTTGTTTCCGTTATTGGTTTTACTGTGTGGAGTTGTGCCCGAGATGAACCATCTCCGGAGTTGGGCCAAAGCACGCCCGACCCACCTCCAACCGCAACCAACCCGTGACGACCCCCCTTCTCCTGCTTCTCCCCTCAAACAAGTGTGTGTTGTGAGACTGATGTCTGTGCAGGAGACCAGAGAGAAAGCTGTTCCTCTGTGTGTTCAGCTCTCAGTACTTTTGTAGCTTCTAACTGAATCTCTGTGGTTTGAAGTTTAGTTTCTCTCCTGCGTCCTTGTTTGTACTTTCAGATATTTCCTTTATTTTATCATTTCCTGATTGCTTTCAGCCATAATGGAGCCGTGTTAAGTTACTGCTGATGAAAACACATTTCCTGCTGCTTCATATTAAAAGCTTTTAAATAAAAAAATAACAGGGGAACTTTTATTGTGAAGAATTTATAGGAAATTAAATGTGTTTATCCACCGTTTTACAGCTGCACCTTTGACCACTAATCACAGCCATGATGTATACCGCCCACTGCTTTTCGACTCAAGACAAGCGCATCATCAGTTAAAGACGCACCTTCACTGTTGTAATGGAAATGCAAATCCCTGCTGTACTGGGATGCCGAGTCAAACCGAATCGAGCCACACCAGCATGTGTGTATAGAAAAAGCCTATTACATCTTTTTGTGGGCTTTTCATTACACTTCCACTCCGTTTCATTTCCAGTTCTCTCTCTCTTGAACCCAGCCCAGTCAGCAGAACGGCAGTCATTAGTGAAATTACTTTGGAGTTTCATCGCAGAGCTTTCACTCCAGTATAAATACTCCCACTGCTGGTATCAAAAGAGAAAATATGGTAATACCACGAGAGCACAAGGAGTCAAAAGAGCCTAGTTACATTGGAGGAGGGCTTGTTACATGAACGTGGCCTAATATGCTCCAGCTAATGCGCTTTTGTCAGAGCATGTAGGCACATCGCTAACACATTTTCACACAGTTCTTACTGCTGACAGTTTTAAAATATTAAAGAGGAAAGATGAACATTAACAGGGAGTCCTTCCTGCTGCTGCAAGTCTTATGAGTAGAGCAGCAAACTAATGAAACCAATTATATGATTGGCACATTCACAAAATTGTTTAAATATCTGTACTTTTTGTAATTTTTCTATGGTCCTGTATGAGTGACTTTTTAATGATTTTTTATACGGAGGGCTGGATATCTAACCTCAATATTTTTTTTGTTCTGACCAAAATGTGCCCATTACACAGAGTACTGAATGCTGTCAAGGCTGCTTGTGTTCAGACAACTTTGGCTTCTTTTGTTCAAGTGTTTTGTAGAAAAACATGTTGACTGTTTTAGTATGAAAAACTCTGGTATCATACTGACAGTAGAATTGTAAAAATGATACCCAGCCTTACTTATAATGAAGACTTCTTTCTTTTCACCTTTGATTTCCAAACACTCAAAAACACCTAAGTGAGCAACATGCTTTTAAGTTGCTGCTTCACAAAGTTGACTAATCCCATTTCTAAAACAGCTTTCCTCTTGGTGCCATCTCAAAACGATCTTCATCTTTTATTCAGCGAGGTTCACTTTCTGTGGGATGAAGATGACTGCGGCGGAAAGATACATCTGGGAAAACTCAAGTCTCAAGAACATTTATGTGAACACTAATTGCAATTTCGGTTACTTTCAGTTACAGCAAACATCAGCTGACTGCTGCAATCAAAATGGTGTTGTTTATTTGAACAAAATGTAGCATTATTTAACCCTAAATTGACAAAGTATGTGACTTAACTCTCTGTAAAAATAGCTTTTGTTTAGGGAGATTTTGTTTTGGAAAATTGTGCCATGGACAGATTTTTCTCTATGATGCGATGACATCCATTGGTCTTTTTCATGTTTGTTTGCTATATCATTGCAAAGCTTTGTTTACTCGAGTAAAGCTTTTGTCAGTCTCATTATTTTCAACATGTTCAGAGCTTACTTCCATTTCATACCCTTGCCCTTGGTGACAAAAAAAGTTATTCAGGGAGGCTTGTGGTTGTGATTCAAGGTGTGAAAATTGCTGTCAAAATAGTCCCTGAGCAAAAGGTGTCAAACTGATGTATATGTGCCAACCCCTAAGATGAGACGACACCGTAAACACGATCGACCCTTAAAAAAAAAAGAGGAGCTAAACACTCTCGTACAGCAGGAGTAAAACTGGTTTACATGACATGTACATACTGTCATTGACATCAGGGTTACGCTTGTATATTATGGGATTATCATGTATCACCGTAGGGTTATATGCAACAGTTATGACAACTCCAGAATAGGGCTGTTTTAGAAAGAAAAGTGAAGATGTTATTGTTGATTGTGGCATATAGAATATTTTAAACATCTATAAAAACGTTTAATTTCAAAATATATTAAGTAAAAGTAACATAATAACACTAACAAAAATAAATCCCATAGAGACAGAGCTAAAAACATGATTTCAGCATGTCAAAGGATTATTTTAGCAACCTGTCTACCAGAGAGGAAAAAGTAGTTTATAGCATATGTTTAAACCTGTTACATTAAGATGCAATACATGAATGCAAGGGCTGACATCACGTCTGCAGTAGAAATAGCACAACTGTATAGCAAACTCCACCAAATAACAGGCTGGCATGACACTTAACAGCTGATATGGCGAGCACGGTTTGTAAAAAATAGGCCAGGAAATTACACACTGACGTGCAATCATTTCCCTTTCAGGCTCTTTTGACAGTTAGCATTTTAACCAAATGCAGGTTAGCTATTCTGTGATTTAAACATCTATTACTTTCAACCTGCGTGTTTCTCTGTGTCCAGGTATATGTGTCGATTTTACGGAGGCTTTAGAGCTGCAGGCTATCTGTGCAGCACAGTTTGAGTCTGTCTCTCCCATCACACAGCACACAGCCCCACTTTTGCTTTCTTAAAGGCTCAGTTTTTCGGTTCAGCAGCTTATAAAAACTTCATTCTGGGTTCTTTACCCTGTTGTTATTGCATCTCACCACACAGTGACTTTTAGGCATTATTCTGTTGTTTGCTAGTAGACAGAAACAACAAGGAGGCTCCGTCATGGAATACAAAGTCAGTGGAGAGCAATGAATTGCTTTCTCCTCTGGAGTGGGCGGGACTTAATTGTGCTCCGTCTCTATTGTAGGTTTTGTTGGATAATATAAGAAACTCATTGTCAGGTATCAAAGATGTTGCAGTGACAAAGTTCATGTGGCAACGTTACTGAAGAAAGACTGCTGATGTCTTTCTGAGCGCTTCTTGAAATCACAACTTGTTTGCAAGTTAATCATTTACACCAGTGGTCCCCTACCCCCGGGCCACGGACTGGTCCATAGGTCATTTGGTACCGGTCCGCACAGTACACGGTGCGTTATTATATTTAGAAAATACCACAGTTTTTACACCGATCGTATCATTTTAGTTTGTTGTATTTATCCGCCGCACCTTAAAGGCCGGTCCGTGAAAATACTGTCTGACATTAAACCGGTCCGTGGTACAAAAAAGGTTGGGGACCTCTGATTTACACCGCATGAAATCAGTTCCTCTTTCCTGTAGATTGCAGCATTTATAAAGTCACCGCTTCAGGGCGGCATCGATCATCAAGTTTGTCTCGATCATGACTATCAAGCAAAACACAGTTTCCTTTATTTGTCCTTTTAATATTATCCTTATATCATTTTTACATCATTCTGGTTCGCTGTGCACAAAATTGGTCACTTCAGTGATGGCTCATATTGTCGTTCCTACAACAGTTACTTAATGAGCAGCAACCTTAAGACAGCGAGCACGTGCTGAAGTATAAATTACCAGCAGCACTCCTCCTCCTCTCAAACACACTGCCACTTGGGATTGTGCGTAAACAAAGAGAAATTCAGTGTTTATAAGATGAGCAACAAGCAGCCAAGATTGTAAAATTACAATAATAATGATATATAATATTACTGTGCAAGCGAGAATGCTTTACTGTAGTTATGTTTAGAGCCACAGAGTGACAAAAATTACTGATCGTTTATGATATCTGCAATCTAGAGGGAAGAATGAAAGAAAAAACATTCCCTGGTGCAGGTGACTCATCTAAATTTTGCATTTTGGGTTAAAAAAAAGGCAATGAGAAGAAAATGTAATGTATCATTTCTGTTGCCTGTCTCCTATTTTATACTTCTGTCAACACATTTTTTTCTTTTCTCCAGATGGAGATATGATGCTTTTTTTTCCCAAAATGTGTTTGCCAAAGAGACAAAGAGAAAAAGAAAGCAGTTCTTTGTGAATGAGATCTGAAACAGAGGAGTTGTACAAGCTGCAGACAGTAACAGAGGAACAGTGATGTGACGAGTGAACTGTGCCTGACCTTGTGTTTCTCTGAGCGGGATGCTTGTTTAATGTGTTCTCTAGGGGGGGGAGTGTACAGTATGTGTGTGTGTGTGTGTGTGTGTGTGCATGTGTCATCAGTACAGTGTGAGTTTCTCCTTGTAAGTGTTATTCATGATGAATGAGATTGTTTTCTCTGACCTATAAGTGGTGGGTTCATGCCTGACAGTGTTTTTTTTTACTATCCCGACTACATGCTTTTATATCTACAGGAAACAATAATGGTATGAAAATATACATAATTAAGGACATATATGGATATTTAACACAAATATGGCCTTGAATCACACATTACATCTTGCTTATCTAGACCTAAAGATGTAGTTTAAACTACTGTTTGAAGTTAGCCGATTCAAAAATATTAAGGAGGGAAAAGTGAGCTGTGTGATTTGGAGAAAAGTTTAAGGTTTTTTTCTATCAATCATAATTTAAGAGCATCAATTTTTCACTTAGTGACTCAAATTTCCGATGTACAAATGATCAAAGATGGGAACTGCTGTTAAATAACTTTCTCTCAAAAGCTTGAGAGAAATTATAACCATTCAGTATATGTGTTATCAATAATTTACTAATTCTGTTATAGATGTCAAGATCTGAAAAGCTGACATAATAGGTTTTCTTTATATTTGGAAAAAACGTGTGTGCTTCTATTTGGAAACTAATGCCAGCTGGGAATTGTATGCATGACACCACAATAAATAACTTCATCATATATGTGGTGTATAATAACTTCAGATTCATGTAAACATACTGGAGTTTGTGCTCCACATAGGTTGTTTTTTTTAATCTATATCAAATGATCAGTATGATAAAAAAGCAGGCTGTGTATGTGTAGATAACAGCATCAGCATGTGTCACATGCCTTTGGGAGTCAAATGTAACAGAGGCATTAGCCTACTTCCCTTTAATTAGTCGAAACAAACAAATTAACATAAGTGTGTCTCCATCGCTGCCTTTAATGAAATCCCAGCGAAACAGTGTCCTGAAAACCACCTTTACCATCTTCACCCCTCCGAGTGCAGCTTTTCACTTTTCTATGCGAGCCTCACTAGTCTGGCCTTGTTTCCGAGGAGCCTCTGTGGTCTGTTCTGGGATTAGTTTCCCAGACAATCTGCGACTCGCAATTGGTTTCACTGAACATCCGTAGTATCAACCAGTTCACAGGATGAAAAACTCTGCCGTCCATTTCCAGATGGCACAGATGGGATTGCTTTGTTGACCTTGCTACTTGTACTACTCACACATTGCTACTCAGTATACAAACTACATTTATAGATCTTCCAAGCGATTGCGTAATACTCTTTAAAGTGAGAATAGCTGCTGTGACAAGTGCTGCTGTCACTGCTTCCTTTTATTTTTCGGGTACTTTTAAATTATGTATTCTAGCTCAGTAATGAAGAGTCTGAACCATCTTAAAACTCTTATTTTTTCATCTAATGCAGCAGATTTTAACCAGATGCTACAAAATACAGATATTACCGTTTGATATGTTTGTTAACAGTCTGAATGCACTGATCATTACTATCTGAATGCATTAAAATAGGGTTTCTGCAACTGTTTAATACTTATTTCACCATCCTACTGGCCAAAGTACAATGCCTAAAATTCTTTATTATTATATTATATCTCATTTATTATTGTTCATTAAATACATGCTACCTGAACCATGACAGGCAGCATAAAATGGATAGATTGATTAACCAATAAGAAATTATTTATTCATTTAAGTTTCTGCTAAATTTGACACTTCCCCATTATGACTGGATGAGCTTCCTACTTATTGTCGTTAGCAGTAATTACTGTGTTTGATATGGATTCGATGGCTGAAACTCCACAAAAAAAGAATTAAACAGCTTCCTGCAGCATAATCAACTGCAATAACGTCACGCTTTTAGTTTATAGGTCTCCTGATGAGCCACAATCAGACACAAAAACATTTTTTATAACTATCATTACTGCCGACAGCGGGTAAGAGAAAATAAGCAGTTTAGGTTAATTGGCAACTCTAGATTGCCCGTTGGTGAATGTGAGTGTGAACGGTGTTCTGCCTGGATGTCTGAGCTCTCTGATTGACTGGCAACCCGTCCCGAGTGTACCCTCGCCTCTCTTCAGAGTGGTATCACTAATGGATGGATAGATGGAATTTTTTAATACCAGTGAGGCCTTTTCTCCAAGGAACTAAGTTTTTTTTTTTTAAAAAAAACTTTTCAAGACCTGCAGAGACCCTGTAAAAACACCAAGCATACTGAAGATATACACAGACATGTAACATGTTTTGTAATGGCACCCTGCTACCAGAAAAATAAAAACATAATTACTTGAAATGCCAAACTAATTACCACATCACCACTGTTTGAATCTGCTATGTACAGATGTAGAAATGCCAAATTTACAACTGCCATTTCAGCTGCTGTTGCTCTCTATTTCCCAGGAGTGTAAGACAATTCTACACTACAAGTGCTGGATTGATGGCGGCTGAGGGGAGAAAAAGGTTTCACTGTGACATTTTCTCCACACAACATGTATGAAAAGTGAAAAACCATCTCTGAAAATAATTGGAAAAAGCCCATCTCTGAGGTCCACACTGCACATCTGTTGTACTTTTAGTTATCTAGGGAGGATTTACTTTTAAGAAACTGAGAAATGCATCATTTAAACTGCCGTACGCTGCGCATTTATACTTGTGAATATGACAAAATGTTTAAACGACTGACTAATGTGCGGCTCCTACCTTCTCCATCTCTCCGCTCTTCCTCTTGCGTGCCGAGCGCGTGATTTTGACGGTGACGGCGTTCTCCTCTCCCTGGCGTCGCAGCGCCATGCGGTTCGGCTGCAGAGGACTGAAGGAGATCTCCAGCTCGGGACGCGGGAAACGACTCGTCCGGCCGTTTTCTGTGGAAATCTCAGAGGAGTCCAACACGGACGGATAACCAGCTGAGCCCTGTGGAACGACACGTGGTTTTAAGGTCAGGGGTCACTTGGTTGTGTGAAGGGTTGAGGTTAAATATCTGATCTGTTGGTAACTACAAGGTGAGGACACCACAACAGTGACAGCTTACCTGACTGCTGACTGACGCTCTGATGTCTCTCCTTCCTCCTGACTTCCTGTTAATGGTTTCACTCTGCCAAGAATTTGAAAAATAACATTTTTTTTTAATGCAAAAGATGTTGATAAATGTACTATTTTAATCTTTCATCCTAGATTTATCTGCCAGGTGCAACCACAGCCTCTATGATGAATGATTGAAACAGCTTTACAGACATTATACATTTTTAAGTGTTTCTGGAGCTGAAGCCTCCTCACATACAGACAAGAAGAAGTTTAAGATTAGCAAGGTCAGCATCCTGTAAATGACGTACAGTCCTCGTTTAACCTTGTTGACAAGATGTACTGAAGTTTAAAACAAGAAATTAAAAAAGATCAAAGTTATATCTGTCTGTAGTCTGCAGGTTCACTTTAAAAGACGGAGAACATCTGAGGATAATTTATGGATAAATAAAGTAAAAGGCTGAATGCCCAGAAAGCAAAGACATTCACCTTATCACTGACATAAAACTCTGATTTATATCTCCTTGATCTATGTCCTTCTCCTTTATTATGTTCACACTTCACAAATGGTTTTTGGAAGAGGTTTAAAAAAGTAAAGGAAAAACAGAGCAAACAATCAAAAACAAACATTTACCTCCGCCAGGCTGTTATCTCTGTTTTGTGCTCTGACCTGTTCACTCCTGACCTGAGAACAGATGAAAAACAAACATCAGTAATAAAACATTTAAATATAAAAAGGGCAAAACTGCATCGCTGCCCTTCACTCATATCTAGATTATAGCGATAAAGCTGTGTATGTTCTCTAACTTTATGTAAAGTTGTGATGTGCAACTTTATTAATATAAAATAAAAAATACATTTTTGGTATATAACTCTCTTTGATGCTGTTTGGACCACCAGAGAAATAGATTATGATGCAGGAGATGAGATTCCTGCTTTAATTATTAATTGAATATAAGAGCATTCAGATTTGGGGTGGCGTATTCTTTTTTTTTTTTAGACTAACCTGCGTGGTCGTTTCCACCTGTTTGGTTGTCGCAGCCTTCAGCTCCTCCTTCAGTCTCAAGATCTCCGTCTCTCTCTCCGACAGAGCAGCCTGAAGTTCTGCCACACTGACGCCGCCACCGTCTACGCTCTGAAAGAGGAAGTGTTCAATCTGTGACGTTTTCTCTCCACCCTCTTTTTTGATTTTATGCTTTTCACCAAAAATGTTATCCAGAGTTTTGAACCATTACTGCAAGAGAGAAAGACACTAAAACACCATCATTCTAACTTTATAAGCAGTAGTGAGGATTTTCAAAGGGATGTTTTTGAATACTGGTGTAGCTGGTCCACCTTAAAGGTCAGTCCACCTTAAATGGTCAGTGAACCTGGTCAGGATAGGCTAACTTGTTGTCGCTAACTTCAGGGCTAACCTTCACTTTTCCAGCAGTTGAGGAAGCAACAGACGAGACTTTTGTTGGTCTTGAGAAGTTGCAGCATTGATTAACTGACACACTGGATCCTGTACTGTACATTTACTGACTGATTGATAACTTATTACTAAGCTTTTCCTCTGCTCCGCTTGCATTCACTGTCACTTTTCTGCCGCTTGCTCAACTACGCACATTACGCGCTGCCCTATTCCTTAAAGGACCAGTGTGTGATATTTAGGAGGATCTATTGGCAGAAATTGAATATAATATCCATAAGTATGTTTTAATTAGTGTATAATCCCATGAAAATAAGAACCGCACGGCCATGTTTCTACAGTAGCCCAGAATGGACAAACCAAACCCTGGCTCTAGAGGGTCTTTCGTGTTTTTTGCGAGTTTCGCGGCCACCGTAGTTCTCCTACATTCCTTGAAGGGGCGGGGGAGGAAAAGGAGTATTCAGTTGGTTACAATCTGCAACCTCCCCACTAAATCCTAAACACTGGTCCTTTAAGGTTTTCTTTTTTTTTTTTTTTTTTTTAAAGTTTCAGTAATGTGATGGTTGAGAGAGATTTTTTCACCTCCTTTCTCTACACCACATCAGGGTTCTGCTCTCCAAATAATCCTACCTGAAGGGTAAATCAACACTGTGTGAAATGAGGGCAGCAAACTGTTGATGTTTTGTTCTCTACAGGTTCAAACTTGCAGTCGTGTTTCCCCCTCCGGCTAAACCTAAATCAATAACATCACAGCAGGTGTTTTGCCTTGACTGATGATGGGAAACAACTGCTTTGACATGACTGATTGAGTGGGTACGGAGGTGAAACGTACATTTCAATCACAAGAGAGCAGACGGAGCAGATTTTTTTTTTTTTTTTTAGCTTTTGATATTCAGGGTTGAATAGTCCATTAAAGACTAAAGACACCTCCTATGGATTATCTTCATCTTATATTACAACACCTTCTTAATCCTCCTCCTCAACCTCAGATCAATCTGTTATAACTGAACGGGATTTGATGGGTTTCACTAAATTCCTGTGGTGAGTCTAGTTGATGGAAAAGGCATCCAGTACGAGTCTCATCATCTTTATGTTATACCGACCTCTTGTTTGTCTTTCTCCGCCTGGCTGGAGAGAAGTTTCTGGAGCTGGACCTCCAGAGCTGCAACCAGAGTGTCTCTCTCCTTCCTCCAATGCTCCATGGTCTGCTCCTTCTCAGCCAGCTGGGACGTCAGGGACTCCTGACAAAGAGGGAAATGTACTTTCAAAACACTGTGTGGTGGTGGAAATTACTGGTGGTGCACTGTATGTGTGTGAATAAGAAAAAAGAGACAAAGTGAAACTGTAAAACGGGAATATCAGTGCACCAATGTAGCAAATATGTTGGCTAAATTAAAAATATGTTTGCTAATTTTAGCTGTATTTTGGCTCAGCTGTTGGCACGTCCGTGTTTCGCAACCGCTTCTTACCAGCTGGCTCTGCTGCCGAGTGTAGCGTTCTCTGTCTTCTGCAAACTTCCTCATCTCATGGTTCCTCTTGTCCTCTGCTTCTTTAGCTTGGCCGATCAGGAACAGCTTCTCCTCCAGCCACTTTTTACGTTCTGTCTGGTGTTTCTCTGTACACAGCTGCACACAAGTTGATTTTTAAAGAGGAAAATTGTTTGAGCTGGAACGCCTGATAAAACGTCTACATCAACAAAAAGAGTGGTAATCTGCAGTTGTCTGTAACAAAAACATAAGAAAGGCTACTTAAACCTGACAACAGACTTCAGTCTAACTAGTTTTTATTCAAGGGCACGAACACATCCAAGTGATCAGGGAGGAGTTGTTCATGAATTGTAATTCCTTGTTTAAAAAAAAAACTGGTCTAAACACTGACATTTTTCAGTGCTTTTTGTTTGGGGATCTGCCTAAAATACTGCAAGGGAGGAATGCAAAAGAGGAGAAAATACAGTTGCTTGCACCAGTTTTGTAGTCGAGAATCTTCAAAAACAGTAAAATATTCTTGATCTGTCAAATTCTAAACAGGAATTAACAAATTATTGCATTATTCCTATTTCTTTTTAATGTTTCCTCCACTCAAACTTCATTAGAGAAGACACATTTCTGGTCCTACCATCTAAGACAACTTTTGTAAATAAATCCCCTTCGTTTACCTTTAAGCTTTCCTGAGCCTGAGCAGCTTCCCGTTTGGCCGCTTTGAGGTCATCTGATGGGTTGTCTGTTTGACAGAGCGGATTGTTTCCACGGTCTTGTTGCAGAAACGCTCCTCTCAGCTTCTCAACCTCTGAAATAATCAAAACCAAAAGAACAAGACACTAGTTTCAACAAGATTCATATTTACATTCCAAGAAGAATTTTTTGTGTAATTTTCTCTTTGTTAATCAAGTTTTCTTCTTTCTTTTTGTTTATATGAATCTAAATCTAACATCTTTGCCCAAGTGACCGACTACATCTATTTATATAAATACGCTGTAACTGACTAATTGCCTAAATGAAAACTGGTGCTTTGGGAGGTTTTGCTTTTAAAAGAATTTCTCAAAATAATCAATTTCCCAAATTAGAGAAGACGAGTGCAGCTCCCGTTCATAACTCAATACCTAGAGAGAACAACTGCCCGTCCCCCAAACGCCTCTCATGCAGACTATCAGTAGACGCTACAATTTGCAGATGCTCCCTAAACGCCTCACACGCAGAATACCTAGAGAGCACAATCCTCGTCCCCTAAGCTTTTATTCTCTTGTTTTATCTGTCTTATTCCCTTTTAGCTTCTTTTTATATCCAAATTTAACACTTTTTAATTGTTTTGATGTCTTTTTACTTATGTTGCTTTTATATTCTGTTTTGATGCCTTTTATACTCTATATAAAGCACTTTGAATTGCCTCGCTGTTGAAATGTGTTATACAAATAAACTTGCCTAAACGCCTCTCATGCAGACTATCAGTAGACGCTACAATTTACTGATGCTCCCTAAACGCCACACACGCAGATATTATCTGTGTGGCAAGCTTGTGACCTCACTTCCTGCCAAGCGTGTGTTTCTTTTTCCTTTCTGTTTCTTTTGTAGTAATAATCAGAATGCAATAAGGACCAAACAAAGCTTCGTTTGGTGTTTTATCGTATCTCCTCTCATGTGCACATCTTCTTCTGATGTTCCGTACTTTACACTCTGCATCCTGTGTGTTTGTTTCCTGTAACGCTGGTTGACTTACTGATCTGACTTTAGCTTCCAAATGTCTTGTAGCTGTGAGAGAATACAGATTTATTCTAGTCTCATTTATCTATTTAATGTCATGAACATTTTTATTTCTCTGCAGTTTGTAAGAATAAGAGGATTAGACTAAACTCTCTGCAGGCCAGACCGCTTTTTTTTTAATGCAAAACAATGAAATCCACATGCTTTCACAGCGTCCATGTTTGCTTATCTTCTCTCTTTGATTTGTATTCAGATCCTGTGTGTTTCTTACCACCGGTGAGTTCCTGGATGAGGTTTAGTTTCTCCTCCAGGACCTGCTCCATCTCGTCCTGCGTCTCCTCCTGTTCCGTCAGAGCCAAACGCATTCCCTCCATGATGCTCTCCTTCGCCTCCAGATCTGCAAATCAACAGAAACACACACACACACACACACACACACACACACACACACACACACGCACACACACACGCACACACACACGCACACACACACGCACACACACACACACACACACACACACACACAGGTACATATTTACAAGCAGAACGCCACCCTGGCTCTCATACTAAGACATTTAATTAAACAGGTATTTATCTTTTCACTGCAGACAGGTCAGAGATCAGCTGCAGGGCAGGTTCAGTGTTTTACTGGAAGGCTTTCATTAGAAAACACTTGAGGCCATGAGAGTTTCATTTTTGGGTTTTTCCCATCATGCAGCAACCCTGGAATGTCCTCTACTGACAACGCAAAAGTCTTAAATTAAATTTCAAATATTTACTCTGCTTTATGACCTGCTGCTCTATTTGTAGCCAGGCATCGATATTTTATCATTTATCAAACCAAAATATCAAACATTCACTGATTTCAGCTTCTCAAATGTGAGGATTTGCTGCTTTTATGTTTTATATCATTGTACACTGACATTGTTTACAAGATCTGGGAATTTATGATGGTATAATGGGAAAATAATATTGATTAATGGGTAATTTATATAAATATAATTATTAGGCGCAGGCCGATTTTAAGATCAGAACTCTTTCAGCAAACATGAATTCTCTAGTGAAGCATACAGGCTTATTTTTACCTTTACAGGCTTTCTGGTAGAGCTGCAGCGTCTGATCAGACTTGGTGTCGGATGATTGTTCCTGGAGGGAGGAAAGGAGGAGAGCAGCGTGCTGAACAGGATGCTGTTCTTCCAGAGCAAACTGAGCCGAAGCCTTCAGAACTTTTATTTATTTTTTTGTAAAAACTCTGCAGTGAAAGAGAAAGATCATCTCACCACTTTGAGTTGCTGGATGGTTCTGTCTCTGTTGGCCAGGTCGGACTGAAGCTGCTTCTTAGTTTTTTCTGCATCAGTCAGTTTTTGCCTCAAAGCTTTCTCCTCTTCTCTCATGGCTGAGATCTTTAGGGGGGGGAAGAAAAAGCTCAATCTACTGTAAATAAAAGGTTTTCACAACATTACAGATAAAAGGAATTCAAGCTGTGTGCTGTTAGTGTCTAATAAGTTTCCAGTACTGCAGCTGTTCTGTATTTCCCTTCATTTAATTTATCCAACTTGCATATAAACTACACTTTCAGCTAAATATAGAGAACTGCTCCTTCTCTGGACCATAAAAGATCTCCAAACAAGCATGAAAATGTAAAAAATCTAAAGCAGAGTGCAATCTGAGGACAGTTTAATCCCTCTAAGTTTTTTTTAAATAATCTACTATGTGAGCACATTTTACACATCAGATCTATTTTTGCCAGAGACACTGGCCTGAAACTTACTGGTGAATGTATTTAATTGCTTATATTTACTAGCAATCGACTTAAAATTAATATTTAATGATGCATTGATGCATCATTTCTAACTGGCTTTGCTTTAATACGGACACAGAAGGACAAAGAGACAGACAGAAAGGATCTGATATCACATCTAACTGGGATACGTCTACAGCGGCGACTAGCGAATATTTCCATTATCTATAATCTGTCAATTAATTTCTCGATTACTCCATTAGTTATTTGGGCCTGAAAAAGGTGAAACATGTCAATCACTGTTTCCAAAAGTCCAAGGTGACGTCCTCAAATGTTTTGTCCACAAACCAAATATTCTCAGTTTACTGTCACAGAAGATTAAATAAAACAGAAAATATTCACATTTGAGAAGCAGGAATCAAAGAATTTGGACATTTTATTCTTAAAAAAATGATTATATAATTAGAGTATCGTTTAAATATGTTGCCCCAGATTAAATTCAACTCAGTGATGATGTTGCAGAATGAACAGAGCAACACTGGAGCAGAGACTTCTGACACAACTTCACCTACTTTAAAAAGGTGGATGAAGAAGGAAAAAAGTCTGAAAAAGGTCAAAACTTGTGCAAAACTTAAAGAACTTTATTGTTAGAACAAAATGTTTCTCCTTGCAGCCTTCTTCAGTGTTATGGAAAGTTCTACTTTGACAATAAAAATAAAGTATTTCAGTTTTATATTGTGGAGAAAATTGTGTGTGAAAAGTCATCTAACATCAATATAACTACAGAATATTGTGCGACTGGCTTGTTGTTTTCACATATATCCGCTCTGATAAATTGCAGCGTGTTGTGGCTGAAAGGCCAAAAACATACAGAAGCTGCATAATAAATGTAACCACCTGAGCGTCAACATTGTTTCAGAAACCATACTGCGATTTGAAGAAGATGAATAGATATTACTGCTGCATACAGACAGCTGTTTACTCCGTGATGAGGTGCGTGTACCTCTTTCTGGACCTGCTGGATCTGCTTCTTGTAGTCGGCTAGTTTCTCTCGGAGGTCCGAGGTGTCGTCTTCTTTCCTCTGAAGGTCGAGGCCGAGGCTCTTGACTTTCTCCGAGTCCTGCTTGGCGTTTACCTTTAGTCTGGGACAAAATAACAATGAACTGCCTACCGGTGTTTTAAAAACACAGGATAGTACATCGCAGAACAAACAACATCACTGCTCGTCAGACTCTTTAATACAGCGGGAGGATGGATGGATTAATACAACCTTCCCCCCGGAATCCGGGGCGCTCGCGGAGAGATGAAAGGGAAGAAAAGATGTATTTCACAATGACAGAATAATATAGTCGAATATAGAACAAGACAAGATAATTCAGAGTCTGCACTGTTTGTTTTGATCATCTCAGAGAGGAGACGATAACAAACAACTCCGGTATAACAGAACAACATATTCCAATTTAGACAGACTGCTTTCTGTCAGTTGAATTAATGGAGTACATAATAATAATAGAACTTTATTATATATATTATATATTTATTCAGTGTTGATCTAAGCAACAATGTTATTTAAGGCCTTTTTTCATCTTTTATGGCCATTTTGCAACTATACTATACTTTATAGAAATGGTTTTGATGTCAAATAGAATTCAATTATTGGGAATCCTATAATTACAATAAGTTTTTCAAGTGTGTTTTAAAACAGCAGTCAGGTGTCCATATGAACAGTGAAAGAGGTTTTCCTCGCTGTAATCATTCCTCCTGTTCATACTGGATATTAAAAGATCCTTCAAAATGTGCTTTCAATGCATTTAAAAGTCTGTGTGAAGCTTCTATTCAGCTTCAGCAGTCTGAGTTAGTCATATCAAGTGGATATCTGACACATTTACAGTCTTTTTTTATTATCAAATTCCCTCTTTGTGTTTCCTCGGACAGTGTTTCCCTGTTGAGCTGCAGGTGGAAGTATAGTAACAAAAAGAGGAACTTTGGCACTAAAAAGACTGTAACGTTGAAAGATATCTACTTGATTTGACTCATTCGGACGCTGAAGCTTCATATTAGCTTCAGATAAACTTTTAAATACATTTTAGACAGAAGGAGGACTGTGGATTTTGTCCTCCATCACTTCCATTGTAAGGTCATTATGAAGGGATCTTCTAATGGTCAGTATGAACAGGAGGAATGATTACAGCAAGAGAAACATGTTTCACTGTTGTTTTAAGACAGACTTGAAATAGCATGCAAGCAGCAAAATAGCATGCAAAAGAAGCAAGACTTCTTTTTGGCTGTTGTGTTAAAACAGACTTATTTTGTTGACGAGTGTTTGTTATACAGAAAAAAGGAAATGAACGGTTACCTGCTGATCTCTTCGGCTCTCTTCTCCAGCTCTTCGTCCTTCTGAGCGATGGCCTCGTGCGCCACGGCCAGCAACTCCCTGCGTCTTTCCGCCTCCCTGCGCCGGGCCTCCTGTACCGCCTGGCTCTCCTCCTCCTCCCGCCGCTCCTGCGCCTCCTTCAGGCTCTTCTGCAGGGATGTTACCTGCGCCTCCTTTTCCAGCAGCTTCTTCTGCAGCTCCGCTTCTCTCTCCGCTGACGCTTTCTTAGACTCTGCAAGCTCATCTTCTTTCTCTTTTAGTGTTTTCTCCGTCTCTGAAGAGGCCAGTTGAGGTTCAATGTCATCACCAGGACTCGGTTTCTTTTCTTCCATGTTGGCGACTTTTTCCCTCAAGGTTGCGACTTCAGTCTGGAGGTCAGAGTTCAACCTCTTGAGATCCTCTTCAGCGGCAGAGCTAGAGGCACCGTTTGATCTTCTGCACTTAGCTTCCTCTAGTCTGGTCTTCAGCAGCTCTGCAGTCTGCTCCCGCTCACTGAGCTGCTGCTTCAGATCGTTGAGAAGTTGGTCAGATGTTGCTTTTTCTTCACTCAGTTTGTCTTTTAACTCCTCCAGCTGCTTCCGTGACATCACTTCTTGTTCTCGCAGCTTCTCGTTGAGCTCCTCCACCTGCTTCTCAGAGGCCTGTGTTTGTTCTTCGAGCTTTGCTCTCAGCTGTTTCACTTCTTCTTTGGAGGCGTGTTCTTCACACTCGAGCCGCGACGTCTCTTCTTGCTCTTGAAGCTTCTTTCTCAGCTCCTCGAGTTGTTGCTTGGAAGCTGCTTCTTGGTGGTTCAGCTTCTCGGTGAGCTGTTCCAGTCGCTGGTCTGAGATCAGCTGTTTGTTAGCGAGCTGTTCTTTCGCTTGTGCTAGCTCATCCTGCAGCTCCTTTATCTGTTTCTGCTTGCTGTCCCTTTTGTCCTTTTCCTCGGCCAGATTCTTCTTAAGGTCAGACACTTCCTCTCTCAGCTGATCATCGACACCAGCAGACGATGCCGCTGTGGTCCGCAGTTCCTCTTTCAGGCCTTGAACCTCCTGAGTCAGGCGGTGGATCTGGGAAGTCTTCTCCTGGATCTCTTTGCCGTGTTCATCCAGTTGTGTCTGGGCAGCTTGTAGTTGGACTAAGGCTTGTTCAGCTCTCTCCGTCTCGCTGGTCACCTGTAGCGATTTCCACAAATATCATTTCTTTTAGTCTTGCAGCAGTAAGTCGATTTAATGAAACATAAGTGACCATTATTCTGGTATATTTTCTTTATTTGAATAATGTGGACTGGTAAAGCTGTTCATTTGGGCTCCTGACTATTGACTATAAGACAGACTTGAAAAATTGTGAACTCGTCCTTTAACACAAAACTTGAAAGATTATGTAAGGCACTGAAAAAAAGAGCTAAAATATCAGAACTTTCTCCTATAACGTTGTCATCCCAGCACTAAAATGTGATTCCTCACTAGAAGAAACATGCCCTCTCAAGCTTTAGCAATATTCATTGTTAGTTTAGTTAGCTTCAGGGTGTCAGGTTTACCTGGCGCTCTGTGGCGTTCAACCTGTCAGTCAGCTCTCTGACTTCCTGCCGAAGCGCGTCACCCTCCTGTTGCATTTTCTCTCTCTCCTCAACCAGCTTGGTGATCTCCTTCCTCTCCATCGCCAGGACAGACTGAGCCTCTTCTTTGCCCATCTTCTCTTCACCGAGAGCAGCGAGTACTCCTTCTCTGCTTCGCTTCTCTTCTGCAAGGGCTGTGACCGCGTCCTCTTTGGCTCTCCTCTCAGCTTCGAGTGCCACCACAGCTTCCTCTCTGCCCTTCCTCTCTTCTTCGAGTGATGCCACGGCTTCCTCTTTGCCCTTCCTCTCTTCTTTGAGTGACGCCGTCACTTCCTCTTTGCTTTGCTTCAGATCTCTGAGGGTGATGAGGGTCTCCTCTCTTGCTTTTCTCTCCTCCTCCAAGGATGCAACTGCCTCCTCTTTCCCCATGGTTTGGTACTCCAACGCAGCGAGGGCGTCTTCTCTGGCTTTCTTCTCCCTCTCAAGGGCAGCCGACAACTCCTGGATACAAGTAATGATGAGTTGCTATTCCAGTGTTTAAACAACATTGAATAAACTTAGCAAAGGTGGAGAGACCGTCATAGAAGATCTAGATTGAAGGGGCCGATATACATTACTGTTGCCCATTTTCTAAAGTATATCAGCGTCAAACAAACCACAAGGACACTTCAACTTCCTACGTTGGAGAATCAGCTGCTGATAAACACTGTATTTTTTTTTTAAATGATAATGTGAATTTGGTAAATGTATTTTATTCGCTGTGTACTGCAGCTTTGTTGGACTGCAAAAGAAATATGAGGAACAGTTTAAACTCTGTCAACAATGGCAAGTTGTTCAAACTTTAAGACAGTTGACAGGAAATGCAGCTGAGTGTCGTCGTCTCTTAGATTTTACGCATCCATTCATATTTTGGAAATTCATACATTTTTCCAGATGAAACTGATCGACTGATTTCTGGAGTGCAAGAACTTTATAGTGAGTGTTATCTGCTGGGTGTTAACAGTTCAATTATTTTTTTAAATACAGAGAAATTCAGATCATAATAACAGCTATACTGGACTCTTACTGGCCACAAATAAAACTGCTGATGAAGGCGGGAGCACTGCTCTGTGTTCACGGTGTCGTCTGAAAACAACGCTAATGGAATTGGTTGGCGATATTGATACCGTCAGATGTTTTACTGCGGTATATATAGAAATGGTATCTCTATTCTGAATGTAATTAAAATATAGAATCTCTATTCTGAATGTAATTAAAATATAGTGAAAATCAAAACATTCATATTGGGTTGAAATGATAGATAATAATAGTCTAAATTACACACACTCTAAATAAAAAGCCCTACAATGAACATCAGGCTAATATAAAGTAGGGCAGCAACAGTCCAGATGTTAGAAAGATGAGCTTGTGAACAGGTCATTGGGTTATTTACTCTCCTGGATGTACAGAGTGTCACTGAGATGTGAGTAAACAAAGTGAAATGGAAAGACATTAACCTCTACTTGATCCTGTGGACCTGCTTACTGGTCGACATTAGATGCCTGTAGATGAATCAATAGAGTTTTATAACAATAATAAGAGGAACTAGTGGAAATTAATACATCTTTCTCCAGATAAAACAAACCTCAAAACCAAATGTTGTGAGAGGAGATAACGATAATTAAACTCAACACGCCCCTCAGTGATAAACTCATGACATCACTTCTCCTCCTTCAAAGTATTAAGCAGCTCCTCCAGGTTACATGCTGCTTACCTGCAGCCGTTCTCCCTCACGTGAACTCCCCAGTTCTGCCACTTGTTTCTCCAGCTGGGCCACCTCTGATGTTTTCTCCTGGAGCTGAGAGAGAAGACTCCTTTTCTCCTCGTCCTCTACTCCGCTGGATTTACCTACGAAATAGCCCAGAGATTTAAGAGATACAACAGGATGTGGACGCTAGGCAAAAAGGACACGCTCTAAATTTCTCAAGTCAGTCTTAAAATAACAGTCAGGAGCCCAGATGAACAGTGAAACATGTTTCTCTTGCTGTAATCATTCCTCCTGTTCATACTGACCATTAGAAGATCCCTTCATAATGACCTTACAATGGAGGTGATGGAGGACAAAATCCACAGTCCTCCTTCTGTGTGAAAATGTATTAAATAAATAAATAAATACACAATATTTAAAAAGAAAAAAGAAGAAACCCACAAAACAAAAAAAAATATGGGCACCTGACTGTTGTTTTATGACAGACTTGAAAAATTGCAAACCTGTCCTTTAAAAGTCCCTGATGGTACATTTGCAACAATACAACACTGTGTTCTTACCTGCGGATTTGTGAACCAGTTGCTCTTGAACTTTCCGCCGGTGCTCATTCAGTTCCGAAACCTCCGGCTCCTCTACGGCGTTGCATCCGTCTCCCTGAGGTCCTGCTCGGCCTGAACCCGGACAGCCACGAGCAGCCTCGGGGACCTTCTTCACGCCGGCCAAGTCAGACGAGTAGGAGTCCAGAGAGTTGCCCTTCCACGAGGAAGAAAACATCAGAGAAATTAGTCTGGGAGATTAGCGAGCACATCCCCGCGTTCAGAACATCCGAGTCTGTTGCCCCGGAGCTCTGAGACCACATCTGTCAAGAGCATCTTGAAACATGATACTTAACCCATACCTGCCTCAGTAGCGACATACAAATCTCTACTTGGGTAATTAATAGAGAATATAGATATCAAACAACTGTCAGTCCCTTTGCTCTCACGGCAAATAAAGCCGTTCCAACAGGCATCATTATTATTTCAATGGAAAGCTGCAGGCGGGAGAAGGTCAGAACCAGGTCACACTCAGTAATTAAGGAAACTCTGATACTGAGAAAAAGGATGCGTTTGTTTCAACTATGAGTGTAACAGAAGAACCAGAATCTTGTTTGAAATATACAACATGCAGTAAGATTCCTGTCAAAGCCTCAGCATTGTCTCATCAATGAATATTTAGCATTTAGGACCGAATAAACGTATTTCCCAAAATGTCAAACTATTCCTTTAACATGTTACGACACAATAAGTAACTGGGTGGACTGGGGGTTTAATACATTTAGTGTGATCCCAGTAAAAGAGGCTGTATTACCACGGCTTGTGCGTCCGGACTGGATCCATCGGTGACCATTTTGTCAATAAGGTTCTTGAAGATCTCCAGCCTCCTTTCAGCTTGTTCCTCCAGGATCTCTCTCTCCCTCGCCAGGCGGTCACTAAACCAAACACACACACACACAGGTTGTCTGACTATAAGATTTACGTCATATTTACATCAATCTAACACCAGCAAATATTCTTTTCACAGCAAGACAACTTTCTAAAAGCTCCGTCTGGGAGATGTTTTGTTTTTGAAGACATGCAAGAAAAAAAAAAGTCAATGATCAATCACAAATGAATTGAATCTGGTGTTCCTTAAAGTCCTGAATGTCCTTTATTGGATTTCTTTCTTTTCAAAGTCTAAAAGTTATTATATATAATTAACTACGGCCTGTGAGAGTATCATTCTTACACTGACTCACACAGTCTGAAAGGGTAAAAATATTTCATTACATTATTTAAGTGGCAAAAAATGGTGCAGATGAAAACAAATTTATATCAGATTGACTTTAATGACACCCGAATAAAAACAAGCTCCCACAACAAGAACACAACAACTCATCTTAGGCCCCAGGCAGCAAACTGTAGTGAAAACCACATGCAGGCTTTGATATAGTTTCCTGGATATGTGTATTAAAAAAAAAAAAAAAAAAAAAATCAAAAGTCTCACTTGTAGTCATTCTGCATTTCAGAGAAGAGCTCGGAGAACTCTCTGCTGATTTCGTCTCTGACTCGCACCTCCATGAGGAGGCTCTCCGCTCGCTCCTTCTTCAGCTGGACCTGCAGCTGTTTCAGCAGCGTCGTCTGCTTCTGCAGAACAGAACACGAGGACGTGAACGCACACGATCGAACCATAAATAAATAAAAGGCCTCCAAATTTATACATTTACACCTTTCTTACTTCCAGACTTCCTGTCTGATGAAAGTAAGTCAGAAAGACTGAAATAAACTTTGGTAAAAACAGATAAAACTCCTCCAGAAAGTTTATTTTTCCACTTGAGCATTTTTAATTTCTACTCATGTCCTCACACTTATTTTTATTATTGATCATTTCTGTATTTCTATTCTGACGTTACAATAAGATGATCTTATTGATGTGTCAATCAATTAATGGCAACTTGTTTGTTAAAACACTTAAAGGAACCGACCTGGTGCGTCTTTTTACTGATGAGAATTTTATCATCATTTTCATCACTGTCTTCTTCACCACCGCTTTGATCCATAGTGTCCTCCATCACGCTCTTTCCTTCCTCATACTCATCATCCTCATCCTCCTGGACAAAAAAAAAAAAAAGTATATTTGTCATGTAAAAGTATCAAAAATATCAACTTTGTAATAAAAAGTTGTAAAGCAGATATTTAGAAGATATAAAATCTGCACTGTTAATTTTACTCTCTCGGTCGTGTGTGGTGATAATAAAATAAATATAAATTATCTGATACACATAAATCTTCACATTTTTCTACGGGGGTCATAAAGTTCTTATCACAGCAGAGTTTCTCTTGCGTCGGATCAGGACTCAAAGATAAAACTCTCCTGCTCTGTTCTGCAGAATAATTACAGACGTTCCCACTGAAAAAACTAATGTGAATTATTACCACAGTGGGAGCTAATGAGGAACATATTGCATCTGGCTAATTACTGCTGCCTGTCATTTCTTCTCACAAAAAAAAAAAAAAAAAAATCTCAACCCAAGGCAAAAAAACAGGGAGTGGATGGAAAGACGATGTGCTTATTGAAGCAGTTTTTCATTAGACTCATTCATCCAACCTCCTCAAAAAGATATATTGCTGCATCTTATTGAATTTTTACACCCCTTAGTTTCAATATTTAAATGATTTTTCAATTAAACTTTAAGAGATAACCTCATAAAAGCGATCCCACCTGTACATCCTCCAGGCTACTCTCCCAGCCAATCAGGGAGCTCCTCCTGCTGCCCCGAAGAGTCTTCCTCTCACCGCTGTTGATGAACGAGACCTCGCTGGCAGACCTCTGGGCTATGATGGGAAGGGTCCTGGTGGGCAGAACCACAACCTGGAAACAGATAAGAGAAGCAAGAAAATTACTAATATATCCGTTAACACAGCTTCCTCCTAAAAGATGTCAGCATATTTACGAATTTTAGCTACTTCCTGAATCTGATGTGTATGTGACAGTTTGGTTATTCACATAATGTGTGTGTGTCGGCATGATCTGCAGCTTTATTATAAAAAAAAAGAAAAGAGGAAACACATGCTGATATAAGATAAGCACCTTCTGTGCCACAGCAGAGAATTTGAGGACGTTGAGAGTCTCGTCGTACATGGAGGCACACTGGTTGACGTTGACGATCATACAGGCTTTACCTCGACCACAGAAGAAGCCCTGCAGGTAGTGGGTCAGCTTGCTTTCCCTGAAGGGGACGTGCTGAAGCAGCCTGAGGAAGGAGCAGACATACAAACGGCTTAGCTTAACTTATGATATATGTGCTGTGGAAGTTATTTTAAAAAGATTAAAGGTGCACTATTAATCCATTTTTGGCCACTAGGGGGAGGAAGGACAGCAAAAACAAGACGACAAACAGAAAGTCACCACATGTCACTAACATATAACGTTGTTCTGGAGTTAGCAAAAAGCTTTTAGCTCTGGCTTGGTCTCCACCAACTCCTGAGAAAAATATCAGGCTCTTTAGCTGCTAGATGGTCCACTTTCTTCACCAGCTAGTCCCTAAATGTTGTCTGTCTGGTGTTTCCAGCTGGGAAGGTTGTGTACAGCGGGTTTATTAATGTTTTTTGCTGAAAACAGCAGTAATACAACCATAAAATAAACCAAAACTAGAGCTAAAAAAAAAAGGCTGAAAAGGCTCTAAAGAGTTGCTGAGTTGGATGTAAACTGAGCAAATCTTTCATGTTGTCCTTTTAATTCATCGTTCTCTATATTTCTATCGATCGTGAAGACAAGTTATGATCTCACTTGGCCTGCTGATTGTGTCGTAGCGCGTTGATGCATTTCCCCAGGATGAGCAGCGAGGTGTTGATGTTTCCGGCTTCTTTTAGACGTTCTCCTTTATTCTGCGTCTTGGCGCATCGCTCCGAGCCGGCCAGGTCACACAGACACAGCCTGGAGACAAACACCACATTTTATCCACATACAGAATAACCCCCCCCCACCCCAAACATGCTGTAACGTTCACTTTCACAACCATACTGTCCACACAAACTCACAACCACGTTCTATTTCCTGTGTAACATCTGCCTCTTGCATGTTACATTTAATACATTAGTTGTGCTTTAAATGGTCACTATGTCTAATAGCAACATTTTTTAATACAGAATATAATTTTGTGAGTAACTTTACCTTTATTTAATAGTTGTAAGGTGTACATATTTGTGTTATTTTCATCATTTTATGCTGTTATCTTATATTTAATATTTGGCTACATAGTATCCACGGTAACAATGCAGCTATAAAGCCCATCACCATGGAAACAAGTCAGACCAGGCTTGTATCCCCCAGTATAACTGACCTGAGATAGACTTTATTACTAATTATAATTATATTGACATTCAGAGTGATTATCTATGTGAACTGATTCATCTGTATCAATAATCTGTAATATAGTGAGTTTTTGATCCTGGTCAAGTTTAGACCGTCGGCCCTGTAATTTGTTATTTAACGGTTATTAAGCTTCGTCACAGAAATCATTTATTAGTGCTGTAAGTTTCCTTTGATTTTATTTATATTAAATAGTTTTATTCAGACCGGGCTTGTATCCCCCAGATACCGAAGTGCTTGTAAGCAATAAACAGACATCATTGAATCGACATCGGAGCGTCTGGGTGTCTTTGCTGTTAGTCCACCACCATCATCATCATCATCACAACACAGCGTAGAGACTGTAGGGTGTCACTATTATCAGCCATATAAAAGAAACTTAACAGGGGGCCCTTATTATAAACTGTGAGGCTAATATAGTCCCCCGTTACACGAGCATATTTCAAGTTTCATTCAAATCAGATTTTCACCTACTCGCTGACTGTGTGGACTCTTGGAGTTCCCACATCTTCAATCCTCAAAATGCGGATGGAGAAAACACTGTGACTGCAGAGAGAGAGAGAAGGAGGAAAACAGAAGATACATGTTAAGATTGTGTGAGTGGAAAAAACCAGATGTGTTTAACGACGACAACCACTGTTTACAATATGTTTCACACCATTCTTTCAGGCGTTACTCACATGTCAGGCTACTTGTGAGTAATGTGTGCAACCAGGAGTAAATGAAACCTTTGTTCCCACACAAAATGCCCCGCGGCATGTTTAAGCAAGTGCCAGAAAATAAAATAAGGGGGAGGAGAGATTATGTCGTTAGGGAGGGTAGAAGAGGTTTGAAAAAGGGGCCAAAAAAAGAGAGACTACAATACGTTAAACAATTCAAATAAAAAGTAAAATGAGTCAAAACGGCATATTAGTCTGATTATCGGAGCACAAAAGGGTGACAGTTTTACTCCATACCAGAGCCTGACAGATACTGGATATTTGGGGCCCGTGCTGATACCAATATTAGGGAGAAAAAAAAGTTTTGATATCAACATATCAGCCAATAATGTTATATATACATGAACACATTTTTTTGCAGTGATTCCTTAATGTTGTATAAATGTATAAAACAGTAAACTTTACTGGGAATTTAATAATTATAAATAACTATACATAAAAAGCAGAATTTAAAAAAAACCTATGTATATATTTAACTTGAATTAAGAGAAAGGATCAAACCTAGCCTCTATAACTTTAACATATACATGATAACATTATATCTGTGATAGGACGATATCGGCTGAGCAGTCAGTGCTCTGGGGATTTATACTTATTTAATGTTTACTGTCAATGTTAAGTTGCTGTTTGAAGCTGTAAAGGTCACCGTCGTCCTCACCTCCTGCTGGACAGCTGGTTGAGTCTGGTGGAGGAAAAGCTCTGGTTGTTCTTGCCAAACTTCATCACCTTGTAAGCTTCTTCAGCACAGTTCACCTGAACCCAACGCAGATCTGAGTACAAATGAGACATAAACAGGATGTTCAAGTAAACTGACTGGATAAAGCACTCGTTATTTTATATGTTGTTGTTGTTGTTGTTGTTTTTTGCCGTCATGTTTGGCGTGTTCTTCTTCTTCTGCTGTTACAGAAGGTAAACTTAAGTCATGACTGCTCATTGGTCAACACTGCACAGGAAATGTCTCAAATGAATTGCTTTTCAGAAAATGTAGAAGGTTCATTAGGATAAAAAAAAAAAGCAGGTGTTTAGCGACGTGCATCTATAAATAAAATCCTTGGAGAAATTACATTCATGTTAAACCACCTTCGTTCCTCCAGCAGGCAACATTCAGACTTTCAGAACAAAAAAAAAAAAAAACACTTCAGGATGGAAAAAAAAGGCTAAACTTTAACTTTTTGTCACAGATAGAACAGAAATTTAACTTTTAACCATAAATGAATCATGTATAAGAAATAAATTACTTTAGTATAACTCTTGATGAGTCATGATTCTACTGCATTGAAGGCTGCAAAGTTGCGCAACTAAACTCTTCACTTCTGCACATGTACAGTATTTATTTTCACTACTTGTATTGTAATATTTATAATGTACACAGCTGATCAATAAATTCTCACATTGAACATACACTGAAATATAAAAAAAAGAAACAGTTTGATTTCAAAACATTTACAAAAATGTGACCCACATGACAATTAATGCAAAAGGCTAAATACATTGTGTGTGTGTACGTATCCATCCACCTTTGTTCATGCACATTTTAAATTTGCTTATTAAAAAAAAAAGAAATTCTGCATCTCAGCTTCTGTAATTGGCCGAGGTATCGATAAAAAGAAAAAGAAGTAAAGGTTGATAGAAATAGATTCATTGCAGTACCTATAATATTTTGCCACTATTCAAATATTTTCTTAAAACAAAAATAAATCCAGCTCAAGTCTTCTCTCACGTGTCCACAAACCTTTGACGAAGGTGTTGCCTTTGACGTCCTGTGACAGACGGAGAGGAGTCCGCCTCAGGGCCCGGCTGGGCACCACCTCCAGGAGGTCGTGAATGTTCTCGTTGTAGATTTCACAGAAAGAAACCCAAACAGAGAATCTAGTGTCTGTTTCTACCTCCAGGCTAATTCCTTCTTCTTCTGCTGCTGCTGCTGCTACAGTCGTCCCGAGCACGGAGGAGCCTGCAGCAGAGAGACAAAAACATCCAGAGTCATCGCCCTGTAGTAGCACTCGCTGTAGTAGAAGCAGTAACAGTGGAAACTTTATACTTCAAATACCCTTCAAGCCATGACATTAAACAGTATATTCAGAATTATGTTATCTAATTGTTCGGATGGGTTCTTTGTCAGATTTGCAGCTGCATCAATAACTAATTACCAGAACAGATAAAAAGATAAATCTATATCTTGCCTTCAAGGATCGTCTTATTGGTCGAGTTCAACAGGCTGGCGTTGCTCCTCTCACTCTATAATGCAAAGAAAAAACATTAAAAATACATCAAAGACACACATATTCTTTAAGAATATACAGTCTACAGTACAGTTGCTGCTCTGCTGTTATTCTAAAAGTCTTAATATGAAAAATAAAATTCTGAAATGTATCAATAAACGCTGATGTTGTTATTTTTTAAGGCTCATTCGTCTGAACTTCTGGTGACAAAACGGTACCTCTTTAAGTTGTCTGAAGAGGTTTCTCTTGAACGCAGCTTCCTCCGCCTGCTGCTCCCTGGTGAGTCTTGTGAACTCTTGGCAGCGGTGAGGTTTGATGCTCATCCCAGTGAAAACCTTTTCATCGATACTGCTGAAGATTACGTCCAGAGACCTGGGCAGGATACCGGCATCGGCATCCGGACCTGGAGTGACAAGAGACATATTTGTTGGACGGTTCTTCTATAACCGTTACATTTTCAGACAGAAATATATATAAACGGTTATTTGTTCCTCAGGCGTGTGTCTATAAACTGGTGCATGTAAACGCACTGATATGAGACTCTTTTTCCCCCTGATAAGGTTTACAGTTGCACAGAACAGTTGCAAAATGTCATATGTGTAGCAGGCTATTGTGATCATTCCTCTGCAAGAATTAAAAAAATAAAAAACTACAACTATGGATTATTCCTACTAGATGCTTCATCTAAGTAGAGAACACACACAGGGCAGAAACTCAGCTGCGTGTGAGGTACATGATGCAATATTTACTTAAATTCATGATCAACAAATTGAACTCTGCAACACAAAGGTTGTATAACTTGATTAACTGAAAATCTTGCAAGGTGTGGCTGTTTACACTGATCTGTCACACACAGAGGAGGGGGAGGGGGGGGGGGGGGGGGGGGGGGGATGTGAAACAGACCCAAGAATGTGAAACCGACCCAAGAATGTGAAGGTTTTCCCGGCGTTGGTGATTCCGTAAGTGAAAACCAGAGAGTTTCCTCCTTCCAGAACATCTTTCACCAAATCCTTTACTGTGCCTTCAAACAGCTCTCTCTGTGCTGTGTCGGGACCGTACACCTATTGGAAAAAAAGAAGAGTAGAAACTTAAACACTACAACTTATTTCTTAACCTTTTCTGGCCAGTCACCTTGTTTTTTGGGACCTAAAATAAATGGAAGGAGACTGAAATGGATCATATACACGTGACAATAAAACCTGTGCAAGTAATTCTTCATTAAACTACAGTAAGTTGTAGTTAATACAGTTTGATCTGCCAGGAAACACCGACCCGAGAGAACTGGAAGCGCTGTCCGGTCTGTATAAGTGGTTTATCGGTGCTGAGCCTGGCTGAGAGGGACAAACTGGGGGGCTTCAGCAGAACTGTGTCAGGAGGCTCGATGGTAACACAGTCCTGTTAAAAACATTTTTAAAAAAAAAGAAAGAGAGAGAGAGAGACAGTCAAGACAAAAAGTGTAGAATTATTCTGTTTCTGTTAACATGTAATTTAATGAAGTGCAGTTATCAAGAGAATTCAGTCAGTCAGTACTTTGAAACATTGTTCAACTCTCTAATCTACTCCCTGTAGATGAAGCAGTGTCATTTTTACTGTGTATTCATATACAGCCACAGTCAAAATTCAACCAAATACTTCTCTGCGTCTCTTGTCTTTACCTGTGACTCGCCATTATCGCTCTCTGCTGAGGTGAAAGGTCGGATGCGGAGGTAGACCTGCAGGTGTTCTCTCTCCTCGGTGCTGGAGTGCTGCACAACACATCAGGGTTAAATCACAACTTTACAACTTTTAAGGCTTTTCGTGACCTCAAAAACACAGTAATGACTCAGAAATCCGAACATATAGACATGTCTGTCACTAAAAACCACCAATGTTTGAACAACTGGTTTCAGTAATATATTAAAATATATCATGATTCAGTCTCCTTTTTGACAGTTATGTCTTTAAAGTATTATTTAATAATTGATGCCACAGCTGCATACATCTGTCTACTAAAGGAAGGAATCTGTCTGTATGTCCATCACGTATCTCTTCAACTGTTCATCCGATCAACTCCACATTTGGCGGGAGCATTGCTGGGGAACAACGGGAGTGCCATACCGAATTCGGTGCAATTTGGACACGCGATGCGTTTAATATTAATAAACTTTGAATAAACCAGCGATCAGCATGCCGCTCTGCTCTGTGCAGGGGCTCCGGCATGACTGGGAGAGACCAGAGATGAGGCGTGACACGAGTCGGAGAAAAATGCTCGAAAAAGAGAAAAGTAGACAGCTCTTACTCCGTGTCAAGACAGAAAGCGAAGCGTTTGCAGCACGTGTAGCAGATCAGCAGCAGCAGCAGCATCAAGTGACTACGCAGGAGACTTTCAGGTACATTTTTGATCGCAGGTCACCCATGTTTTGGAAGCACCCAGAGCCCAACTAACAATGTCTGTAGACTGTACACACATAAAATGAAGGGAAAAAACTGCCACAGGCAATTCAAAACCAGTTTATCTCATATGCTCCAAGATTGTGGCGCCACTACAGATAAAGCACAAATCTTTTGAGCAAACACAGCGTGAGCAGCGGTTAAACTGTCGACATTCAACATACCTACTCAAATCCACACTGAAGGAACAGAAAATAAGAACCATCTAGGAGCCTAATATGACCCAAAACGATTGATCCACTTTATTTTATTTTTTAACGAATCTCTTATTTTACACTACTTGAAGTGAGAAAAGAACATTTATGTACTATTAGAGTACTTAATATTTATAACATCTGTGTACAGTTGAATGTTAGTTTCTGTCATATCGTTGGTGTATGAACTCATTCACACCTCACCAGAGAGACACGTTTTGAACAGGCGCTGCACTTCAACTCAGCTGTCTGTGAACTTTGGTAAAACTGAAATGACTTCACAATAAATGATTAAATAAAGCGTTCTCTCTGTTAGATATTCAGTCATTATAGTGGTATCTACCCTGTCATTACTCGGCCTACCTGTGGGTCTGGTAGGGTGCTGCAATCGGACGAGAGCTCTCTCTTCAAATCGTTGACCTCTACTTGTTCCCGTCTGTCAGCCTCGCTGTTCAGGCATGATTCCATCATCCTGCAACATATAAGTAATGACGGCTTCAAAGTGAGCGAAGGTCAAGTGGACCAACTTTGTCCAAGTGAGGCCTCTCCTCAGGTCTCCGTATCTCCAACCCTGTGATAGAAGATTTTCACCTATCTGATCACAGGGCAGTCATTTTTTTGACTACGGCTGCTGCAGCCATAAAGTTAACTGTAACATTTTGGTCGCCTAAGAAAAGGTCTGGTAAGTACATTTTGTTTTTAATGGTTTTAAACTTGTTTTCCACTACTGAAAATGATACTCACTGTGGTTTGATGACAGTAATACCAGAGAAATCAGGAGAGCATGTATGCAGAAGGGCAGAGCGGAGGTGGAAGGGGGAGAAATTGCAGATCTCATTTCAAATTCTGACAAAATCTTATCATCCCAGTCATAATCCCAGGGTAGTTTTTAATGTGTTAAACTCTGTCAACTCCTCCACTTTAAACCCCTGCTTAAAGCTTCTGTATCTAAATGTGAGAATCATCTAAACTTCTTTAGAGACAGTAAGTATTTCACATCAGGGTGCAAAATTAACTTTTTTTTGTCCACCAGCCAAATGACTAGTGAAAGTTCAAATTTTACCAGCCCATTGTTTTTTTTTGGCTGCTGAGTGAAGCAAATCTACCAGACACTTAAATATTTTACCAGCATTTGGCTGGTGGCTGGTGCTAATTTTTAGTCCACCTGTAAATAGCATCTTTCCATCTCCTCTGAGAACACTGCAGGTCTAAATTCCCATAACTGCATCACTTTACCAGAACTTCATCATATTAGGCTATGTCTTCTATAAAGACCTCCACCTGCTCTCTTGACATTATTGCAACTAAACTCTTCAAAGAAGTTATTGGCACCATTGGTTCCATCCCACACTATATAAATAAATGAATAAATAAACAAAACAGAATGGAGATCCTTCAGTCCTCAATAATTACAGACCAATCTCCAAACTTCACTTTCTTTCTAAAATCCTTTAAAAGTAGTAGTTTTTAAACCAACTGCAGTCCCATCTGGCTCAAAACTGCATTTCTGAAAAATTTCAATCAGGTTTCAGAGCTCTTCACAGTAATGAGTCTGCATTACTGAGAATAACTAATAACCAGGAGGTCATCTAGCTGCTGACTCAGGTAACTGCTCCGTCCTCTAAACAGCAGTAGCAGATTATTCTATTCTCATTCACAGGTTAAATAAATGGGTGGGGGTCTCTGGTTCAGCCTTAAATTGGTAAACTTCTCATTTGTCAACCAGATGTTTCAGTGTCTCTATTAGTTATTCATCTTGTTCCCTCACTTCCTGTGATGTCCCCCTAAGGTTCCATACTTGGTCCAGTCCTCTTCTCCATCTATTTGCTTCCACTAGGTCACGTTATTCAAAAACACAACATTTCTTTTCACTGTCGATCAAGTCAAGTCAATTTATTTGTAGAGCGCCAAATCACCAAAGAAGTAATCTCAGGGCACTTTTCACATCGATACACAGATCTACCTCCTCCCTAGAAGACATCAAATCCTGGATGGCTGCAAACTTTCTCCAGCTCAATGAGACCGCAGCATTTGACCAACATTACTTCTCCTCATCTTGGCCCATTGGCTCCATCTTTTAAATCACACGCAAAAAAAAATCCTGCAGTCATATTCAATTCAGAATTAAAGAAGTTTGACAAACAAATCAATCAGGTGGTAAAATTAAGCTTCGTGTAGTTCCACATCATCTCCAAACTCAGATCAATCCTCTGTACGTCTGACCTGGAGAAAGTCTTCCATGCCTTCATATCCTCCCACCTTGATTTTTGCAACTCATTATATTTTGGTATCACTCAGCCTTGTTTGTCCCATCTCCAACTGGTTCAAAATACAGCAGCAAGACAAGGTCAAACCAGAGGGGGCGTATTACTCATCTTCTTGACTCCCTTCACTGGTTGCCTGTTGGCTACAGGACTTATTTTAAAATCCTGAGGCACAGAATTAACACCAGCCAAATGCTGGTCATATATGCAAGCAGCTGGTAGATTTGCTTCACTCACTTGCCAAAAAAACCCTATTATATTCTATTGAGTGAGTGGTAAAATTTTAACATTCACTAGCCATTTGGCCGGTGGACAAAAAAGTTAATTTTGCACCCTGATGCCTAACTTAACCAGCTGAGGTATTTCTCCTGAAGTCTCTGTAGGTCTGTGTTGCCACTATGGCCTCTGTGTGAGCATGTGCCTTTACTATTATTATCATTATCATCATTTTTATTGATCATCATTCTGATTTTCTTTCTTTTTCTTCTCGTCTGATGTGTTTGTTTCCTTCTTTTATGTGTGCTGTAAAGCACTTTGGTTTAACTGTGTTGTGTGTGAAATGTTGTATAAATAAATTTGAGTTGAGTTGGGGTGTCCTCCACCAAAGGCAAAATTAAGAAGGTTAGTGTCGCTATGTTGCAATATGGTTTAGCTCCCTGGACAGGTCCTCAGTCTTTGTAACTTCCTCCAAAAATCTGGCACTATGTGTTGCACTGGGTATCAACAGACTTTTATGGACAGGTGTCAGGGTCAGGGTCAGGTGTCCAAATGAACACTGAAAGAGGTTTTCCTCATTGTAATCACCCCCCCCTGTTCATACTGGATATTAAAAGATCCCAATATCCACAATGAGGCCAAGTCTAGTCAAGTTAATTTTTATTTATATAGCCCAGTATGTAAACCCCCTAAAGGAGCTTTACAGTCTGTACAATAGGCCTGATACATCCTCTGTCCCTTGACTCCACATAGTTATTTTGTGCAAAAATACATTTAAAAGTTGATGTGAAGCTTATATGAGGCTTCAGCAGTCTGAGTCAGTCATATCAAGTGGATGTTGAGCTGCGGTTGAAGTACAGTAATAAAAAGAGGGACTTTGGCACTAAAAGACTGTAACCTTGAAAGATATCTCTTCATTTGACATCTCTTCATTTGGACGGCTGAAGCTTCATATTAGCTTTTAAATATATTTTAAGGGGGGCTGGATTTTGGCACTTACAAGTGCATTATGAGAGTGATCTCCTGTTGGTCACAGGAGGAATGATTACAGCAAGAAAAACATGTTTCAGTGTTGATTTGGGCACCTGTCCTGACTAACGTTATTGTTTTAAGACAGACTTGAAAAATTGTGAAAGCAAACACTTAGAAGCCGTTGGGGCTCACTGTGAATTCGGCATTGCTCATTTTACTAACGCTAAAAACTGTTTTACCCGTTAGCTTCTATATATTTTGAATAGTTTTAAGTTATGTTCACTGCATCAAAAGCTGAACGTTTCGTGGTCAAACTACGTAACTTACTGAGTAGCCTTATTAGCTGGTTAGCTTAGCCTGAAAGTTTTACCTGACAAGCAGCCGCACCTATCCACTCATAATTGTTACATAGTTTAACAAATGTCTGTTAACTTGTCTGAAAATAACCCAATGATGACACTCTAACTGCGACAGTATTGAACAAACATACTTACCTGACAGTTATACTTGGGACATTAGCTACGGGAACAGAAGAATACTCTTTTGTGTACTAACTAACGTTAAGCTAAACACAACAACACAGCCGCGGTCTGAGTTTGAAACGGACCAATCGGATTCAAGCAGCTTCTGCGCACGCGTCGTTTCTGTGCTGCATTCATTATTCCAATTTATGGTCGGTAAATCCGATGATTCACCATAGTTTCAATGATAATGGTGTGTTTACGGTAACTGATTTAGTTTAGCCTGAAGGTGGAACAGAACTAACATGAACAACGAAAAAAAGAAAGAAAACGCAACTACATGACGTCAAAAAATTGACACAGCGTAAATTTAAACCAAACCAGCGAGACAAAACAAGAAGTTTGATATGAAATGAAAGTCGACCAAAATATATACGTACATACATACATACATACATACATACATACATACATACATACATACATACATACATACATACATACACATACATACATAGTATAACTGTCAGATAAGCATTTGTGTTGAGTAATGTAATGTTCCATATGTAATTACGACCTGGAATGCGTTTGTTCAGGATTTATCTCTTCCTAATAGATATTTACTGGTTAACAAAGTTAAAGAAAAATTTTTTTCTTTGTTTTAAGGATGTTTTGTTTGGTTTTACAAATTATGGGAGAGAATTGGACAACAAATTTTTTCTCTGTAATCTTATCATATTGCTGGCCAAATTTTATATGCATAAATGTAAGGTGTTAAAAGTTAAACCCTCTTTTTGTACATTTAAAAAAAACAGAATACTAAATTAAAACAGTGTCTACCTCATGCAATCGAAAAGCTGTGAAAACTATAAATTTGTGCTCCAAATTTAATATACTAATATAATTGTAATGTGTAAATTTAATTTTTATATCTTTATTTTTACTGCACCATTTTCATTTCATATTAATCTGTAATCCCTGGCGTTGTGTATTTGTTTGTTCTATATTTCTGTTATGTTACTCCATTTATGTTATCTGTATGTGAAACTGAAGTTGAATAAATAAAAAAAAGAAAAAGTAAATGGATATTTGTTAAACTACGTAACAATTAGTGGATGAGTGGATAGGTGCGGCTGCTAGTCAGGTAAAACTTCCAGGCTAAGCTAACAAGCTAATAAGGCCAGTTAGTTAATAAGTTACGTAGTATGACCACAGAAACATTCAGCTTTTGGTGTGGTTAACATAACTTTAAACTATTCAAAATATATAGAAGCTAGCAGGTAAAATTTACTGAAATAGTACACAAGGTTATATCAAAAGTTATTTTTAATTGGTATTAAGCTTAATGTCAAGTTAATTTGTTATTCCAAGCATAAAAAATAAGTTGAAATTATATATTCTTTCCCTCAGGACCATGAGCAAGGCAAGGCAAGATGATTTTATTTACATTGCAAATTCATTACAGTTAAACTAAATGTTCTTTACATTAAAGTGCACTCAGCAACAAGTGACATGAGAATACGATAAAACACAAGAACAAACAACATTGATAGCCATCCACCCTCCAAAAGCACTGACAAACCACACAACCATCCAACAGATACAAAACACAGTCACACACACACACTCAGTAATTAATCAGAGAAACTGAAAAGGTTTCAGTTTATTCTGAATGTGGACGCAGTTATGACGACAGACAACAGGACCAAAGTACTGTAGATAAAAGCTCCTTAACCAAATCAGGAGTATAAAAACAAAAAAAAAAAGTAGTGTAACAGAACTAACACCAACTAATTCCATTTTACCATCACTTCCTTTGAAGCAGTAAATCTTTCGAGATGACTGCTGGAATTTTTGGCATGCTTAAACTTGAAATACAAAACTTTCACCAGAGGACAACAGTATATCTTTAACAGTGAAGGAGGTATTTGGTTCATCCAGTTTTTCCTCTCTGATGCTGGTCTTATATCCGTACACAGCCAGTCATTCACGTGGTCGACTGGATATCAGCTAGTGGGGAAGCCAGAACAACAACCAGTACATAATGGCTGTCAATATCCCAGGAGTGATAGTGATGGTGCTTTTTTACTTGCTGGTTCTTGGAACTGGCATCTGGGCTTCTTTCAAGTCCAAAAGAGAACAGAGGAAAAGTGCTGCCACTGAAATGGAGATGGCTTTGCTGGGAAACCGGCAAATCAGCTGGGTGGTGGGGATTTTCACGATGACAGGTGAGGAGAACTGTTTGACTATGAATTACTAAGAATTACTAAGTCATGATTATTAAGGCAATGAAATAAATCTTAAAGAATTTTTTAAACGAATGAGGTTCTTCACAGTGGAATCCTGAAATGTCTGTAAATGTAAGAATAAATGTGTGTGACGAGGCTATGCAAAATTAATTAATGGTTAATAAGAATGAGAAATGTGAAAACAAGTTAAGAAACTACGCAACAAAGACAAGACGTTTACTTGCACAATTAAGATAAAATCCTGATAATTATATCAACAACATTATATAAACAACTCTAAAAGCAGTGTCACTAATTCTGATTACATAGAACACTTATAGTCAAATATATCTGTAACTATAATATTATTATTGTAATATTTCTGAAAATTACATTTTTTGAGATGAAGGGCTGAAAACAGAAAAAAAATGTTAGGGGTTTAATGATCTGCACTGCATGTGTAATTAGAGTTCAAAGTGTTCAAGGTAGGTTAAATTGTTCATATATGTCTACTTTGTTTTTTTTTTGGTCAAAAGAACTACTTAAACATACAGTATACATACAGTATTGCTTGACTGACACTATATACTTTATATACTATATACTATACTCTTTGAATGTGTAAAACAAAATCTGCAATAACCAACTGTACTTACAACTTTCTAAAATGATAATATGGTATGATCATATCGTCAAGATGTGATCAAACTGAAGGTTTATAACTGACTATATTGAAATATCACCCAACCCTGCGGTTATCCAAACCACTGCAGACAAAACGCAATCAAGTCCTGCCCACCCCAGAGGGGTAAACATTTCATTACTCTCTATAGACTTTGTATAGAGTGAAGATGCCTCCTTGTCACTTCTGTGACGTCACACTCAGGGTGTGGAGCTGCCAAGTAAAGTCTGTGTGAGAATAGCGTGATGATTGCTTGAACTTCATTTTTAGGGCCTCATCAAAAACTCATCAAATTTGGCAAGCACATCAGGTCTGGTGAAAAATTTGATAAAATGTAAAAATGATCCCCCAAAGTGCCAAAATGTGCTCTATAGCGGCACCTATGTATCTAATATGGCTGCCACGGCCCGGACGAATGTCGTAGAGATCGAACCAAAACTCAGTTATTTGTCTCATCAAGACCTACAAATGATACACCGACAACCCTGACCTAAATCCAACAGGAAGTCCGCAATATGCCCATCAAAGTATGACTTTGCACCAATTTTGGACCCCCAAGAAACGCTATCTCCTCCCTGGGCGTTAATGGTATCAGCTTCAAACTCGAATATATGACTTATCACACTGTGCTGAACAAAAGTTGTTAAAAATTTTGTAATAACTCGAACAGTTTAGATATTGTTAGCCCTGAAAGTTGTAGTGCCACATCACACCTTACAATGTAAACCAATGGGGAGGCAATCTCTAGGCATGGACTTTGTGTCAAACAAATGGTTCTGATGTCTAAACTATAAGTCTGACCACTTTGAAACCTGTATCAATGGATTTGCGACAAAATTTCCTACAAAAAATTAGATTTTTAATGTAGGATTTGGCCAAAGTCATGGGATTTATGAGGATATTTCACAAGAAGAGTGACATTCTCCTCTCCAACTGAGAGGGAGAAAGAGAGAGATAAGGAGGGTGGGATGGGTGTGGGCATTGAATGGAGCTCATTGAGTGAGAGTGACAGTTTAGTGATAAAGTGCTGCAGAAAAATAAAATCAAAACTAAAATTTGTTGCTCTGTACTGCAGTTTTTCCTTTATTAGGGCCCGAGCACCTAGTGGTTCGCTCACACTCTCCATTCAAATATATGAGTATTTTTCTGTGTCCAGCTGCAGTTACTTATTGTCTCTACACACCTGACAGTACATATTTCAATCAAACTTTGACCAGGTCATGTGCATTAAAAGTCCTTCCTTTTTTAAAAAAAAAAGACGAGGAAAATTAGGAAATTAATTTCTTTTACTTACAAACTCATCACAAGTTTTCAATTTATTTATTGAAATTACAGTGAAAGGGCCCAAAACTTGCATAATTTTGATGACACAGGTGTGAGCAAGACAGACATGTCTCACCCTCCCAAAAATTGTCATCCTCATACAGTTGAAATTTGATGTTTCGCAATGACAGAGGAAATTGCTATAACTTTATTGTACATGCTCCAGTCTGCACCAAACTTCACATGTCTGTAAAGTCAGACCTGTCAGCCCAGGTCTGGAGACATCTACATGCCTGTGACAGAAGCCCTTGGACTGCACCGTGCCCCGACGTGTGCAAGGGTGCGAAGGCCTGTTCAACGCTGCTTGCAGCTTTCATTTATATGTAAAATTGAACTGATAAGCATTACATGGATCCACAGTTGTAATTTTCCTTCTTTTTGGGACAACAGTTGTAGTTTTAATTCTTTTTGGGACCACAGTTGTAGTTTTACTTCTTTTTGGATCCACAGTTGTAGTTTTACTTCTTTTTGGGACCACAGTTGTAGTTTTATTTCTTTTTGGGACCACAGTTGTAGTTTTACTTCTTTTTGGGACCATAGTTGTAGTTTTATTTCTTTTTGGGACCACAGTTGTAGTTTTACTTCTTTTTGGGTCCACAGTTGTAATTTTACTTCTTTTTGGGACTATAGTTGTAGTTTTATTTCTTTTTGGGACCACAGTTGTAGTTTTACTTCTTTTTGGGTCCACAGTTGTAGTTTTACTTCTTTTTGGGACTATAGTTGTAGTTTTATTTCTTTTTGGGACCATAGTTGTAGTTTTACTTCTTTTTGGGACATAGTTGTAGTTTTACTTCTTTTTGGGACCACAGTTGTAGTTTTACTTCTTTTTGGGTCCACAGTTGTAATTTTACTTCTTTTTGGGACCACAGTTGTAGTTTTATTTCTTTTTGGGACCACAGTTGTAATTTTACTTCTTTTTGGGACCACAGTTGTAGTTTTATTTCTTTTTGGGACCACAGTTGTAGTTTTACTTCTTTTTGGGACATAGTTGTAGTTTTACTTCTTTTTGGGACCACAGTTGTAGTTTTACTTCTTTTTGGGTCCACAGTTGTAATTTTACTTCTTTTTGGGACCACAGTTGTAGTTTTACTTCTTTTTGGGTCCACAGTTGTAGTTTTACTTCTTTTTGGGTCCACAGTTGTAGTTTTACTTCTCTTTGGGACCATACTTATAATTTTACTTCTTTTTGGGACCATAGTTGTAATTTTACTTCTTTTTGGAACCATAGTTGTAATTTTAAATCTCTTTGGGAGCATAGTTATAATTTTACTTCTTTTTGGGACCACAGTTGTAGTTTTACTTCTTTTTGGGTCCACAGTTGTAATTTTACTTCTTTTTGGGACCACAGTTGTAGTTTTACTTCTTTTTGGGTCCACAGTTGTAGTTTTACTTCTTTTTGGGTCCACAGTTGTAGTTTTACTTCTCTTTGGGACCATACTTATAATTTTACTTCTTTTTGGGACCATAGTTGTAATTTTACTTCTTTTTGGAACCATAGTTGTAATTTTAAATCTCTTTGGGAGCATAGTTATAATTTTACTTCTTTTTGGGTCCATAGTTGTAGTTTTACTTCTTTTTGGGACCATAGTTGTAGTTTTCTACCAGCCTGGTTAACTGATGCATTATTGCGTTACTTATCCCGATTCACTCAACACTCAACAGTTCATAAAAACTCTGTTTTCAAGGGAAATATTGTAATATTGCAACGTGGGGCCTAGCTGGGAGCAGAATTTCTGTATTCTTACTCACATTCTCTGAACAAATATACAGAACAACTAAGGGTTCATTTGTACGGTTGACTTCTTATTTAGCTCCATAACAGTATATACCATGAATAATAATCACACAAAGTAATATTTTTTATGAATAGTGATTTATTAATTAAAAAACAGAATAGAATTGTATTTACAAAACTGAATTTCATCTCTGTCCCAGTGTTCAGCCATGTTCATTTGCAATGAAAGTCCCAAAGACTCTTCTTTTCCTCTGAAAAGTAAAGATGAACATCATACTTGCTACATAGCGTTGGTTTATCCTTTATTGCAGTGTCTGCAGCGTCCTCTCTTTGTCATGGTGTGTTTGTTTGGTTGGGGCTCGATGATAATCACTGGCTGGGAAGTCAGTGGGTTGTTGGTTTTTTTTAATCCACTTCCCTGGCATCTTCATCTGCCTCTTCGTCATTCGCATCAGTGTCATCTGATTCCATTTCAAAATCACTCTCTCCATTTTGGATGGCAACAATCACATCCTGCACACTGTATAGAAGACCTGTCTTTGCTGGTTGCATTCAGAAATGGAAAAAGTAAAAACAAATAATAATAAATATATGTACTTATGATACATATAAGTATCATATTGTATGAGATAACCTGAGGGAATAGATAGGGTGGTGGACCAAGTGTTCAGGATTGAGAGCTAAGTATTTTCCAGGCTAAATAATATCAATGCAAATTAATCCTAATTCATTTACACACACTAAATTCACACAATACTATCTGACTAGCCTATTATGCTCTCTACTAATTATACCTAAAGGAGTACTTCCATCCCCCCGGAACATTTACATGCCCACATCAGGACTATTCACACCTGTCCCTGAACAATGCAACAACCATCCCCCAAAACATTCAGAACAGTCAGAACCTGTTTCTAATTAATGTAACAGGCAACTATTTGGGCAAGCAAACAAAAAGCCCAGAAAAAAGCCCTGGAGCAGTTAAATCTAGTTTTTTAACTGATAAGATACAGATAGAGTTTCAAATACTGCAACCAGAAGCAGTTTTAGTAGCTAAAAGTTGGCCTTACAGGGCTAAACTATTTTTTCCTCTCTGGTAGACATAGGGTGCAAAAATAATCCTTTGACATGCTGAAATCTAATGTTTTTAGCTAGCCACAGGCATTTTATTTGCATTTCAGCCCTTGGTTGCATATTATGGCGGAGGTTGTTTTCCCCTCCGGTGGGCGTGGTTTTCAGAGTATGACGTGTTGCGCTCTGTTTCTTCACTAAATTACTTTGTGTGTTTGTTATTCTATCCTGTAGCCACGTGGGTCGGAGGAGGCTTCATTGTCGGCATAACTGAGATGATGTACACGCCATCTATGGGACTAACCTGGACGCTCCAGATGTTATTGTCATATAGCTCATCTTTTATCCTTTGTAAGAGTTTAAAATTACATCTTGGCTACTGTATGTCTGCATGAGTAATAAAAGAAATACAGCTCTGACCTGGAAAGTCAGAATATATATTGTGTATATATGTATATTAAGCAGCAGTTGTGATTAGCTAGGTTATCTCATAACATGACTAACATGACATGTCCAGTCTATTCACTTCCCTTGAGATGGCCAAGCTGCATATTTACCTGATACAATTAGCATTTTTGACCAAAAATATGGAAGATGTCCAATTTGGCTTTCAAATTAATAATAAAAATATTTTTAAAAACCTCACAACTTTATGGGGATGTGAGGGAGAAGAAGAGAAATACTAATTTCTTTCTTTCTTTTTCTTTCTTGTTTCTTGAAAACAGTTACAAATTGTTATCCCTACATAATCTGACCCACAAAAATATTAGCATATAACCCAGATGTAGGAGGAAAAAAGTAAAAAGTAAAAGTTTGTATGGAGGTTAAAGTGTGCCACCAGATTAATTATGGAACTTTTTATTCAGTTAAAATCAATATGTATTTTGAGTTCAAATTCAACAGATGCTTTTTTAAGTTTACATGTCAATGTAAAAGGTAAAGCAGGAGACAAATAAATGATTGGTGTAATAAATTATTACACCAGACAGACATGTTAGTGTGTGGAATAGCAAAAAGTAAAAAATATAATTTAATACTTACTTTATATAATTTAAAGAAATGAAATATAATTATTAATCTGCACATTTAATGACAATTTGTCCACTTGTTACAAATAGCAATTACTGATACCAACTCTATATTGGTATTGAATTGATAACCTTAATGTAGATTAATTAATCCATTGCAGCATTTGTAAGTGGTTTAGCATTAATACATCTGGATGACAGTAGAACAAAAATCTTGTGTACATTAGTCTCCATACTTTGTTTTGGATTTACAAGTTACTCATGAGAGCTCAGAGTGTTGTGAAATTTTTCCTTGTTTCAACTTGTAGGCATACCTCACATTTAAGTTATTCATTTTGCCACTCATACACTCACAGCTGATTTGTTTCTATTTGTGATGTGCTCTGTGTTTTTTTTTTTTTAGGTGGCTTTGTGTTTGCTAAACCGCTGAGAGAAAGAAACTGTGTGACGATGTTGGACCCTATCCATATGAAGTATGGAAAAGTACTAGCAGCAGGACTGTGCCTTTTTTCACTTATTATGGATCTGGTCTGGATACCTACGATACTAATTGGTTTAGGTACAGCAGATACGGGATCACTATTTTTTTCTATTAGAAAAAAAAAACTAATTTGTGCTCTTGATATTTCTTTTTACACAAAGATTGGTTGTATTAAATTTCATGAATACAATGTCTATGACAGGTGCAACCATGAGTGTGGTCCTGGATTTGCCCTACACAGTGTGCATCTGGATCTCTGCTGTTGTGGTCATCATCTACACACTGCTGGGAGGTCTCTATTCAGTGGCGTACACAGATGTTGTACAGCTCATCCTCATATTCATCAGCTTGGTGAATTTGTTTTACTTTATGTTTTTTTTTTTATAGCAGGAGTTAGCAATTAGTTTTAACCATTATCTGTTTTTTTCATGATTTTTCATTGGTGTAGGGGTGTTAACTGGTTTCTTTTAATTAATCTAAGAGTAGAATTGATTTATAACACTGTTTAAGAATGTGTGAGAGCTAACAAAGTTACAGCTTATTTGTGTATTGTGTATTTTTATCAGGCTAAAAATGTCCTGTGTTGCATTTGTAGACAAGACTTCATGGATTATCTTATGCCATCTAGTGGCCATAGTAATTATGAACCAGAGAAGTGGCGCAGTTCAGATTACGTCTATATAAACTTACAAATTTCCTCATTCGCAGGTGGCGGGTTTGGTAGATAGATTAACCCAAACTTGCAAAGAGCAAACAGTGGACTTTGCCACAGGAGACCGCTGTTTGTTTCCCAATTCCAACCGCGATCCAGGGCAGTTTTTTTAAAAATGTAACTACGATCACCCCCTAAACCTTAATCCCATGGTTATTATTGTTGCCATGATGACGAAGGTGGCCTAACTTTAAGGAAGTAGTAACTTTAATCCACACCACATGTTTCTCTAACCTTAACAAGCTGATCATTTTAACCCAAACCATGGCCCCCTTTACACCTTGCATTAAAATGTGTTTTGGGTGATCAGATAGTGCTTAACCACATGAAAGTACAGGTGTAAATGCACCCAAGACACATTGAGGACATATTGTGATCCAATTGGCCAAACCACCTCCGGAGGTGATCAGGGACGCATTATGACCATATTGAACACAAGCGTAAATGTAATTGCGTTGTCACTCCACATACAATTACATGTGCAGAAATACATAATTGCTAAGGCTACCTTTCTTTTTTTTTGGACCCATGCAAACGAGAGGAGGATGTGACGTTGGGTTGGTTGAGCTGAACAGAACGATCGGATCTCAATCGGATCTCAGTTTGGACACTGGAGACACATGTTAATCCCAGGTGTAAATGTAATCAGGTTAAATCATATCTTGATAAAATCTGGATACAAGGCGCATTTCTATGCAAGGTGTAAAGGGACTGCATGATCTTTCCCTAAACCTAACCAGACCTTAACCACAGCGTTGTCACACCAACACAAACAAATGATGTTGTCCTGCTGATTACTGCTGATAGAGGTGTCAGATTCTGGAGTCACATGGACAAAAAACAAATTTGGTTGTTTATTTTGGAGGGCTTGTTAGTTACAATTCATACATTAAAATTTCACTTTTAGGGAGGTTCATTTAACTCAAAACCTAACATTTTTACAGAATTGCCTGCAACTGTTTTATAGAGTGTTGGCTCTTACACAAGGTATCTAAAACTGGATAGCTTTAAAAGTCATTTTTATTTGTTCCTGCAGTGGATTTGTGTGCCCTTTGTCCTGATGAGCCCTTACTCAATGGACATCAGCCAGACAGTGATGAACAACACTTTACATGCTCCCTGGATTGGTGCACCAGAGCTTAAAAAGGCCTGGATAATGGTTGATGATTTCTTATTCTTGGTAAGGTGAAACAATTCTATGGCCTTTGTCAAATGCATTTAACTGTTCTCAGAATTAAGATAAACACCATAAATATTAGCTTACATGTTATAGGAAGAGGCTATTATCTGAAACAGTATGTAGCCTGTGGCTTCTTGACCTCTCCCGTCACATCTTTTTAATTTTTATTATCTAGATTTTATGCAGTCGTATGTGTGTGCAAATAAAATAAAATAAAAAATAAAATATATAAATAAAATATGTAAATTTCAAGGTGAACTTAACTATCCGCCTCTTTCTGTAAATTCAAGGCATTTCTCCTTTCTGCCGAATGGTTGCATCAGCAATGATAGCAAGCAGAAATGTTATCCTGTTGGGATGCCACACTAATGATTAAATTAATTAACTATTGTTTTACTTTTAAGGGACTGGGGAGTCTAGGATATCAGTGCGTTCACCAGAGAACCTTGTCGGCTTCTTCCTTGGGCACAGCCAAGCTCTCATGCTTGGTTGCTGCTTTCGTCTTACTTGTATTTGGGATACCTCCTATACTGCTTGGGGCCGCTGTTTCATCTACAGGTAATGACAACTTCAAAGGTTAATGGGAGGAGGAATGATTATGGCAAGAAAACCCATTTCTATGTTCATTTGGGCACCTGACTATTTTTTTAAGATAGACTTAAAAATTGTGAACCTGCCTTTTAAAACATCAATTAATATTTCAACGTCTTCAGGAAAATATTCCTCTCAAAAATATATAAACAATGGATGGTTTTTGTGAAAAGATCAACTGGGCCTGTTTTGCTTCTTATATTGTGTTTAATGCACTCCTTAGTATATACAGAAGGCACCTCTGCTCATTAAAATCACTCCAACACATTGGACAACACATTTTTAAGCCTTCCCTCTTTATGTATCCCTACCTTAGACTGGAACCTGACCTCCTATGGTTCCCCATCTCCATATGAACGTGGGCAAGCAGCTCAAGTCCTGCCCATCGCCCTGCAACACCTCACTCCACCCTACATCTCCATTATTGGTATCGGATGTGTGGCCGCCGCCGCAATGTCGTCAGCTGACTCTGCTTTGCTTTCTGCAGCTTCTGTCTTCTCCTCCGGCATATACAAGAAAATACTGAGACCTCAGGTGAAATGATGTGCTTGTTATTTGCTATTGTGAAGGATTTCACCGCCTCGTTGCGGTTCATTAACTCCAGAAAAGGAGAGTATAAACAGGAGAGTATAAACTGAGTAAAGTGACAGAGAAACAAAGAAGGAAGATGAGCGAATAAGAAAAGAAGACAGTAAGAGATGTATTTGGAGGCAAGACAGTCTCAGTCACTTGTTGTTTACCTGTTCTTCTTCCTCTATTTTCTTCTTCAGGCATCTGACAGAGAGATTCAGTGGGTGATCCGCGCTGCTGTGATCATCGCAGGCTTGGGTGGTACGTCACTCACCAACATGAGCAACAGCATCATATTGTTCTGGTTTCTTGGTGCTGAAGTGGCCTACGTCGTAATCTTCCCCCAACTCATCTGCGTCCTCTTCTTCAACATCTCCAATGGTTACGGGGCTGTTATGGGCTGGCTGATTGGCTCGGTGATGAGACTGCTGAGTGGAGACAGATCACTGGGACTACCAGTAATCCTCCAATTCCCAGGATGCACTCTTGAGGACGGTGTTTATGTCCAGTACTCTCCAGTTAAGACCATCTCCATGCTGTCTGCCGTCATGGCCATCTTGTTCTTCTCCTACCTGGCTTCTATGCTCTTCAACAAAGGCCTGCTTCCTGAGAAGTGGGACGTGTTCAAAGTGAAAGCCCAGCGCTCATCACAACCAGCGACACCAATAGGTGGCGCCGCAGAACACAACAAGAATGAATATTTGAATAAAAACGACAGTCAGACTGAGGCCTCGGAGCCAATGATTAGTAGTCTCTGAAACAAACTCTGTTTCCTCTTTTAAATCACTTTTAAAAATCCACTTTTTGGTTAATTCATTTATTATTTTATGGAACTTTATTTAGCTTTAATCTCTTCGTGTTTTTATAACTAGTGCAGTGCCCATTCAAAATGTGCCTGTTTGGAACGTGCAAATTGCTTATTATATCTCGAGAACCACATATGTATGTATCAATTGACAAACGTATCAATAAATTAAATGGCTTAAATCCAGACAGAAAGTTCACCAGTGAGACTAAAGTGAGGTTGAACCATAGAGGCAGTTTACAGCCTTCCACTAGTTGATTCTGCTGCCGATCAAACGTGTGCACTCCTATTGGCTAGTTTTACTGCCTCTGCCTCTGTTTTTTGCTCCTGTGTATGCTCGTTCTTCTCTCTCGGGCAGTTCAACTGAGCGAGGTGCATGCCTTTGTCCCACTCATCAAGTCAGAGCCCAGAAGCCCCATCCTGCTGTGATGTGACAGTGTTTATATCAAACTTCCTTGGGTCCTCATGTCGAGGTATTCTGTTTTTATTGTAAAGTGTGCTGTAACTGTTTTGAAAACTGCTATATAAATAAAGTTTTTTATTATTATAGACTAGTATGTACTAGTAAAGAACTCAAAGTACATCACTTTGGAGATGTCTTCATTTAAAACATAAATGTAGCCTATTATTAGAGGTGGATACTGCACTCAAAAAAATGATTCAAGCTCCTCTTAGAGGTGACACATTACTATATTATTTGCCTAACCAAAATATATTAAATCCAACAAAACCCAAATATGTTTAACAAATGTAACGTAAAATCAGTTAATTGAGTCCCCTGTGCCACTCTTCAACCCAAAATGAACAAGTTGAACTACGTAAGCATGCGTGGGAGTTCACTCTCCCTGACCTTGCCAAGCAGTAAGCGTCCACCATTTCCAGCCTCTGCTTAAGACAGCAAGAGTGGCGTGTCGGGTGCAAGTTTTATTTCTGGGTAAGTGTTCAGTCTTTTTTGTTTATTCAGTGGGCCTTATAGATTCCTGTGAAATAATGTGCATGACATAGATGGACATGTGTGCACTTTTCGTGATACAGTAGAGAAATAATTTCACTTTGTTTATTTTTAGGTCAGAGAGAGTAGCTATAGAAGCCTCATTTGAGTTTTCAGCTAACGTTACTAACTATAGTGGTGGACAAGCACAGACATAACATTGTTTTCATGTGCTCCTATTGTGTACCAGATTGAATGTCGTGAATGTTGTGAGCGTACGCACACAGTGTCGGGGTTCAGAAGATGAGACAGACACTGAGAGGCAAAGTAGTGATCAGCTCAGCGTCTGGTTTTCCGGTGTTGCAACACCAGTTATACAAACTCTAGTTAACAGATGCTTCTGAATTCGTCACATACAGCCGTTATCTTGTTCGTTGAGTTTTGAAAAGGTAAGCGGTAAAGAAAGTCGGATTTTTAAATTAGAACCAGACCACGTCTGGCTAAAAGCTAACGGCTAATCCGAGCACCTGTTAGCTAGCAAGCAAGCTAAGGCAGGCTTAGCCCGAGCGGTTAACTGCGCTTCATTTTAAGAGACCTCAATACTTTTAGTTAATTTTCAAGAAATGTTCAATAAATGCATCATGTTTGCAAAGTCAAAACATACTCATCTAAATAATTTTGATTTCAATATTGACCAACCCCATGATTATTGTTAATAATATTCTTCATGTACATGATTTAACATTTACCTAAAAAATAAACAGAATAAAAGAGTAAAATTCGGCTGACATGCTTTCATGATTTGATCTTAGATGTAGCTTCAGAGTTGCTTTACAAGTGATAGTTATTCATAATGTTACTGTTTTTATGTGTACATTAGCCAGTGTTTAAATGCAATTGAAACATGAAACATGAAATAATCCTGTAGCGCAGTGATCGTTGAAGTGAAGCCCTGCAGGTGGGCTTTGAAAGGTCAATATGCAGATAAAACATTTTTACGTTCCAGTTTTACAAGTTTGAAATGACCATAAAATATGTATGATTTATTTATAAAACACTATTAAAAAACAATTAAAAAAAAAAACTATGGTATTTAAATCCAGAGTTATTCTTCATTTATCTGACCTGGCGATAGATATAATACCCAAAATATCCAAAAGACTATCAATGTGAAGAGGTTGCGGAAGCTTTGAGGAGTGCCCATCCTTGTTTGGCACAGCTGGGAACCAAGACAGGCTTTTGGGATTGGCAGCAGTCACTTAAGTATAAAGTGCAAAACTATCAAACAAAACTCGGACGACTTCGACATCCTGAAATCCGTGTAAACTCCTTGAAGCACAAACGAGAAGGCCAAGGCAAAGCTGCAGTCAACATAAAAAAAAACAAGAAAAGCTGAAGTTAACTACATTCCTCTGCACCCAAAAGGTGAAACTGCAGAAAGCTTGGAGAATGAGAGAATTGCTTTATTGTCAGAACTGAAAAAGTGTGACAATGAAGTGGTGATAAAAGCAAAAATGGAGAAGACCTACTCACACAGATGCTTGGAGATTGTGGAGCAGAGGCCAGTGATAGGAGACTTCAAAGACAGATGGCCTGCCCTCTTCCAGGAAAGTGGAGTAAGTACACATGTAGGTGTGTATGCAGGGGTGAAACAAATTGCTACTCAAATTACTGCAATTAAATAATATTTTGGGTCCATCCCTTTATGAATTTTCAAGTTTGTACTTTTACTCAAACTTAAAGCTGGGGTAGGCAACTTTTGTTTTCCAATTCAGCTCTCAGTAAGGAAAAGGTCTGTGTGTATGAGGAGATCATTGTGTTTCTCTGTGTCACAGTATGCAGCAGCCTGAAAATCCTACCGCTCCCGTTATGTTTGACCAATCAGAGACGTTTGAGCTCTTCTCAGAAAATGCTGCTATACTGTGATCTACGAGAGAGTCTCACAGATCCACACCCCCCCACACAAACAATCCTGTGCACATGCATGACCTCAGTAAAGCGGCATTTTCTGAGCAGAGGTCTGATTGGTCAGACATAATGGGAGCGGTAGGATTTTCAGCCTCCTGCATGCTGTGACACAGAGCAACACAGTAATATCCCTAAACACACAGACCTTTTCTTTACTGACAGCTGAATCAGAAAACAAAACCAAAATCAAGAGTTTGTACAGAACTGAATCTGCACAGAACCAAGTCTGCACTGAACTGAGTTTGTACTGAGCAAGAGTGTGTACTGAACCAAACCTGGTCTGTGGAGTGGTTGATAATTGTCATTGTCAAGTAAAAACCACCTATCTTTGAAAGTTTACACAGCCAGCTTTGTGGCAATGATATTTTTTCAGATGATTCAGTGGCATTGTAAATTTTTTGTTTGGATTAACAACTTTGAGAATTTCTTAAGTCTTAAAAGAACACACCCTCTTTCAGTGTCACACTAAATTTGGAGATGTGGTATTGGTTGGACAGTGAGCCAGTGGGAGTGGAGTATTCTGTAATTGCCCCCCCCCCCCCCCCCACGGTGTTTTGCTGATCCTGTTCAGTTTTTATTGCTTTTAAATAAAAGCACCTCAACAGGTATAGTCTCATGTGTTTCCTAAGGGGTAGGGGGTTAATTTCACTAATTTTATTTCCAATTAATTATATGTATTTTTTTAGGTTGAACAAACACAAATCATTTTATCTACTTTTAATGTAGTTATTTTATTTAAGCTCTATTTGACACAAATGAGTAGAACTAACTCGATTTAAGTATATTACATAGATGTTTTTAGTTCGAGTTGGACCAACAGGAGAAAAGCAAGTTGGACAAACTCAAATACATTATAATG